>NC_134691.1:340113657-340713657 GCF_050947455.1 Rhinoderma darwinii | reverse complement strand
TGCTGCCGCTGTGCCCTCTGTGGATGCTGCCACGGTGCCCTCTGTGGGTGCTGCCGCTGTGCCCTCTGTGGATGCTGCCGCAGTGCCCTCTGTGGATGCTGCTACAGTGCCCTCTGTGGATGCTGCCACAATGCCCTCTATGGATGCTGCCACAGTGCCCTCCGTAGATGCTGCCATAGTCCCCTCTGTAGGTGCTGCCACAGATTCCTCTGTTAGGGTATGTTCACACGGCCAATTTACGGACGTAATTCTGGCTTTTTTTCCCCGAATTACGCCTGAAAATAGCGCCTCAATAGCGTTGACAAACATCTGCCCATTGAAAGCAATGGGCAGACGTTTGTCTGTTCACATGAGGCGTAATTTACGCGCCGCTGTCAAAAGACGGCGCGTAAATAGACGCCCGCGTCAAAGAAGTGACCTGTCACTTCTTTGGCCGTAATTAGAGCCGTTATTCATTGACTCCAATGAATAGCAGCGCTAATTACGGCCGTAATGGACGCGGCGTTCAAGCACCTGCACATGCCGTTACGGCTGAAATTACGGGGATGTTTTCAGGCTGAAACATCCCCGTAATTTCAGCCGTAACGGACGCCCTCGTGTGAACATACCCTTAGGGTATGTGCACACGTAGTGACCAAAAACGTCTGAAAATACAGAGCTGTTTTCAAGGGAAAACAGCCCCTGATTTTCAGACGTTTTTCGCGCCGTTTCCGCGGCGTTTTTTACGTCCGTTTTTGGAGCTGTTTCCATTGGGGTCTATGAGAAAACGGCTCCAAAAACGTCCAAAGAAGTGCCCTGCATATAATGTATATAAGTGTCCCGCATATAATGTATATAAGTGTCCCGCATATAATGTATATGTGTCCTGCATATAATGTATATAAGTGTCCCGCATATAATGTATATAAGCGTCCCGCATATAATGTATATAAGCGTCCCGCATATAATGTATATAAGTGTCCCGCATATAATGTATATAAGTGTCCCGCATATAATGTATATAAGTGTCCCGCATATAATGTATATAAGTGTCCCGCATATAATGTATATAAGTGTCCCGCATATAATGTATATAAGTGTCCCGCATATAATGTATATAAGTGTCCCGCATATAATGTATATAAGTGTCCCGCATATAATGTATATAAGTGTCCCGCATATAATGTATATAAGTGTCCCGCATATAATGTATATAAGTGTCCCGCATATTAATGTATATAAGTGTCCCGCATATAATGTATATAAGTGTCCCGCATATAATGTATATAAGTGTCCCGCATATAATGTATATAAGTGTCCCGCATATAATGTATATAAGTGTCCCGCATATAATGTATATAAGTGTCCCGCATATAATGTATATAAGTGTCCCGCATATAATGTATATAAGTGTCCCGCATATAATGTATATAAGTGTCCCGCATATAATGTATATAAGTGTCCCGCATATAATGTATATAAGTGTCCCGCATATAATGTATATAAGTGTCCCGCATATAATGTATATAAGTGTCCCGCATATAATGTATATAAGTGTCCCGCATATAATGTATATAAGTGTCCCGCATATAATGTATATAAGTGTCCCGCATATAATGTATATAAGTGTCCCGCATATAATGTATATAAGTGTCCCGCACATAATGTATATAAGTGTCCCGCACATAATGTATAGAAGTGTCCCGCACATAATGTATAGAAGTGCCCTGCATATAATGTATATAAGTGTCCCGCATATAATGTATAGAAGTGTCCCGCATATAATGTATATAAGTGTCCCGCATATAATGTATAGAAGTGTCCCGCATATAATGTATAGAAGTGTCCCGCATATAATGTATAGAAGTGTCCCGCATATAATGTATAGAAGTGTCCCGCATATAATGTATAGAAGTGTCCCGCATATAATGTATAGAAGTGTCCCGCATATAATGTATATAAGTGTCCCGCATATAATGTATATAAGTGTCCGGCATATAATGTATATAAGTGTCCTGCATATAATGTATATAAGTGTCCGGCATATAATGTATATAAGTGTCCTGCACTTCTTTTGCCGAGGCTGTATTTTTACGCGTCGTCGTTTGACAGCTGTCAAACGACGACGCGTAAATTACAGGTTGTCTGCACAGTACGTCGGCAAACCCATTCAAATGAATGGGCAGATTTTTGCCGACGTATTGTAGCCTTATTTTCAGACATAAAACGAGGCATAATACGCCTCGTTTACGTCTGAAAATAGGTCGTGTGAACCCAGCATAAATGCTGCCACAGATTCCTCTGTAAATGCTGCCACAGATTCCTCTGTAGATGCTGCCACAGTGCCCTCTGTAGATGCTGCCACAGTGCCCTCTGTAGATGCTGCCACAGTGCCCTCTGTAGATGCTGCCACAGTGCCCTCTGTAGATGCTGCCACAGTGCCCTCTGTAGATGCTGCCACAGTGCCCTCTGTAGATGCTGCCACAGTGCCCTCTGTAGATGCTGCCACAGTGCCCTCTGTAGATGCTGCCACAGTGCCCTCTGTAGATGCTGCCACAGTGCCCTCTGTAGATGCTGCCACAGTGCCCTCTGTAGATGCTGCCACAGTGCCCTCTGTAGATGCTGCCACAGTGCCCTCTGTAGATGCTGCCACAGTGCCCTCTGTAGATGCTGCCACAGTGCCCTCTGTAGATGCTGCCACAGTGCCCTCTGTAGATGCTGCCACAGTGCCCTCTGTAGATGCTGCCACAGTGCCCTCTGTAGATGCTGCCACAGTGCCCTCTGTAGATGCTGCCACAGTGCCCTCTGTAGATGCTGCCACAGTGCCCTCCGTAGATGCTGCCACAGTGCCCTCCGTAGATGCTGCCACAGTGCCCTCCGCAGATGCTGCCACAGTGATGTCAGGGGCTTGCCCAGAGCTGGAGTCCCGGAGCAGAGCCGCTTCTAGCACCCTGCCTGGGATTCCAGCTCTGCTCCTGACATCACTGTCCATATAGGGACTGAGATGTCAGGGGCAACCCCAGAGCTGGAGTCCCGGGCAGAGCGCTAGTAGGCTCTTCCTGGGACTCCAGCTGTGCTCCTGACATCACTGGGACTCCTGCTCTGGGGAAGCCCCTGACATCATTGTCGATGTATGGACAGCGATGTCAGAGGCTTCCCCAGAGTCCCAGAGCAGAGCCTATACTAGCGCTCTGCCTGCGACTCTGGCTCTTGGGAAGCCACAGACATCGTGTGTCCAAACATGGACACCGATGTCAGTGAATTCCACAGAGTTCCGGAGCAGAGCCTGTACTAGCGCTCTCTCCGGGACTCTGCTCTGGGGAAGACCCTGACACACTGTCCATATATGGACAGCGAAACCCTTCTACCCTACACCTTTCCTCCCCCCCCTCCCTATCCTTCTTTTGGTTATTGTGTGTTTTTTCTTTTTTTTTCTTTTTCTCTCTCTTTTCTTTCTCCCATAGAGGCCACGTTAAGGTACTCTATAAAGTAATGTGATGTCAAGGATAGTTACCTATGTTAGCAATGAATACATTTATATACTATATATTTGGCAGGGGTGTTGACATCATGACAGATATATAATGTGAGATTTATTGGAGGCCATGTTGGTCTAATACTTTGTTTAATTGTATTACTGAAATGCAAAAGCTGAGACTCTGCGAGTCTGTGTTATTACTATATTATTATTTTACAAAACTGTTTAATAAAAAACTATTGAAAACATATATGGACAGCGATGTCAGGGAATTCCACAGAGTCCAGGAGCAGAGCCGATACTAGTGCTCTGCCCGGGTCTCCGCTCTGGGGAGGACCCTGACACACTGTCCATATATGGACAGCGATGTCAGGGAATCCCGGATCAGAACCGATATTAGCGCTCTGCCCGGGACTCCGCTCTGGTCGAAGACCCTGACACACTGTGGAATTCCCTGACATCGTTGTCCATATATAGACAGAGTCCTGGAGCAGAGCCTGTACTAGCGCTCTGCTCGGGACTCCGCTCTGGGGAAGACCCTGACACACCGTCCATATATGGACAGCAATGTCAGGGAATTCCAGAGTCTCGGAGCAGAGCCGATGCTAGCAGCTCTGTGTCCCGCGGGCCGCAGATGACAGCCCCAGGGGCCGCATGCGGCGTGCTTGAGAACCGTGGTCTAGTGCAAGGTCCTCACGGGTGGAGCATGAAAAAGTGCATCCGATGTGGGGGAGGGGAGACATACGAGAACCTGTACGGACCAGCCTGAGTGTCAGATAAAAGTCTGATCATTTCCAGGACAGGCAGATTCAAAACTCACTAGGGGGAGGGGGAGATCTGAGATATTCCTCACATGAAGGCTATATGACAAATTATATATCTGTGCTTCAGAAGACATTAATTTAATCAAACCAGCGGTGTACTTATAGGTAGTGCAGAAGGAGCAGTCACACCCGGACCCTGGTGCTTGAACGACAAGTAATCTACCACCATACAGTGCCCTCAATCATCTCAACATACTGCCATACAATGCCAAATATCACCACCATACAGCACCCTCATCCATCTCATTATACTGCCATACAATGCCAAATATCACCACCATACAGTACCCTCTTCCATCTAATCATACTGCCATACAATTCCAAATATCACCACCATACAACACACTCATTCATACAATGCCAAATATCGACACCAAACAGTACCCTCATCCATCTCATTATAATGCCATGCAATGCCAAATATCACCACTATACAGCACCCTTATCCATCTCATCATACTGCCATACAATACCATACAGCACCCTCATCCATCTCATCATACTGCGATACAATGCCAAATATCACCACCATAAAGCACCTTCATCCATCTCATTATACTGCCATACAATGCCAAATATCACCACCATACATCACCCTTATCCATCTCATTATACTGCCATACAATGCCAAATATCAACCACCATACAACACCTTCGTTCATCCCATCATACTGCCATACAATGCCAAATACCACCACCATACAGCACCCTCATCCATCTCATCTGACTGCCATTCAATGCCAAATACCACCACCGTACAGCACCCTCATCCATCTCATCATACTGCCATACAATGCCAAATATCACCGCCATACAGTATACTCATCCATCTCATCATACTACCATACAATGCCAAATATCACCACCATAAAGTACCCTCATCCATCTCATTATTCTGCCAAACAATGCCAAACATCACCGCCATACAGTATACTCATCCATCTCATCATACTACCATACAATGCAAAATACCACCACCATACAGCACCCTCATCCATCTCATCATACTGTCACACAATGCTAAATATCACCATCATACAGTACCCTCATCCATCTCATCATACTGCTATACAATGCGAAATACCACCATACAGTACCCTCATCCATCTCATTATACTACCATACAATGCCAAATATTACCACCATACTGTACCCTCATTCATCTCATCATTCTGCCATACAATGCCAAATATCACCACTATACAGTGCCCTCATCCATCTCATCATACTGCCATACAATACCATATATCACCACCGAACAGTACCCTCATCCATCTCATCATACTGCCATACAATACCAAATATCACCACCATACAGCACCCTGAGCCATCTCATTATTTTGCCATACAATGCCAAATATCACAAACATACAGCACCCTCATCCATCTCATCCTACTGCCATACAATGCCAAATACCACCATACAGTACCCTCATCCATCTCATTATACTGCACTACAATGCCAAATATCACCACCATGCAGTACCCTCAACCACCTCATCATTCTGCCACACAATGCCAAATAACACCACCATACAGCACCCTCATCCATCTCATCATACTGCCATACAATACCAAATATCACGACCATACAGCACCCTCAGCCATCTCATTACATTGCCATAAAATGCCGAATATCACCACCATACAGCACCCCCATCCATCTCATCATACTGCCATACAGTGCCAAATATCACCACCATACAGTCCCCTCATCCATCTCATCATATTGTCATACAATACCAAATATCACCACCATACAGCACCCCCATCCATCTCATCATACTACCATACAATGCCAAATAACACCACCATACAGCACCCTCACCCATCTCATCATACTGTCACACAATGCCAAATATCACCGGCATAGAGTATCCTCATCCATCTCATCATACCACCAAACAATGCCAAATATAACCACCATACAGTACCCTCATTCATCTCATACTGCCATACAAGGCGAAATACCACCATACAGTACCCTCATCCACCTCATTATACTGCCCTACAAAGCCAAATATCACCACCATACAGCACCCTCATCCATCTCATTATACTGCCATACAATGCCAAATATCACCACCATACATCACCCTCATCCATCTGATTATACTGACATACAATGCCAAATATCAACCACCATACAGCACCCTCATCCATTTCATCATACTGCCATACAATGCCAAATATCACCACCATACAGCACCCTAATCCATCTCATCATACTGCCATACAATGCCAAATATCACCAACATAGAGAGCCCTCATCGATCTAATTATACTGCCATACAATTCCAAATATCACCACTATACAGCACCCTCATCCATCTCATCATTCTGCCATGCAATGCCAAATATCACCACCATACAGTGCCCTCATCCATTTCATCATACTGCCATACAATGCCAAATATCACCACTATACAGCACCCTCATCCATCTCATCATACTGCCATACAATACCAAACAGCACCCTCATCCATCTCATCATACTGCCATACAATGCCAGATACCAACCTCCATACATCACCCTCATCCACCTTATTTCACTGCCATACAATGCCAAATACAACCGCCATACAGCACCCTCATACATCTCATTATACTGCCATACAATGCCAAATATCACCACCATACAGCACCCCCAGCCATCTCATTATACTACCATACAATGCCAAATATCACCACCATACAGTATCCTCATCCATCTAATCCTACTGCCATACAATGCCTAATATCACCACCATACAGTACTCTCATCCATCTCAACATACTACCTTACAATACCAAATATCACCACCATACAGTGCCCTCATCCATCCCATTATCCTGCCAAATATAACCGCCATAAAGTATCCTCATCTTATACTGCCATACAATACCAAATATCACCAACATACAGTATCCTCATCCATCTCATTATACTGCCATACAATGCCAAATATCACCGCCATACAGCACCCTCATTCATCCCATCATACTGCCATACAATACCAAATATCACCACAATACAGTACCCTCATTCATCTCATCATACTGTCATACAATGCCAAATACCACCACCATACAGCACCCTCATCCATCTCATCATACTGACATACAATGCCAAATATCACCACCATAAAGTGCCCTCATCCATCTCATTATCCTGTCAAACAATGCCAAACATCACCGCCATACAGTATCCTCATCCATCTCATCATACTACCATACAATGTCAAATGTAACCACCATACAGTACCCTCATTCATCTCATACTGCCATACAATACCAAATATCACCACCATACAATATCCTCATTCATCTGATTATACTGCCATACAATACCAAATATCACCACCATACAGTACCCGCATCCATCTCATTATACTGCCATACAATACCAAATATCACCACCATACAGCACCCCCATCCATCTCATTATACTGACATACAATGCCAAAAATCAACCACCATACAGCACTTTCATACATCTCAATATACTGCCATACAATGCCAAATATCACCACCATACAGCACCCTGATCCATCTCATCATACTGCCATACAATGCCAAATATCACCACCATACAGCACCCTGAGCCATCTCATTATACTGACATACAATGCCAAATATCACCACAATACAGACCCCTCATCCATCTCATCATACTGCCATACAATACCAAATGTCACCACCATACAGCACCCTCATCCATCTCATCATATTGCCATACAATGCCAAATACCACCATAAAGTACCCTCATCCATCACATTATACTGCCATACATTGCCAAATATAAGCGCCATAATGTACCCTCATTCATCTGATCATTCTGCCATACAATGCCAAATAACACCACCATAAAGCACCCTCATTCATCTCATTATACTGCTGTACAATGCCAAATATCACCACCATACAGTACCCTCATCCATCTCATCATACTGCCATACAACACCATACAGAACCCTCATCCATCTAATCATACTGCCATACAATGCCAAATATCCTCACTATACAGCACCCTCATCCATCTCATCATTCTGCCATACAATGCCAAATGTCACCACCATACAGCACCCTCATCCATCTCATCATATTGCCATACAATGCCAAATACCACCATAAAGTACCCTCATCCATCACATTATACTGCCATACATTGCCAAGTATAAGCGCCATAATGTACCCTCATTCATCTGATCATTCTGCCATACAATGCCAAATAACACCACCATAAAGCACCCTCATTCATCTCATTATACTGCTGTACAATGCCAAATATCACCACCATACAGCACCCTCATCCATCTCATTACACTGCCATACAATGCGAAATATCACCACTATACAGCACTCTCATCCATCTCATCATACTACCATACAATGCCAAATATCACCACCATACAGCACCCTCATCCATCTCATCATACTACCATACAATGCCACATTTTACCACCATAGAGCACCCTCATTCATCTCATTATATCGCCATACAGTGCCAAATATCAGCACAATACAGTCCCCTCATTCATCTCATCATAGTGTCAAACAATAACAAATATCCCCACCATACAGCACCCTCATCCATCTCATTATACTGACATACAATGCCAAATAACACCACCATACAGCACCCTCATCCATCTCATTATACTAGCATACAATGCCAAATATCACCACCATACAGCACCCTCATTTATCTAATTATACCGCCATACAGTGCCAAATATCACCACTATACAGCACCCTCATCCATCGCATTATACTGCCATACAATGCCAAATATCACCACCATACAGTGTCCTCATCTAACTCATTATAATGTAATACAATACCAAAAATCACCACCATACATTACCCTCATCCATCTCCTCATACTACCATACAATGTCAAATAACAACACCATACAGCACCCTCATCCTTCTCATTATACTGCCATACAATGCCAAATATCCCCACTATACAGCACCCTCATCCATCTCATCATACTGCCATACAATGCCAAATATAACAACTATACAGCACCCTCATCCATCTCATCATACTAACATACAATGCCAAATATCACCACCATACAGCACCCTCATCCATCTCATCATACTGCCATACAATACCAAACAGCACCCTCATCCATCTCATCATACTGCCATACAATGCCAGATACCAACCTCCATACATCACCCTCATCCACCTTATTTCACTGCCATACAATGCCAAATATCACCACCATACAGCACCCTCATCCATCTCATCATTCTGCCATACAATGCCAAAGAACACCACCATACAGCACCCTCATCCATCTCATTACACTGCCATACAATGCCAAATATCACCACTATACAGCACCCTCATCCATCTCATCATACTACCATACAATGCCAAATATTACCACTATACAGCACTCTCATCCATCTCATCATACTACCATACAATGCCACATTTTACCACCATAGAGCACCCTCATTCATCTCATTATATCGCCATACAGTGCCAAATATCAGCACAATACAGTCCCCTCATTCATCTCATCATAGTGTCAAACAATAACAAATATCCCCACCATACAGCACCCTCATCCATCTCATCATACTGCCATACAATACCAAATGTCACCACCATACAGCACCCTCATCCATCTCATTATACTGCCCTACAATAACAAATATCACCACCATACAGCACCCTCATCCATCTCATTATACTGACATACAATGCCAAATAACACCACCCATACAGCACCCTCATTTATCTAATTATACCGCCATATAGTGCCAAATATCACCACTATACAGCACCCTCATCCATCGTATTATACTGCCATACAATGCCAAATATCACCACCATACAGTGTCCTCATCTAACTCATTATAGTGTAATACAATACCAAAAATCACCACCATACATTACCCTCATCCATCTCATCATACTGCCATACAATGCCAAATATCACCACCATACAGTGCCCTCATTCATCTCATTATACTGCCATACAATGCCAAATATCCCCACTATACAGCACCCTCATCCATCTCATCATACTGCCATACAATGCCAAATATCACCACCATACAGCACCATCTTTCATCTCATTATACCACTATACAATGCCAAATATGACCACAATACAGTCCCCTCATCCATCTCATCATTCTGCCATACAATGCCAAATATCACCACCATACAGCACCCTCATTCAACTAATTATACTGCCATACAGTGCCAAATAACACCACCATACAGTCCCCTAATCCATCTCATCATAGTGTCATATAATACCAAATATCCCCACCATACAGCACCCACATCCATCTCATTACACTGCCATACAATGCCAAATATCACCACCGTACAGCACCCTCATTCATCTCATACCGCCATACAATGCCAAATATCACCACTATATAGTACCCTCATCCATCTCATCATACTGCCATACAATACCATACAGCACCCTCATCCATCTCATCATAGTGTCATACCGTACCAAATATCCCCACCATACAGCACCCACATCCATCTCATTATGCTGCCGTACAATGCCAAATATCACCACCATGCAGCACCCTCATCCATCTCATTATACTGACATACAATGCCAAATATCAACCATCATACAGCACCCTCATCCATCTCATTATACTGCCATACAATGCCACATATCACCACCATACAGCACCCTCACTTTTCTCATCATACTGCCATACAATGCCAAATATCACCACTACACAGCACCCCATCCATCTCATCATACTGCTATACAATGCCAAATACCACCATAAAGTACCCTCATCTATCTCATTATACTGCCATACAATTCCAAATATCACCACCATAAGGTACCCTCATTCATCTAATCACTTTGCGATACAATGCCAAATAACACCACCACAAAGTACCCTCATTTATCTCATTATACTGCCATACAGTGCCAAAAATCACCACTATACAGCACCTTCATCCATCTCGTTATACTGCTATACAATGCCAAATATAACCACTATACAGTACCCTCATTATTCTCATCATACTGCCATACAATACCAAATATGACCACCATACAGCCCCCTCCGCCATCTTAATATACTGCAATATACTGCCAAATATCACCACCATACAGCACCCTCATCCATCTCATCATTCTGCCATACAATGCCAAATAACACCACCATACAGCACCCTCATCCATCTCATCATACTACCATACAATGCCAGATTTTACCACCATACAGCACCCTCATTCATCTCATTATACCGCCATACAGTGCCAAATATCACCACAATACAGTCCCCTCATCCATCTCATCATAGTGTCAAACAATACCAAATATCCCCACCATACAGCACAATTATCCATTTAATTATACTGCCATACAATGCCAAATATCACCACCATACAGCACCCTCATTCATCTCATCCTACTGCCATACAATACCAAATGTCACCACCATACAGCACCCTCATCCATCTCATGATACTGCCATACGATGCCAAATATCACCACCATACAGTGCCCTCATCCTTCTCATTATACTGCCATACAATGCCAAATATCACCACTATACAGCACCCTCATCCATCTTAACATACTGCCATACAATGCCAAATATCACCACCATACAGCACCCTTATTCATCTAATTATACCGCCATACAGTGCCAAGTATCTCCACCATACAGTCCCCTCTTCCAACTCATCATAATGAAATACAATACCAAAAATCTCCACCATACATTACCCTTATCCATCTTATCATACTACCATACAATGCCAAATAACACCATCATACAGCACCCTCATCCTTCTCATTATTCTGCCATACAATGCCAAATATCACCACTATACAGCACCCTCATCCATATCATCATACTGCCATAAAATGCCAAATATAACAACTATACAGCACCCTCATTCATCTCATCATACTGCCAAACAATGCCAAATATCAACACCATACAGCACCCTCATTCAGCTCATTATATCGCCATATAGTGCCAAATATCACCACCATACAGTACCCTCATCCATCTCATTATACTGCCAAACAATGCCAAATATCAACACCATACAGCACCCTCATTCAGCTCATTATATCGCCATATAGTGCCAAATATCACCAACATACAGTACCCTCATCCATCTCATCATAGTGTCTGTCACGGCCACAGGGTATGTGGACCCACTAGGCCGCTCCGCCGTGGCGGGGAGGCAGCTGACCAGGTCCCAGTCTATGCGAAAGTCAATGGCAGACAGTAACGCTTGGGTACCTGAAATAGTCCGACGGTGGCTTTGGCTTCAGCACGGATGGAGGTTGGTGCGGCAGGTGGCGCCAAACGTGGCGGGCAGTATCCGATGAAGCAGAAGACACTGGACGTGGCAGAAGACACTGGATGTGGGAGAAGACACTGCACGTGGCAAACGACACTGGACGTGGCAGAAGACACGACTCCAACGCTGGTAGGCACAGGAACTGGAACAATACTGAATACAGGAACGGGTAACAGGGCACGGGTAACAGCTGGAACGGAGAAACACTAAGGGACCATTTGCGAGACAGACTGGGATAGACTAACAACGCTCAGGCAAGGATCAGAAGGCCTGGGGCCTTCTTATAGACCAGGAAATAAGTGCAGTTGATGATGATGACGATCCTTTTGTGCGCGCGCTGGCCCTTTAAGGCCGTGCGCGCGCACCCACCCTACGGTACACAGCAGGACGGAGCGGAAGTGAGCGCTGGTGTCTCCTAGGAAGGAAACAGGGACCAGCGCTCACGGATCCATGGCTGCGGGCGTCGGGGGGTGAGTAAACCCGACGGCCCGCGGCCATGGACGTTACAGTATCCCCCCTCTTACGCCCGTCTTCTTGGGACCAGAGCGAGAGAGGAACTTTTTAATGAGAGCAGGAGCACTGAGGTTCTCTTCTGGCTCCCAGGACCTCTCCTCAGGACCAAACCCTCTCCAGTCCACCAAATAGAAAGTCTTTCCTCCTACCCGCTTGCAGTCCAGGATCTCCTTTACCTCGAATACATCAGAAGGGCCGCTGGGAGCAACTGTGGAACTAGAAGTCTTGCTGTAGCGGTTCAGGACCACTGGTTTCAGGAGGGACGCATGGAAGGAGTTAGGGATTCTGAGGGTAGGAGGCAGCCGCAGTTTATAGGAGACAGGGTTGATCCACTGCAGAATCTCGAAAGGACCAAGGAACCTGGGAGCGAACTTGTATGAGGGTCCCTTCAAGCGAATGTTCCGAGAGGACAGCCAGACTTTAGTCCCCGAAAGATACTGAGGCGGCTCTGTTCTCTTAGTATCTGCCTTTCGCTTCATGCGATCTACTGCCGGAAAAATAGAGGACCGGGTCTGTTGCTAGATTTGCAGGAAGTCCCCATATACAGAGTCAGCAGCGGGTACCTGAGATGAAGTCGACACAGGAAGAGGGACTCTGGGATGTTGACTGTACACGATGTGAAACGGAGTGGAAGTGGTGGACTCACTTGTGTGGTTGTATGAAAACTCGGCCCATGGAAGAAGCTGTACCCAGTTATCGTGCTGTGAAGAGATGAAATGGCGGAGATAATTTTCCATGATCTGGTTGATCCTTTTAACTTGCCCATTGGATTGGGGGTGATAGGCAGAGGAAAAGTCCAAACTCACATCCAGGAGTTTACAGAGGGCTCTCCAGAACTTAGAGGTAAACTGAACCCCCCGGTCGGACACAATGTGAAGAGGCAAGCCATGCAAGCGAAAGATGTGCTGAATGAAGAGACTCGCCAGTCGGGGAGCAGAAGGTAGGCCGGTCAGCGGGATAAAATGTGCCATCTTAGAGAACCGGTTCACCACCACCCAGATGGTGTTGCATCCTGCTGAGGGAGGAAGGTCTGTGACGAAGTCCATTGCGATGTGCTGCCAGGGGGCACTGAGTACAGGCAGAGGTTGAAAACGCATTTGAATCCTTAAAGAAAGCCTTCACGTCTGCCTCCAATCTGCACCATCCTGATGTATCCCTACAGTTTTCGAGAGAGGTGGACGCTTCCTCGGTGGGTGCTGGTGCACTGTTGTTCCAGAAAAGATCGAAAGGCAAGGCTGTGGTATGTGGCTACTATTCCAAGCTGTTTTCTTCCACAGAGCACAACTACTCGATTGGGGACCGGGAGTTACTGGCCATCAAGCTGGCTCTGCAGGAGTGGAGACATCTACTGGAGGGCACGGTTCATCCTATCCTGATCTTCACGGATCACAAGAATTTGACCTACCTACAGATGGCCCAGCGGTTGAACCCTCGCCAAGCCAGGTGGTCATTGTTCTTTGCTCGGTTCTGGTTCGAACTCCACTACCGACCCGCCGACAAGAATGTGAGGGCCGATGCCTTGTCTAGATCTTTTGAAACCGAAGACGCCATGGAATCTACACAGAATATTATTGACCCATACTGCATCTTCTCTATGAATCCCCTACAAGTTAGAGACATTCCTCCGGGTAGGACTTTTGTACGTCTTCCTGACCGAGGCAGAATTCTTCGCTGGGGTCACAGTTCTAAGCTGGCAGGTCACGCCGGTGCTCGTAAGACCCAAGATCTAACCACCCGTCAGTTCTGGTGGCCCACGCTGCCCAAAGATGTTATGGAGTTTGTCTCCTCATGCACAATATGCGCAGCAAATAAAGTTGCTCACTCCAGACCTGCTGGCCTGCTCCAACCACTGCCTGTGCCCGTTGCCCCGTGGCAACATGTCGCTATGGACTTTGTCACGGATCTTCCTTCTTCTGCGAGTTGTAGTGTGATCTGGGTGGTGGTGGATCGATTTTCCAAAATGGCTCACTTCATTCCCTTGACCGCCGTGCCGTCTGCTACGAGATTGGCTGACCTCTTCATACAGCACATCTTCCGTCAGCACGGCTTGCCCCTGCATATTGTCTCGGAACGAGGGGTCCAGTTCACCGATCTTCTATCCTGTTGGCGGTGGACCGCATGAAGAGAAAGGCAGATACAAGAAGACGGGCACCTCCGCAGTTCCTTCCAGGGACTAAAGTCTGGTTGTCTTTTAGGAATATCCGGCTGAAGGTGCCGTCGTGCCAATTTGTTCCTAGGTTCCTCGGACCCTTTGAAATCCAGCTACAGATCAACCCGGTATCCTACAAGCTGCGGCTCCCCCCTACCCTCAGGATTCCTAACTCCTTTCACGTCTCCTTGCTGAAACCTGTGGTCCTGAACCGCTACACCAGGACTCCTAGCTCCACAGTGGCCCCTGGCGGCTCATCGGGGACTTTCGAAGTAAAAGAGATTCTGGCTACCAAGAAGGTGGGAGGAAGGACATTTTATTTAGTGGATTGGAGGGGGTTCGGTCCAGAGGAGAGGTCTTGGGAGCCAGAGGAGAACATCGATGCTCCTGTCCTCGTGAGGAAGTTTTTCTCCCGCTCTGGTCCCAAGAAGAGGGGGCGTAAGAGGGGGGATACTGTAACGTCTATGGCCACGGTCCGTCGTTCGGTTGTTAACCTCGACGGCCATGGCCATGGACATCTTACCTCGCTGCAGCGTCGTCCTCCTGTGAGGCTCCGGCACTCACTTCTGGACCCCGAGTGTCTCCGGCGGGCACGCGCGCCCGAGCGTAAACGACCTTAAAGTGCCAGTGCGCGCATTCTTGCAGGAAGTCTGGGCTATAAAAAGGGCTCTGTCCTCTTGCTCTTTGCCAGAGCGTTGTTCGTTACCCTTCGTTTGTCGTGCTTATGGTCTCCCAGTTTCTTCCAGTTTCCCAGTGTACCTTGCTCCTGTATCCCGTATCCTGTTTCCGAGCTACCTAGTGCTATTGCCGTGCTGTGCTATAGCCTAGGCTTGATCTGCTACGCCACACCTGACGACTTCCCGCTGCCTGGTCCTGGATGTGCCTGCCTCACTACTGCCTACGATTGCCTCAGGTACCCTCGCTGAACTAATTGAACTCTGTACTTACCTGTTTGGCCAGCTGCCATTCCGCTACATGGTACGGCCCAGTGGGTCCACACCCCGCATCGTGACAATACTGTATGGTGGTGATATTTGGCATTGTATAGCAGTATAATGAGATGGATGAGGCTTCTGTATGGTTGTGATATTTGGCATTGTAGGGCAGTATAATGAGATGGAAGAGGGTACTGTATGGTGGTATTTCGCATTGTGTGGCAGTATGAGATTAATGAGGGTACTCTATGGTGGTTATCTTTGAAATTGTATGGTAGTATGTTGAGATTGATGAGGATACTGTATGGCGGTTATATTTGGCATTGTTTGGCAGGATAATGAAATGGATGAGGGTGCTGTATGGCGGTGATATTTGGCATTGTATGGTAGTATGATGAGATGGATGAGGGTACTGTATGGTGTTGATATTTGGTATTGTATGACACTATCAGATGGATGAGGGGACTGTATGGTGGTGGTGATATTTGGCACTGTATAGCAGTATAATGATATGACGGAGGGTGCTGTATGGCGGTATAATGAGATGAATGAGGGTGCTGTATGGTGATGATATTTGGTATTGTATGGCAGCATAATAAGATGGATGAGGGTGCTGTTTGGTGGTGTTATTTGGCATTGTATGACAGTATAATGAGATGAATGAGGGTACTGTATGGTGGTAATATTTGGCATTGTATGGCAGCATAATAAGATGGATGAGGGTGCTGTTTGGTGGTGTTATTTGGCATTATATGGCAGTATAATGAGATGAATGAGGGTACTGTATGGTGGTAATATTTGGCATTGTATGGCATTATAATGAGATGGATGAGGACACTGTATGGTGGTGATTGTCACGGCGCGGGGTGTGGACCCACTGGGCCGTACCGCGTAGCGGGGTAGCAGCTGGCCAACAAGGTACAAAACAATCAAAACAGATAAAACCAAGGGGACATATATACAAAAACACCAAAAAAAGGCCATACTTACAAATGGACACAGCCAGGTCAGAAACGCCGATGAAGGATAGTGAGCAGGTGCTTTAAATAATAATAGCCGCTCCCACTAGTCTTGAGGGGAGTGGTGTGTGGTGCATGGGATGTGTAGTAAGAAATAATAAATGAATAGTGTGTGTGCAAGTGTAATAATATAAGTGAAATATAGGGGGCAGTAATGAGTAAAGTGCCTCAATACAAATAAATGAATAATGGGGTGCAAGTGAGTGAAACATGGAGGGATAGTGTGTACGTCATGAGGCGCAACGTGTATAGCCAGGTAGAAGCCTATTTGTGACGCCTTGATAGTTCATAGAGCGGGCTACCCTGCTTGCTATGCCAAACAACAACACACCATGCTCTCCCAGCATCAAAGACCCGGCTGTGTCCAAAAGAAGCAAATATAAGTAATAATGAAAAATACCTGGGGTATTAGTGATCATTTTGGCCAAAAGGACGCAAGCTCGCAATCCACGACAAGGATCCCCAGACTTGCGAGTCCCTAACTCCCTAACTAGAACGAAAAGCTCCTGATGCACAGACAAAACAGATAAAACCAAGGGGACATATATACAAAAACACCACTTACACACTATCCCTCCATGTTTCACACACTTGCACCCCATTATTCATTTATTTGTATTGAGGCACTTTACTCATTACTGCTCCCTATATTTCACTTATATTATTACACTTGCACATACACTATTCATTTATTATTTCTTACTACACATCCCATGCACCACACACCACTCCCCTCAAGACTAGTGGCTATTATTATTTAAAGCACCTGCTCACTATCCTTCATCGGCGTTTCTGACCTGGCTGTGTCCATTTGTAAGTATGGCCTTTTTTTGGTGTTTAAGGTACAAAACAATGTCTATAGTTCAGAACGGGTACCTGAGGCAATGTAGACAGTGGCAGGGACACGACTTGGCTTTCACAGCAGGTGACGCCACGGATGCAGCGGGAAGACACGACTTGGCTTTCACAGCAGGTGACGCCGCGGATGCAGCGGGAAGACACGACTTGGCTTTCACAGCAGGTGACACCGCGGATGCAGCGGAAGACACGACTTGGCTTTCACAGCAGGTGACACCGCAGATGCAGCGGAAGACACGACTTGGCTTTCACATCAGGTGACGCCGCGGATGCAGCGGAAGACACGACTTGGCTTTCACAGCAGGTGACAGCGCAGATGCAGCGGAAGACACGACTTGGCTTTCGCAGCAGGTAACGATGGTACGGGATGCAGGGTACAGGCAGCTGGAACGGGTAACACTGGGAACTGGAAAACACTGGGAGACCTTTAGCAAGACAGACTAGGGTATACAATAACGCTCAGGCAAGGAACCAGTGGGCAGAGCCCCTTTTTATAGTCCAGCAGCCATTTGGGCTGATAATTGATTTTTGACAGCTGGACGCGTAGTGGCCCTTTAAGGCCGTGCACGCACGGGCGCGCGCGCCCTGCGGGAAACAGCACGAGGACCCGGGAGAGAGTACCGGCGTCTGCCAGGAGGAGGAGTACGCCGAGCAGAGAGATGTCCAGTGACAGACGTAACAGTGATATTTGGCATTGTATAGCAGTATAATGAGATGGATGAGGGCACTGTATGACAATGATATTTTGCATTGTATGGTAGTATGATGAGATGGATGAGGGTACTGTATGGTGTTGATATTTGGTATTTTATGACACTATGATGAGATGGATAAGGGGACTGTATGGTGGTGATATTTGGCACTATTGCAGTATAATGAGATGGATGAGGGTACTGTATAGTGGTGATATTTGGCATTGTATGGCAGTATGAGGAGATGATGAGGGTGCTGTATGGTGGTGATATTTGGCATTGTATGGCAGTATGATGAGATGGATGAGGGTACTGTATGGTGGTGATATTTGGTATTGTATGGCAGTATAATGAGATGGATGAGGGGACTGTATGGTGGTGATATTTGGCATTGTATTGCAGTATAATGAGATGGATGAGGGTGCTGTATGGTGGTGTTATTTGTCATTGTATGGCAGTATGATGAGATGGATGACGGTGCTGTATGGTGGTGATATTTGTCATTGTATGGCAGTATGATGAGATGGATGACGGTGCTGTATGGTGGTGATATTTGGCATTGTATGGCAGTATGATGAGATGGATAAGGGGACTGTATGGTGGTGATATTTGGCACTGTATTGCAGTATAATGAGATGGATGAGGGTGCTGTATGGTGGTGTTATTTGTCATTGTATGGCAGTATGATGAGATGGATGACGGTGCTGTATGGTGGTGATATTTGTCATTGTATGGCAGTATGATGAGATGGATGACGGTGCTGTATGGTGGTGAGATTTGGCATTGTATGGCAGTATAATGAGATGGATGAGGGTGCTGTATGGTGGTGATATTTGGCATTGTATGGCAGTATAATGATATTGATGAGGGTACTGTATGGTGGTGATATTTGGTATTGTATGGTAGTATGATGAGATGGATGAGGGTGCTGTATGGTGGTGATATTTGGCACTGTATCGCGGTATAATGAGATGAATGAGGATACTGTATGGTGGTGATATTTGGCATTGTAGGGCAGTATGAGATGGATGAGGGTACTGTATGGTGGTATTTAGCATTGTGTGGCAGTAGGAGATGAATGAGGGTACTGTATGGTGGTTATATTTGGCATTGCATGGTAGTATGATGAGATGCATGAGGGTACTGTATGGTGGTGGTATTTGGCATTGTATGACAGTATGATGAGATGAATGAGGGTACTTTATGGTGGTGATATTTGGTATTGTATGGCAGTATAACGAGAAGGGTGAGAATACTGTATGGTGGTGATATTTGGTAATGTATCGGAGTATAAGATGAATGAGGGTACTGTATGGTGGTTATATTTGGCATTGTATGGTAGTATAATGAGATGGATGAGGGTACTGTATGGTGGTGATATTTGGTGTTGCATGACACCATGATGAGATGGATGAGTGGACTGTATGGTGGTGATATTTGGCACTGTATGGCAGTATAATGAGATGAATGAGGGTGCTGTATGGTGCTGATATTTGGTATTGTATGGCAGTATGAGATGAATGAGGGTACTTTATGGTGGTTATATTTGGCATTGGATGGTTGTATGATGAGATGGATGAGGATACTCTATGGCGGTGATATTTGTCATTGTATGGTAGTAATATGAGATGGATGAGGATACTGTTTGGTGTTGATATTTGGTATTGTATGACACTATGATGAGATGGATGAGGGGACTGTATGGTGGTGATATTTGGCACTGTGTGGCGGTATAATGAGATGAATGAAGGTACTGTATGGTGGTAATATTTGGCATTGTATGGCAGTATTATGAGATGGATGAGGGTGCTGCATAGGGGTGATATTTGGAATTGTATGTCAGTATGATGAGATGGATGAGGGTGCTGTATGGTGGTGTTATTTGGCATTGTATGGAGGTATAATGAGATGTATGAGGGCACTGTATGGTGGTGATATTTGGCATTGTATGGCAGTATAATGAGATGGATGAGGGCACTGTATGGTGGTGATATTTGGCATTGTATGGCAGTATAATGAGATGGATGAGGGTGCTGTATGGTGGTGATATTTGGCATTGTATGGCAGTATAATGAGATGGATGAAGGTGCTGTATGGTGGTTTATATTTGGCATTGTATGTCTGTGTAATGAGATGGATGAGTGTGCTGTATGGTGGTGATATTTTGCATTGTATGGCAGTATGATGAGAATGATGAGGGTACTGCATGGTATTGTAAGGCAGTATAATGACATGGATGAGGGTACTGTATGGTGGTGATATTTGGCATTGTATGGCAGTATAAAGAGATGAATGAGGGTGCTGTATGGTGGGGATATTTGGTATTGTATGACACTGATGAGATGGATGAAGGGACTGTATGGTGGTGATATTTGGGACTGTATGGCGGTATAATGAGATGAATGAGGGTGCTGTATGGTGGTGATATTTGGCACTGTATGGCGGTATAATGAGATGAATGAGGATACTGTATGGTGGTGATATTTGGCATTATATGGCAGTATAATGAGATGGATGAGGCTACTGTATGGTGGTGATATTTGGCATTGTAGGGCAGTATCAGATGGATGAGGGTACTGTATGGTGGTATTTAGCATTGTGTGGCAGTAGGAGATGAATGAGGGTACTGTATGGTGGTTATATTTGGCATTGCATGGTAGTATGATGAGATGCATGAGGGTACTGTATGGTGGTGGTATTTGGCATTGTATGACAGTATGATGAGATGAATGAGGGTACTGTATGGTGGTGATATTTGGTATTGTATGGCAGTATAACGAGAAGGGTGAGGATACTGTATGGTGGTGATATTTGGTAATGTATCGGAGTATAAGATGAATGAGGGTACTGTATGGTGGTTATATTTGGCATTGTATGGTAGTATAATGAGATGGATGAGGGTACTGTATGGTGGTGATATTTGGTATTACATGACACCATGATGAGATGGATGAGTGGACTGTATGGTGGTGATATTTGGCACTGTATGGCAGTATAATGAGATGAATGAGGGTGCTGTATGGTGCTGATATTTGGTATTGTATGGCAGTATGAGATGAATGAGGGTACTTTATGGTGGTTATATTTGGCATTGGATGGTTGTATGATGAGATGGATGAGGATACTCTATGGCGGTGATATTTGGCATTGTATGGTAGTAATATGAGATGGATGAGGGTAGTGTATGATGCTGATATTTGGTATTGTATGACACTATGATGAGATGAATGACGGTGCTGTATGGTGGTGATATTTGGCATTGTATGGCAGTATGATGAGATGGATGAGGGTGCTGTATAGTGGTGATATTTCGCATTGTATGGAAGTATAATGAGATGGATGAGGGTGCTGTATAGTGGTGATATTTTGAATTGTTTAGCAGTATAATGAGATGAATAAGGGCACTGTATGGTGGGGATATTCGGCATTGTATGGCAGTATAATGAGATGGATGAGGGTGCTGTATGGTGGTGATATTTGGTATTGTATGGCGGTAAAATGAGATTATTGAGGGTGCTGTATGGCGGTGATATTTGGCATTGTATGGCGGTATGATTAGATGAATGAGGGCACTGTATTGTGGTGAAATTTGGCATTGTATGGCAGTATGATGAGATGATGAGGGTACTGTATGGTGGTGATATTTGGCATTGTATGGCAGTATAATGAGATGGATGAGGGTACTGTATGGTGGTGATATTTGGCATTGTATGGCAGTATGAGATGGATGAGAGTGCTGGATGGTGGGGATATTTGGCATTGTATGGCAGTATAATGAGATGAATGAGAGCAACATATGGTGGTGATATTTGGCATTGTTTGACAGTATAATGAGATGGATAAGGGTGCTGTATGGTGGTGATATTTGGCATTGTATGGCAGTATGAGATGGGTCAGAGTGCTGGATGGTGGTGATATTTGGCATTGTATGGCGGTATGATAAGATGGATGAGGGTGCTGTTTGGTGGTGATATTTGGTATTGTATGGCAGTATGATAAGATGGATGAGGGTGCTGTTTGGTGGTGTTATTTGGCATTGTATGGCAGAATGATGAGATGAATGAGGGTACGGTATGGTGGTAATATTTGGCATTGCATGGCAGTATAATGAGATGGATGAGGATAATGCATGGTGGTGATATTTGGCATTGTAGGGCAGTATAATGAGATGGATGAGGGTACTGTATGTTGGTATTTCGCATTGTGTGGCAGCATGAGATGAATGAGGGTACTGTATGGTGGTTATATTTGGCATTGTATGGTAGTATGATGAGATTGATGAGGATACTGTATGGCGGTTATATTTGGCATTGTTTGGCAGGATAATGAGATGGATGAGGGTACTGTATGGTTGTGATATTTGGCATTGTTTGGTAGTATAATGAGATGGATGAGGATACACTATGGCAGTGATATTTGGCATTGTATGGCAGTATGATGAGATGGATGAGGGAGCTGTATGGTGTTGATATTTGGCATTGTATGGCAGTATAATGAGATGAATGAGGGTACTGTATGGGGATGATATTTGGTATTGTATGGCAGTATAATGAGATGGATGAGGGTGCTGTATGGTTGTGATATTTGGCATTGTTTGGTAGTATAATGAGATGGATGAGGATACACTATGGCAGTGATATTTGGCATTGTATGGCAATATGATGAGATGGATCAGGGTGCTGTATGGTGGTGTTATTTTGCATTGTATGGTAGTATGATGAGATGGATGAGGGTACTGTATGGTGGTGATATTTGGCACTGTATGGCAGTATGATGAGATGACTGAGGGTGCTGTATGGTGGTGATATTTGGCACTGTATGGCGGTATAATGAGATGAATGAGGATACTGTATGGTGGTGATATTTGGCATTATATGGCAGTATAAGGAGATGGATGAGGCTACTGTATGGTGGTGATATTTGCCATTGTAGGGCAGTATAATGAGATGGATGAGGGTACTGTATGGTGCTATTTCGCATTGCGTGGCAGTATGAGATGAATGAGGGTACTGTTTGGTGGTGGTATTTGGTATTGTATGGCAGTATAATGAGATGGATGAGGGCACTGTATGGTGGGGATATTCGGCATTGTATCGCAGTATAATGAGATGGATGAGGGTGCTGTACGGTAGTGATATTTGGCATTGTATGGCAGTATGAGATAGATGAAAATGCTGTATGGTGGTGATATTTGGCATTGTTTGGTGGTAAAATGAGATTGTTGAGGGTACTGTATGGTGGTGATATTTGGTATTGTATGGCAGTATAATATGAATGAGGGTACTGTATGGTGGTTATATTTGGCATTGTATGTTAGTATAATGAGATGGATGAGGATACTGTATGGTGGTGATATTTGGCACTGTATGGCAGTATAATGAGATGAATGAGGGTACTTTATGGTGGTTATATTTGGCATTGTATGGTAGTATAATGAGATGGATGAAGGTAGTGTATGATGCTGATATTTGGCATTGTATGACACTATGATGAGATGGATGAGGGTACTGTATGGTGGTTATATTTGGTATTGTATGGCAGTATAATGAGATGGATGAGGGTACTGTATGGAGGTGATATTTGGCATTGTAGGGTAGTATAATGAGATGGATGAGGGTACTGTATGGTGGTGATATTTGGCATCGTAAGGCAGTATAATGAAATGAATGAGGGCAACATATGGTGTTGATATTTGGCATTGTATGTCAGTATAATAAGATGGATGAGGGTGCTGTATGGTGGTGAAATTTGGCATTGTATGGCAGTATGAGATGGATGAGAGTGCTGGATGGTGGTGATATTTGGCATTGTATGGCGCTATGATGACATGAATGAGGTTGCTGTATGGTAGTGATATTTGGCATTGTATGGCAGTATGAGATGGATGATAATGCTGTATGGTGGTGATATTTGGCATTGTATGGCGATATGATGAGATGACTGAGGGTATTGTATGGTGGTGATATTTGGCATTACATTGCAGTATGATGAGATGAATGAGGGCAATGTATGGTGGTGATATTTGGCATTGTATGGCAGTATGATGAAATGAATGCGGGTACTGTATGGTGGAGATATTTGGCATTGTATGGCAGCATAATGAGATGCATGCGGGTACTGTATGGTTGTGATATTTGGCATTGTAGGGCAGTATAATGAGGGTACTGTATGGTGGTGATATTTGGCATTGTATGGCAGTATAATCAGATGGATCAGGGTGCTGTATGGTGGTGATATTTGGCATTGTATGGCAGTAAGATGAGAAACGTGAGGGCACTGTATGGTGGTGATATTTGGCATTGTATGGCAGTATGATGAGATGAATGAGGGCAACATATGGTGGTGATATTTGGTATTGTATGGTAGTATGATGAGATGGATAAGGGTGCTGTATGATGGTGATATTTGGTATTGTATGGAAGTATAATGAGATGGATGAGGGTGCTGTATGGTGGTGACATTTGGCATTGTATGGCAGTATCATGAGATGGATGAGGGTGCTGTATGATGGTGATATTTGGTATTGTAGGGCAGTATAATGAGATGGATGAGAGTGCTGGATGGTGGGGATATTTGGCATTGTATGGCGGTATGATGAGATGAATGAGGGTACTGTATGGTGATGATATTTGGCATTGTATGGCAGTATAATGAGATGGATGAGGGTACTGTATGGGGGTGATATTTGGCATTGTAGGGCAGTATAATGAGATGGATGAGGGTGCTGTATTGTGGTGATTTTTTTGCATTGTATGGCAGTATAATGAGATGGATAAGGGTGCTGTATGGTGGTGACATATGACATCGTATGGCAGTATAATGAGATGAATGAGGGTACTGTATGGGGGTGATATTTGGTATTGTATGGCAGTATAATGAGATGGATGAGGGTGCTGTATGGTTGTGATATTTGGCATTGTTTGGTAGTATAATGAGATGGATGAGGATACACTATGGCAGTGATATTTGGCATTGTATGGCAATATGATGAGATGGATCAGGGTGCTGTATGGTGGTGTTCTTTTGCATTGTATGGTAGTATGATGAGATGGATGAGGGTACTGTATGGTGGTGATATTTGGCACTGTATGGCAGTATGATGAGATGAATGAGGATACTGTATGGTGGTGATATTTGGCATTATATGGCAGTATAAGGAGATGGATGAGGCTACTGTATGGTGGTGATATTTGCCATTGTAGGGCAGTATAATGAGATGGATGAGGGTACT
The DNA here is from genome assembly GCF_050947455.1 of Rhinoderma darwinii. Lineage (NCBI taxonomy): Eukaryota > Metazoa > Chordata > Amphibia > Anura > Rhinodermatidae > Rhinoderma > Rhinoderma darwinii. The sequence goes on along the minus strand of NC_134691.1, from coordinate 340,687,660 downwards.
GTATGGTGCTATTTCGCATTGCGTGGCAGTATGAGATGAATGAGGGTACTGTTTGGTGGTGGTATTTGGTATTGTATGGCAGTATAATGAGATGGATGAGGGCACTGTATGGTGGGGATATTCGGCATTGTATCGCAGTATAATGAGATGGATGAGGGTGCTGTACGGTAGTGATATTTGGCATTGTATGGCAGTATGAGATAGATGAAAATGCTGTATGGTGGTGATATTTGGCATTGTTTGGTGGTAAAATGAGATTGTTGAGGGTACTGTATGGTGGTGATATTTGGTATTGTATGGCAATATAATATGAATGAGGGTACTGTATGGTGGTTATATTTGGCATTGTATGTTAGTATAATGAGATGGATGAGGATACTGTATGGTGGTGATATTTGGCACTGTATGGCAGTATAATGAGATGAATGAGGGTACTTTATGGTGGTTATATTTGGCATTGTATGGTAGTATAATGAGATGGATGAAGGTAGTGTATGATGCTGATATTTGGCATTGTATGACACTATGATGAGATGGATGAGGGTACTGTATGGTGGTTATATTTGGTATTGTATGGCAGTATAATGAGATGGATGAGGGTACTGTATGGAGGTGATATTTGGCATTGTAGGGTAGTATAATGAGATGGATGAGGGTACTGTATGGTGGTGATATTTGGCATCGTAAGGCAGTATAATGAAATGAATGAGGGCAACATATGGTGTTGATATTTGGCATTGTATGTCAGTATAATAAGATGGATGAGGGTGCTGTATGGTGGTGAAATTTGGCATTGTATGGCAGTATGAGATGGATGAGAGTGCTGGATGGTGGTGATATTTGGCATTGTATGGCGCTATGATGACATGAATGAGGTTGCTGTATGGTAGTGATATTTGGCATTGTATGGCAGTATGAGATGGATGATAATGCTGTATGGTGGTGATATTTGGCATTGTATGGCGATATGATGAGATGACTGAGGGTATTGTATGGTGGTGATATTTGGCATTACATTGCAGTATGATGAGATGAATGAGGGCAATGTATGGTGGTGATATTTGGCATTGTATGGCAGTATGATGAAATGAATGCGGGTACTGTATGGTGGAGATATTTGGCATTGTATGGCAGCATAATGAGATGCATGCGGGTACTGTATGGTTGTGATATTTGGCATTGTAGGGCAGTATAATGAGGGTACTGTATGGTGGTGATATTTGGCATTGTATGGCAGTATAATCAGATGGATCAGGGTGCTGTATGGTGGTGATATTTGGCATTGTATGGCAGTAAGATGAGAAACGTGAGGGCACTGTATGGTGGTGATATTTGGCATTGTATGGCAGTATGATGAGATGAATGAGGGCAACATATGGTGGTGATATTTGGTATTGTATGGTAGTATGATGAGATGGATAAGGGTGCTGTATGATGGTGATATTTGGTATTGTATGGAAGTATAATGAGATGGATGAGGGTGCTGTATGGTGGTGACATTTGGCATTGTATGGCAGTATCATGAGATGGATGAGGGTGCTGTATGATGGTGATATTTGGTATTGTAGGGCAGTATAATGAGATGGATGAGAGTATATTTGGTATTGTAGGGCAGTATAATGAGATGGATGAGAGTGCTGGATGGTGGGGATATTTGGCATTGTATGGCGGTATGATGAGATGAATGAGGGTACTGTATGGTGATGATATTTGGCATTGTATGGCAGTATAATGAGATGGATGAGGGTACTGTATGGGGGTGATATTTGGCATTGTAGGGCAGTATAATGAGATGGATGAGGGTGCTGTATTGTGGTGATTTTTTTGCATTGTATGGCAGTATAATGAGATGGATAAGGGTGCTGTATGGTGGTGACATATGACATCGTATGGCAGTATAATGAGATGAATGAGGGTACTGTATGGGGGTGATATTTGGTATTGTATGGCAGTATAATGAGATGGATGAGGGTGCTGTATGGTTGTGATATTTGGCATTGTTTGGTAGTATAATGAGATGGATGAGGATACACTACGGCAGTGATATTTGGCATTGTATGGCAATATGATGAGATGGATCAGGGTGCTGTATGGTGGTGTTCTTTTGCATTGTATGGTAGTATGATGAGATGGATGAGGGTACTGTATGGTGGTGATATTTGGCACTGTATGGCAGTATGATGAGATGAATGAGGATACTGTATGGTGGTGATATTTGGCATTATATGGCAGTATAAGGAGATGGATGAGGCTACTGTATGGTGGTGATATTTGCCATTGTAGGGCAGTATAATGAGATGGATGAGGGTACTGTATGGTGCTATTTCGCATTGCGTGGCAGTATGAGATGAATGAGGGTACTGTTTGGTGGTGGTATTTGGTATTGTATGGCAGTATAATGAGATGGATGAGGGCACTGTATGGTGGGGATATTCGGCATTGTATCGCAGTATAATGAGATGGATGAGGGTGCTGTACGGTAGTGATATTTGGCATTGTATGGCAGTATGAGATAGATGAAAATGCTGTATGGTGGTGATATTTGGCATTGTTTGGTGGTAAAATGAGATTGTTGAGGGTACTGTATGGTGGTGATATTTGGTATTGTATGGCAGTATAATATGAATGAGGGTACTGTATGGTGGTTATATTTGGCATTGTATGTTAGTATAATGAGATGGATGAGGATACTGTATGGTGGTGATATTTGGCACTGTATGGCAGTATAATGAGATGAATGAGGGTACTTTATGGTGGTTATATTTGGCATTGTATGGTAGTATAATGAGATGGATGAAGGTAGTGTATGATGCTGATATTTGGCATTGTATGACACTATGATGAGATGGATGAGGGTACTGTATGGTGGTTATATTTGGTATTGTATGGCAGTATAATGAGATGGATGAGGGTACTGTATGGAGGTGATATTTGGCATTGTAGGGTAGTATAATGAGATGGATGAGGGTACTGTATGGTGGTGATATTTGGCATCGTAAGGCAGTATAATGAAATGAATGAGGGCAACATATGGTGTTGATATTTGGCATTGTATGTCAGTATAATAAGATGGATGAGGGTGCTGTATGGTGGTGAAATTTGGCATTGTATGGCAGTATGAGATGGATGAGAGTGCTGGATGGTGGTGATATTTGGCATTGTATGGCGCTATGATGACATGAATGAGGTTGCTGTATGGTAGTGATATTTGGCATTGTATGGCAGTATGAGATGGATGATAATGCTGTATGGTGGTGATATTTGGCATTGTATGGCGATATGATGAGATGACTGAGGGTATTGTATGGTGGTGATATTTGGCATTACATTGCAGTATGATGAGATGAATGAGGGCAATGTATGGTGGTGATATTTGGCATTGTATGGCAGTATGATGAAATGAATGCGGGTACTGTATGGTGGAGATATTTGGCATTGTATGGCAGCATAATGAGATGCATGCGGGTACTGTATGGTTGTGATATTTGGCATTGTAGGGCAGTATAATGAGGGTACTGTATGGTGGTGATATTTGGCATTGTATGGCAGTATAATCAGATGGATCAGGGTGCTGTATGGTGGTGATATTTGGCATTGTATGGCAGTAAGATGAGAAACGTGAGGGCACTGTATGGTGGTGATATTTGGCATTGTATGGCAGTATGATGAGATGAATGAGGGCAACATATGGTGGTGATATTTGGTATTGTATGGTAGTATGATGAGATGGATAAGGGTGCTGTATGATGGTGATATTTGGTATTGTATGGAAGTATAATGAGATGGATGAGGGTGCTGTATGGTGGTGACATTTGGTATTGTAGGGCAGTATAATGAGATGGATGAGAGTGCTGGATGGTGGGGATATTTGGCATTGTATGGCGGTATGATGAGATGAATGAGGGTACTGTATGGTGATGATATTTGGCATTGTATGGCAGTATAATGAGATGGATGAGGGTACTGTATGGGGGTGATATTTGGCATTGTAGGGCAGTATAATGAGATGGATGAGGGTGCTGTATTGTGGTGATTTTTTTGCATTGTATGGCAGTATAATGAGATGGATAAGGGTGCTGTATGGTGGTGACATATGACATCGTATGGCAGTATAATGAGATGAATGAGGGTACTGTATGGGGGTGATATTTGGTATTGTATGGCAGTATAATGAGATGGATGAGGGTGCTGTATGGTTGTGATATTTGGCATTGTTTGGTAGTATAATGAGATGGATGAGGATACACTATGGCAGTGATATTTGGCATTGTATGGCAATATGATGAGATGGATCAGGGTGCTGTATGGTGGTGTTCTTTTGCATTGTATGGTAGTATGATGAGATGGATGAGGGTACTGTATGGTGGTGATATTTGGCACTGTATGGCAGTATGATGAGATGAATGAGGATACTGTATGGTGGTGATATTTGGCATTATATGGCAGTATAAGGAGATGGATGAGGCTACTGTATGGTGGTGATATTTGCCATTGTAGGGCAGTATAATGAGATGGATGAGGGTACTGTATGGTGCTATTTCGCATTGCGTGGCAGTATGAGATGAATGAGGGTACTGTTTGGTGGTGGTATTTGGTATTGTATGGCAGTATAATGAGATGGATGAGGGCACTGTATGGTGGGGATATTCGGCATTGTATCGCAGTATAATGAGATGGATGAGGGTGCTGTACGGTAGTGATATTTGGCATTGTATGGCAGTATGAGATAGATGAAAATGCTGTATGGTGGTGATATTTGGCATTGTTTGGTGGTAAAATGAGATTGTTGAGGGTACTGTATGGTGGTGATATTTGGTATTGTATGGCAGTATAATATGAATGAGGGTACTGTATGGTGGTTATATTTGGCATTGTATGTTAGTATAATGAGATGGATGAGGATACTGTATGGTGGTGATATTTGGCACTGTATGGCAGTATAATGAGATGAATGAGGGTACTTTATGGTGGTTATATTTGGCATTGTATGGTAGTATAATGAGATGGATGAAGGTAGTGTATGATGCTGATATTTGGCATTGTATGACACTATGATGAGATGGATGAGGGTACTGTATGGTGGTTATATTTGGTATTGTATGGCAGTATAATGAGATGGATGAGGGTACTGTATGGAGGTGATATTTGGCATTGTAGGGTAGTATAATGAGATGGATGAGGGTACTGTATGGTGGTGATATTTGGCATCGTAAGGCAGTATAATGAAATGAATGAGGGCAACATATGGTGTTGATATTTGGCATTGTATGTCAGTATAATAAGATGGATGAGGGTGCTGTATGGTGGTGAAATTTGGCATTGTATGGCAGTATGAGATGGATGAGAGTGCTGGATGGTGGTGATATTTGGCATTGTATGGCGCTATGATGACATGAATGAGGTTGCTGTATGGTAGTGATATTTGGCATTGTATGGCAGTATGAGATGGATGATAATGCTGTATGGTGGTGATATTTGGCATTGTATGGCGATATGATGAGATGACTGAGGGTATTGTATGGTGGTGATATTTGGCATTACATTGCAGTATGATGAGATGAATGAGGGCAATGTATGGTGGTGATATTTGGCATTGTATGGCAGTATGATGAAATGAATGCGGGTACTGTATGGTGGAGATATTTGGCATTGTATGGCAGCATAATGAGATGCATGCGGGTACTGTATGGTTGTGATATTTGGCATTGTAGGGCAGTATAATGAGGGTACTGTATGGTGGTGATATTTGGCATTGTATGGCAGTATAATCAGATGGATCAGGGTGCTGTATGGTGGTGATATTTGGCATTGTATGGCAGTAAGATGAGAAACGTGAGGGCACTGTATGGTGGTGATATTTGGCATTGTATGGCAGTATGATGAGATGAATGAGGGCAACATATGGTGGTGATATTTGGTATTGTATGGTAGTATGATGAGATGGATAAGGGTGCTGTATGATGGTGATATTTGGTATTGTATGGAAGTATAATGAGATGGATGAGGGTGCTGTATGGTGGTGACATTTGGCATTGTATGGCAGTATCATGAGATGGATGAGGGTGCTGTATGATGGTGATATTTGGTATTGTAGGGCAGTATAATGAGATGGATGAGAGTGCTGGATGGTGGGGATATTTGGCATTGTATGGCGGTATGATGAGATGAATGAGGGTACTGTATGGTGATGATATTTGGCATTGTATGGCAGTATAATGAGATGGATGAGGGTACTGTATGGGGGTGATATTTGGCATTGTAGGGCAGTATAATGAGATGGATGAGGGTGCTGTATTGTGGTGATTTTTTTGCATTGTATGGCAGTATAATGAGATGGATAAGGGTGCTGTATGGTGGTGACATATGACATCGTATGGCAGTATAATGAGATGAATGAGGGTACTGTATGGGGGTGATATTTGGTATTGTATGGCAGTATAATGAGATGGATGAGGGTGCTGTATGGTTGTGATATTTGGCATTGTTTGGTAGTATAATGAGATGGATGAGGATACACTACGGCAGTGATATTTGGCATTGTATGGCAATATGATGAGATGGATCAGGGTGCTGTATGGTGGTGTTCTTTTGCATTGTATGGTAGTATGATGAGATGGATGAGGGTACTGTATGGTGGTGATATTTGGCACTGTATGGCAGTATGATGAGATGAATGAGGATACTGTATGGTGGTGATATTTGGCATTATATGGCAGTATAAGGAGATGGATGAGGCTACTGTATGGTGGTGATATTTGCCATTGTAGGGCAGTATAATGAGATGGATGAGGGTACTGTATGGTGCTATTTCGCATTGCGTGGCAGTATGAGATGAATGAGGGTACTGTTTGGTGGTGGTATTTGGTATTGTATGGCAGTATAATGAGATGGATGAGGGCACTGTATGGTGGGGATATTCGGCATTGTATCGCAGTATAATGAGATGGATGAGGGTGCTGTACGGTAGTGATATTTGGCATTGTATGGCAGTATGAGATAGATGAAAATGCTGTATGGTGGTGATATTTGGCATTGTTTGGTGGTAAAATGAGATTGTTGAGGGTACTGTATGGTGGTGATATTTGGTATTGTATGGCAGTATAATATGAATGAGGGTACTGTATGGTGGTTATATTTGGCATTGTATGTTAGTATAATGAGATGGATGAGGATACTGTATGGTGGTGATATTTGGCACTGTATGGCAGTATAATGAGATGAATGAGGGTACTTTATGGTGGTTATATTTGGCATTGTATGGTAGTATAATGAGATGGATGAAGGTAGTGTATGATGCTGATATTTGGCATTGTATGACACTATGATGAGATGGATGAGGGTACTGTATGGTGGTTATATTTGGTATTGTATGGCAGTATAATGAGATGGATGAGGGCACTGTATGGAGGTGATATTTGGCATTGTAGGGTAGTATAATGAGATGGATGAGGGTACTGTATGGTGGTGATATTTGGCATCGTAAGGCAGTATAATGAAATGAATGAGGGCAACATATGGTGTTGATATTTGGCATTGTATGTCAGTATAATAAGATGGATGAGGGTGCTGTATGGTGGTGAAATTTGGCATTGTATGGCAGTATGAGATGGATGAGAGTGCTGGATGGTGGTGATATTTGGCATTGTATGGCGCTATGATGACATGAATGAGGTTGCTGTATGGTAGTGATATTTGGCATTGTATGGCAGTATGAGATGGATGATAATGCTGTATGGTGGTGATATTTGGCATTGTATGGCGATATGATGAGATGACTGAGGGTATTGTATGGTGGTGATATTTGGCATTACATTGCAGTATGATGAGATGAATGAGGGCAATGTATGGTGGTGATATTTGGCATTGTATGGCAGTATGATGAAATGAATGCGGGTACTGTATGGTGGAGATATTTGGCATTGTATGGCAGCATAATGAGATGCATGCGGGTACTGTATGGTTGTGATATTTGGCATTGTAGGGCAGTATAATGAGGGTACTGTATGGTGGTGATATTTGGCATTGTATGGCAGTATAATCAGATGGATCAGGGTGCTGTATGGTGGTGATATTTGGCATTGTATGGCAGTATGATGAGATGAATGAGGGCAACATATGGTGGTGATATTTGGTATTGTATGGTAGTATGATGAGATGGATAAGGGTGCTGTATGATGGTGATATTTGGTATTGTATGGAAGTATAATGAGATGGATGAGGGTGCTGTATGGTGGTGACATTTGGCATTGTATGGCAGTATCATGAGATGGATGAGGGTGCTGTATGATGGTGATATTTGGTATTGTAGGGCAGTATAATGAGATGGATGAGAGTGCTGGATGGTGGGGATATTTGGCATTGTATGGCGGTATGATGAGATGAATGAGGGTACTGTATGGTGATGATATTTGGCATTGTATGGCAGTATAATGAGATGGATGAGGGTACTGTATGGGGGTGATATTTGGCATTGTAGGGCAGTATAATGAGATGGATGAGGGTGCTGTATTGTGGTGATTTTTTTGCATTGTATGGCAGTATAATGAGATGGATAAGGGTGCTGTATGGTGGTGACATATGACATCGTATGGCAGTATGAGATGGATGAGGGTGCTGTATGGTGGTTATATTTGGCATTGTATGGCAGTATAATGAGATGGATGAGGGTGCTGTGTGGTGGTGGTATTTGGCATTGTATGGCAGTATGAGATGGATGAGGGCACTGTATGGTGGTGATATTTGGCACTGTATGGCAGTATGATGAGATGAATGAGGGCACTGTATGGTGGTGATATTTGGCATTGTATGGTAGTATGATGAGATGAATGAGGGTACTGTATGGTGGTGATATTTGGCATTGTATGGCAGTAAGATGAGATACGTGAGGGCACTGTATGGTGGTGATATTTGGCATTGTATGGCAGTATAATGAGATGGATGAGGATACTGTATGGTCATGATATTTGGCATTGTATGGCAGCATAATGAGATGAATGAGGGCACTGTATGGTGGTGATATTTGGGATTGTATGGTGGTATGAAGAGATAAATGAGGGCACTGTATGGTGGTGATATTTGGAATTGTATGGCAGTATAATGATATGGATGAGGGTGCTGTATGGTGGTCATATTTGGCATTGTATGGTAGTAAGATGAGATACCTGATGGCACTCTATGGTGGTGATATTTGGCATTGCATGGCAGTATAATGAGATAGATGAGGGTACCATATGGTGGTGATATTTGGCATTGCATGGCAGTATGAGATAGATGAGGGTGCTGTATGGTGGTGACATTTGCCATTGTATGGCGGTATGATGAGATGTATGAGGGCAATGTATGGTCGTGATATTTGGCATTGTATGGCAGTATAATGAGATGAATGAGGGTACTGTATGGTGGTGATATTTGGCATTGTATGGCAGTATAATGAGATGGATGAGGGTACTGTATTGTGTTGATATTTGGCATTGTAGGGCAGTATAATGAGGGTACTGTATGGTGGTGATATTTGGCATTGTATGGCAGTATAATGAGATGGATGAGGGTACTGTATTGTGTTGATATTTGGCATTGTATGGCAGTATAATGAGATACGTGAGGGCACTGTATGGTGGTGATATTTGGCATTGTATGGCAGTATGATGAGATGGATGAGGATACTGTATGGTCATGATATTTGGCATTGTATGGCAGTATAAAGAGATGAATGAGGGCACTGTTTGGTGGTGATATTTGGGATTGTATGGCAGTATAATGAGATGGATGAGGGTACTGTATGGTGGTATTTTGCATTGTATGGCAGTATGATGAGATGGATGAGGGTATTATATTATGGTGATATTTTGCACTGTATGGTGGTATAATGAGATGAATGAGGGTGCTGTATGGTGGTGATATTTGGCATTGTTTGGCAGTATAATGAGATGGATGAAGGTGCTGTATAGTAGTGATATTTGGCATTGTTTGGCAGTATAATGAGATGGATGAGGGTGCTGTATGGTGGTGATATTTGGCATTGTATGGCAGTATAATGAGATGGATGAGGGTACTGTATGGTGGTGATATTTGGCATTGTATGGCAGTATAATGAGATGGATGAGGGTACTGTATGGTGGTGATATTTGGTATTGTATGGCAGTATAATGAGATGGATGAGGGTGCTGTATGGTGGTGATATTTGGCATTGTATGGCAGTATAATGAGATGGATGAGGATACTGTATGGTCATGATATTTGGCATTGTATGGCAGCATAATGAGATGAATGAGGGCACAATATGGTGGTGATATTTGGGATTGTATGGTGGTATGAAGAGATAAATGAGGGCACTGTATGGTGGTGATATTTGGAATTGTATGGCAGTATAATGATATGGATGAGGGTGCTGTATGGTGGTCATATTTGGCATTGTATGGTAGTAAGATGAGATACCTGATGGCACTCTATGGTGGTGATATTTGGCATTGTATGGCAGTATTATGAGATGAATGAGGATACTGTATGGTGGTGATATTTGGCATTGCATGGCAGTATAATGAGATAGATGAGGGTACCGTATGGTGGTGATATTTGGCATTGCATGGCAGTATGAGATAGATGAGGGTGCTGTATGGTGGTGACATTTGCCATTGTATGGCGGTATGATGAGATGTATGAGGGCAATGTATGGTCGTGATATTTGGCATTGTATGGCAGTATAATGAGATGAATGAGGGTACTGTATGGTGGTGATATTTGGCATTGTATGGCAGTATAATGAGATGGATGAGGGTACTGTATTGTGTTGATATTTGGCATTGTAGGGCAGTATAATGAGGGTACTGTATGGTGGTGATATTTGGCATTGTATGGCAGTATAATGAGATGGATGAGGGTACTGTATTGTGTTGATATTTGGCATTGTATGGCAGTATAATGAGATACGTGAGGGCACTGTATGGTGGTGATATTTGGCATTGTATGGCAGTATGATGAGATGGATGAGGATACTGTATGGTCATGATATTTGGCATTGTAAGGCAGTATAATGAGATGGATGAGGGTACTGTATGGTGGTGATATTTAGCATTGTATGGCAGTATAATGAGATGAATGAGGGTGCTGTATGGTGGTGATATTTGGAATTGTATGGCAGTATGATGAGATGGATGAGGGTACTGTATGGTGGTATTTTGCATTGTATGGCAGTATGATGAGATGGATGAGGGTATTATATTATGGTGATATTTTGCACTGTATGGTGGTATAATGAGATGAATGAGGGTGCTGTATGGTGGTGATATTTGGCATTGTTTGGCAGTATAATGAGATGGATGAAGGTGCTGTATAGTAGTGATATTTGGCATTGTTTGGCAGTATAATGAGATGGATGAGGGTGCTGTATGGTGGTGATATTTGGCATTGTATGGCAGTATAATGAGATGGATGAGGGTACTGTATGGTGGTGATATTTGGCATTGTATGGCAGTATAATGAGATGGATGAGGGTGCTGTATGGTGGTGATATTTGGCATTGTATTGCAGTATGATGAGATGGTTGAGGATACTGTATGGTCATGATATTTGGCATTGTATGGCAGTATAATGAGATGAATGAGGGCACTGTTTGGTGGTGATATTTGGGATTGTATGGCAGTATAATGAGATGGATGAGGGTACTGTATTGTGGTATTTCGCATTGTATGGCAGTATGATGAGATGGATGAGGGTATTGTATTATGGTGATATTTCGCACTGTATGGTGGTATAATGAGATGAATGAGGGTGCTGTATGGTGGTGATATTTGACATTGTTTGGCAATATGATGAGATGGATGAGGGTGCTGTATAGCTGTGATATTTGTCATTGTATGGCAGTATAATGAGATGGATGAGGGTGCTCTATAGTGGTGATATTTGGCATTGCACGGCAGTATAATGGGATGGATGAGGGTGCTGTATGGTGATGACATTTGGTATTGTATCGCAGTATGATGAGATGGATGAGGGTGCTGTATGGTGGTGATATTTAGTATTGTATGGCAGTATGATGAGATGGATGATGGTGCTGTATGGTGGTGATATTTTGTATTGTATGGCAGTATAATGGGATGAATGAGGGTGCTGTATAGTGGTGATATTTGGCATTGTATGGCAGTATGTTGCGATGGATGAGAGTGTTGTATTTTGGTAATATTTGGCATTGTATGGCATTATAATGAGATGGATGAAAATACTGTATGGCGGTGATATTTGGCATTGTATGGCAGAATGATGAGATGGATGAGGGTGCTCTATTGTGGTGATATTTGGCATTGCATGGCAGTATAATGGGATGGATGAGGGTGCTGTATGGTGATGACATTTGGTATTGTATCGCAGTATGATGAGATGGATGAGGGTGCTGTATGGTGTTTTTATTAGGCATTTTATGCAGAATGATGATATGAATGAGGGTACCGTATGGTGGTGATATTTGGCATTGTATGTCAGTATAATGAGATGGATGAGGGTACTGTATGATGATATTTCGCATTGTATGGCAGTATGATGAGATCATGAGGGCACTATATGATGGTGATAATTGGCAGTATAATGAGATGGATGAGGGTACTCTATGGTGGTGGTATTTTGCATTGTATGGAAGTATAATGAGATGGGTGAGCGTACTCTATGGTGGTGGTATTTGGCATTGTATGGCAGTATGAGATGAAGAAGGGTACTGTATAGTGGTTATATTTGGCATTGTATGGTAGTATGATGAGATGGATGAAGGTACTGTGTGTTGGCGATATTTGGGAGTGTATAACACTATGATGAGATGGATGAAGAGACTGTATGGTAATTATATTTGGCACTGTATGGCGGTATAATGAGATGAATGAGGGTGCTGTATGTTAGTGATATAAGGTATTGTATGGCAGTATGATAAGGTGGATGAGGTTACCGTATGGTGGTGATATTTGGCATTGTTTGGCAATAAAATCAGATGGATGAGGGTACTGTATGGTGGTATTTCGCATTGTATGGCAGTATGATGAGATGGATGAGGGCACTGTATGATGGTGATAGCTGGCAGTATAATGAGATGGAGGAGGGTACTGTATGGTAATATTTGGCATTGTATGGCAGTATACTGAGATGGATGAGGGTACTGCATGTGGTGGAATTTGGCATTGTAAGACAGTATGATGAGAAGAATGAGGGTACTGTATGGTGGTGATATTTGTTATTGTATGGCAGTATAATGAGATGGATGAGGATACTGTATGGTGGTGATATTTGGTATTGTATGGCAGTATAAGATGAATGAGGGCACTGTATGGTGGTAATATTTGGGATTGTATGGTAATATGATGAGATGGATGAGAATACTGTATGGCGGTGATATTTGGCATTGTATGGCAGTATGATGAGATGGATGAGGGTGCTGTATGGTGGGTAATATTTGGCATTGTATGGCATTATGATGAGATGGATGAGGGTGCTGTATGGTGGTGATATTTGGCATTGTATGGCAGTATGGTGAGATGTATGAGGGTGCTGTATAGTGGTGATATTTCGCATTGTTTAGCAGTATGAATAGATGAATGAGGGTACTGTATGGTGGTGATATTTGGCATTGTATGGCAGTATAATGAGATGGATGAGGGTACTGTATTGTGTTGATATTTGGCATTGTACGGCAGTATAATGAGGGTACTGTATGGTGGTGATATTTTGCATTGTATGGCAGTATGATGAGATGGATGAGGATACTGTATGGTCATGATATTTGGCATTGTATGGCAGTATAATGAGATGAATGAGGGCGTTTGGTGGTGATATTTGGGATTGTATGGCAGTATAATGAGATGGATGAGGGTACTGTATGGTGGTATTTTGCATTGTATGGCAGTATGATGAGATGGATGAGGGTATTGTATTATGGTGATATTTTGCACTGTATGGTGGTATAATGAGATGAATGAGGGTGCTGTATGGTGGTGATATTTGACATTGTTTGGCAATATGATGAGATGGATGAAGGTGCTGTATAGTGGTGATATTTGGCATTGTTTGGCAGTATAATGAGATGGATGAAGGTGCTGTATAGTGGTGATATTTGGCATTGTTTGGCAGTATAATGAGATGGATGAGGGTACTGTATGGTGGTGATATTTTGCATTGTATGTCAGTATAATAAGATGGATGCTGGTTCTGTATGGTGGTGAAATTTGGCATTTTATGGCAGTATGAGATGGATGAGGGTGCTGTATGGTGGTGATATTTGGTATTGTATGGCAGTATGATGAGATGAATGAGGGTACTGTATGGTGGTGATATTTCGCATTGTTTAGCAGTATGAATAGATGGATGAGGGTACTGTATGGTGGTGGTATTTGGTATTGTATGGAAGTATAATGAGATGGATGAGGGCACTGTATGGTGGTGATATTTGGCATTGTATGGTAGTATAATGAGATGTATGAGGGTGCTGTATGGTGGTGATATTTGGTATTGTATGGCAGTATGATGAGATGAATGAGGGTACTGTATAGTGGTGATATTTGGCATTGTATGGCAGTATAATGAGATGGATGAGGGCACTGTATGGTGGTGATATTTGGCATTGTATGGTAGTATAATGAGATGTATGAGGGTGCTGTATGGTGGTGATATTTGGTATTGTATGGCAGTATGATGAGATGAATGAGGGTACTGTATAGTGGTGATATTTGGCATTGTATGGCAGTATAATGAGATGGATGAGGGTACTGTATGGTGGTGATATTTGGCATTGTATGGCAGTATAATGAGATGGATGCGGGTACTGTATGGTGGTGATATTTGGCATTGTAGGGCAGCATAATGAGGGTACTGTATGGTGGTGATATTTGGCATTGTATGGCAGTATAATGAGATGGATGAGTGTGTTGTATGGTGGTGATATTTGGCATTGTATGGCAGTATGATGAGATACGTGAGGGCACTGTATGGTGGTGATATTTGGCATTGTATTGCAGTATGATGAGATGAGTGAGGGCACTGTATGGTCATGATATTTGGCATTGTATGGCAGTATAATGAGATGAATGAGGGCACTGTTTGGTGGTGATATTTGGGATTGTATGGCAGTATAATGAGATGGATGAGGGTACTGTATTGTGGTATTTCGCATTGTATGGCAGTATGATGAGATGGATGAGGGTATTGTATTATGGTGATATTTTGCACTGTATGGTGGTATAATGAGATGAATGAGGGTGCTGTATGGTGGTGATATTTGACATTGTTTGGCAATATGATGAGATGGATGAAGGTGCTGTATAGTGGTGATATTTGGCATTGTTTGGCAGTATAATGAGATGGATGAGGGTTCTGTATAGTGGTGATATTTGTCATTGTATGGTAGTATGATGAGATGGATGAGGGGACTGCATGGTGGTGATATTTGGCACTGTATGGTGGTATAATGAGATGGATGAGGGGACTGTATGGTGGTGATATTTGGCATTGTATGGCAGTGTGATGAGATGTATGAGGGTGCTGTATAGTGGTGATATTTCGCATTGTTTAGCAGTATGAATAGATGGATGAGGGTACTGTATGGTGGTGGTATTTGGTATTGTATGGAAGTATAATGAGATGGATGAGGGCACTGTATGGTGGTGATATTTGGCATTGTATGGTAGTATAATGAGATGAATGAGGGTGCTGTATGGTGGTGATATTTGGTATTGTATGGCAGTATGATGAGATGAATGAGGGTACTGTATGGTGGTGATATTTGGCATTGTATGTCAGTATAATGAGATGGATGAGGGCACTGTATGGTGGTGATATTTGGCATTGTATGGTAGTATGAGATGGATGATAATGCTGTATGGTGGTGATATTTGGCATTGTTTGGCGGTAAAATGAGATTATTGAGGGTACTGTATGGTGGTGATATTTGGTATTGTATGGCAGTATAATGAGATGGATGAGGATACTGTATGGTGGTATTTGGTATTGTATCGGAGTACAAGGTGAATGAGGGTACTGTATGGTGGTTATATTTGGCATTTTATGTTAGTATAATGAGATGGATGAGGGTACTGTATTGTGGTGATATTTGGTATTGTATGACACCATGATAAGATGGATGAGTGGACTGTATGGTTGTGATATTTGGCACTGTATGGCAGTATGATGAGATGGATGAGGATACTGTATGGTGGTGATATTTGGTATTGTATGGCAGTATAATGAGATGGATGAGGACACTGTATGGTGGTGATATTTGGCATTGCATGGCAGAATGAGATGGATGAGGGTGCTGTATGGTGGTGACATTTGCCATTGTATGGCGGTATGATGAGGTGAATGAGGGCACTGTATGGTGGTGATATATAGCATTGTATGGCAGTATGATGAGATGAATGACGGTACTGTATGATGGTGATATTTGGCATTGTAGGGCAGTGTAATGAGGGTACTGTATGGTGGTGATATTTGGCATTGTATGGCAGTATAATCAGATGGATCGAGGGGCTGTATGGTGGTGATATTTGGCATTGTATAGTAGTAAGATGAGTTACGTGAGGGCACTGTATGGTGGTGATATTTGGCATTGTATGGCAGTATGATGAGATGGATGAGGATACTGTATGGTCATGATATTTGGCATTGTATGGCAGTATAATGAGATAAATGAGGGCACTGTATGGTGGTGATATTTGGCATTGTATGGCAGTATAATGATATGGATGAGGGTGCTGTATGGTGGTCATATTTGGCATTGTATGGCAGTATGATGGGATGGATGAGGGTGCTGTATGGTGATGACATTGGGTATTGTATCGCAGTATGATAGGATGGATGAGGGTGCTGTATGGTGGTGATATTTGGTATTGTATGGCAGTATGAGATGAATGAAGGTACTGTATGGTGGTTATATTTGGTATTGTATGGTAGTATGAT
The DNA here is from genome assembly GCF_050947455.1 of Rhinoderma darwinii. Taxonomy (NCBI): domain Eukaryota; kingdom Metazoa; phylum Chordata; class Amphibia; order Anura; family Rhinodermatidae; genus Rhinoderma; species Rhinoderma darwinii. Next base: position 340,670,734 of record NC_134691.1, on the reverse strand, counting down.
GAGATGGATGAGCATACTGTATAGCGGTGATATTTAGCATTGTTTGGCAGGATTGTGAGATGGATGAGGGCACTGTATGGTGGTTATATTTGGCATTGTTTGGCGTTATAATGAGATGAATAAGGGTGCTGTATGGTGTTGATATTTGGTATTGTATGACAATATGAATAGATGGATGAGGGTGCTGTATGGTGGGTAATATTTGGCATTGTATGGCATTATGATGAGATGGATTACGGTGCTGTATAGTTGTGATATTTGGCATTGTATGGCAGTATGATAAGATAGAAGAGGGTACTGTATGGTGGTGCTGTTTCGCATTGTATGACAGTATGATGAGATGAATGAGGGCACTGTATATTGGTGATATTTGATATTGTATGGCAGTATAATGATATTGATGAGGATACTGTATGGTGGTGATATTTGGCATTGTATGGTAGTATGATGAGATGGATGAGAATAGTGTATGGCGGTGATATTTGGCATTATTTGGCAGAATAATGAGATGGATGAGGACACTGTATGGTGGTGATATTTCTCATTGTATTGTAGTATGATGAGATGGATGAGGATACTGTATGTCGGTGATATTTGGCATTGTATGGCAGTACGATTTAGATGGATGAGGGTGCTGGATGGTGGTGTTATTTGGCATTGTATGGTAGTATGATGAAATGGATGAGGGTACTGCATGTGGTGGAATTTGGCATTGTATGACAGTATAATGAGATGGATGAGGATACTGTATGGTGGTGATGTTTAGTATTGTATGGCAGTATGAGATGGATGAGGATACTGTATAGCGGTGATATTTAGCATTGTTTGGCAGGATTATGAGATGGATGAGGGCACTGTATGATGGTAATATTTGGCATTGTATGACAGTGTGATGAGATGGTTGAGGGTGCTGTATAGTGGTTATATTTGGTATTGTATGGCAGTATAATGAGATGGATGAGAGTGCTGTATGGTGGTGTTATTTGGCATTGTATAATAGTATGATGAGATGGATGAGGGTGCTGTATGGTGTTGATATTTGGTATTGTATGACACTATGATGTGATGGATGAGGGTACTGTATGGTGGTGATATTTGGCATTGTTTGGCATTATGATGAAAAGAATAAGGGTGCTGTATGGTGTTGATATTTGGTATTGTATGACACTATGAATAGATGTATGAGGGTGCTGTATGGTGGGTAATATTTGGCATTCTATGGCATTATGATGAGATAGATGACGGTGCTGTATAGTCATGATATTTGGCATTGTATGGCAGTATGATGAGATGGATGAGGGTGCTGTATGGTGGTGATATTTGGCATTGTATGGCAGTATGATGAAATGAATGAGGGTACTGTATGGTGGTGATATTTGATATTGTATGGCAGTATAATGAGATTGATGAGGATACTGTATGGTGATGATATTTGGTATTGTATGGCAGTATGACATGAAGGAGTGTACTGTATGGTGGTTATATTTGGCATTGTATGGTAGTATGATGAGATGGATGGGAATAGTGTATGGCGGTGATATTTGGCATTATATGGCAGAATAATGAGATGGATGAGGACACTGGTATGGTGGGGATATTTTCCATTGTATGGTAGTATGATGAGATGGATGAGGATACTGTATGTCGGTGATATTTGGCATTATATGGCAGTATGATTTAGATGGATGAGGGTGCTGTATGGTGGTATTATTTGGCATTGTATGGTAGTATGATGAGATGGATGTGGGGACTGTATGGTGGTGATATTTGGTATTGAATGACACTATGATGAGAAGGATGAGGGGACCGTATGGTGGTGATATTTGGCACTGTATGGCGGTGTAATGAGATGAATGAGGGTGCTGTATGGTGGTGATATTTGGGATTGTATGGCAGTATGATGAGATGGATGAGGGTGCTTTATAGTGGTAATATTTGGCATTGTATGGCAGTATGATGAGGGGACTGTATGGTGGTGATATTTTGCACTGTATGGAGGTATAATGAGATGAATGAGGGTGCTGTATGGTGGTGATATTTGGCATTGTATGGCAGTATGATGAGATGGATGAGGGTGCTGTATAGTGGTGATATTTGGCATTGTATGGCAGTATGATGAGATGGATGAGGGTACTGTATGGGGGTGATATTTGGCATTGTTTGGCAGTATAATGAGATGGATGAGGGTGCTGTATGGTGGTGATATTTGGCAGTGTATGGCTGTATAATGAGATGGATAAGGGTGCTATATGGTGGGGATATTTGGCATTGTATGACACTATGATGAGATGGATGAGGGGACTTTATGGTGGTGATATTTGGCACCGTGTGGCGGTATAATGAGATGAATGAGGGCACTGTATGTTGGTGATATTTGTCATTGTATGGTAGTATGATGAGATAGATGAGGGTACTGTATGTGGTTTATATTTGGTATTGTATGACACTATGATGAGATGGATGAGGGCACTGTATGGTGGTGATATTTGGCATTGTAAGGCAGTATGATGAGATGAATGAGGGCGCTGTATAGTGGTGATATTTGGCATTGTATGGCAGGATGATGAGATGGATGAGGGTGCTATATAGTGGTGATATTTGGCATTGTATGACAGTATAATGAGATGGATGAGGGTGCTGTATGGTGGTGATATTTGGCATTGTATGGCTGTATAATGAGATGGATGAGGGTACTGTATGGTGGTGATATTTGCCAATGTAGGGCAGTATAATAAGATGGATGAGGGTGCTGTATGGTGGTGTTTCGCATTGTATGGCAGTATGATGAGATGGATGAGGTCACTCTATGGTGGTATTTGTCATTATACGGCAGTATAATGGGTTGAATGAGGGCAATGTATGGTGGTATTAGGCAATGTATGGCGGTATGATGAGATGGACGATGGTACTGTATGGTGGTGGTATTTGGCATTGTATGACACTATGATGAGATGGATGAGGGCACTGTATGGTGGTGATATTTGGCACTGTATGGCGGTATAATGAGATGAATGAGGGTGCTGTATGGTGGTGATATTTGCCATTGTATGGCAGTATGATGAGATGGATGAGGGTGCTGTATACTGGTGATATTTGGCATAGTATGGCAGTATAATGAGATGTTTGAGGGTGCTGTATGGTGGTGATATTTGGAATTGTATGGCAGTATGATGAGATGGATGAGGGTGCTGTATAGTGGTGATATTTGGTATTTTATGACAGTATGATGAGATGGATGAGGGTACAGTATGGTGGTGTTATTTGTTATTGTATGGCAGTATGATGAGATGGATGAGGGTGCTGTATGGTGGTGATATTTGGTATTGTATGGCAGTATGATGAGATGGATAAGGGTGCTGTATAGTGGTGATATTTGGCATTGTATGGCAGTATAATGGGATGGATGAGGGTGCTGTATGGTGGTGATATTTGGCATTGTATGGCAGTATAATGGGATGGGTGAGGGTGCTGTATGGTGGTGATATTTGGCATTGTATGGCAGAATTATGTGATGGATGAGGGTGCTGTATAGTGGTGATATTTGGTATTGTATGACACTATGATGAGATGAATAAGGGTGCTGTGTGGTTGTGATATTTGGTATTTTTTGGAAGAATGATGAGATGGATGAGGGCACTGTATGGTGGTGATATTTGGCATTGTATGGCAGTATAATGAGATAGATGAGGGTACTGTATGGTGGTGATATTTGGCATTGTATGGCAGTATGATGAGATGGATGAGGGTGCTGTATGGTGGTGATATTTGGCATTGTATGGCAGAATGATGAGATGAATAAGGGTGCTGTAGGGTGGTATTTGGCATTGTATGGCAGTAGATGAATCCAAAAAGTATGATCGACTAAAGCACATAAAGTTTATAGAGAAATATACAAAATATTTTATTAAAATAAAAACATAAGACAATTGAACAATTAAAACTGGAACAGGGAATGAGTCACTCAATAAAAAGAGACATCAAATCGGTCAGGAACCGGATATGGAAATTACATAAGTATGAACAATGTATATATTTTGACGCAGCAAAAGAGAATTGTGTGTGTTCTCATGCAAGGCTGTATCTAATGGAGCCAAAGTAGGTCATGACATAGAGGTATCCAATGAAATCCAGCATATACATGCATACCAACACACCTATGTAAAGGTGTATGAAAACATATACAAATAGGCGTATAGGCGTGGTAGTTATCTGGGTGAACGTAGAGGGTTAGCAAGAATAGCAACCCATAAGGTGGATGATACAAGATAAACACTGGAATGTCAAAAAATGTGTAATATGCATGGGCTCACAAAACGGCAGAGAAAAGACTGGATGGACTCAGAACAACTCAATTGCAGCTATCTAGCAAGGAAAGAATGTAAGACATACCGGTAGACATAGTGGAGACGTGGAGATGATGTCAGTACCCGACGCGCGTTTCGGCTATTGCCTTCGTCCGGGGTTAGGGTCAAACTGACAATGTCCGCCCATATATAGTATATAGCCCAGGTGTTAGCAAGATTGTAAAGTTTAGAGGAGAACGAGGAGGAGGCAGGACCGGATGCAGGGAATCAGCGTCTGATGCGGGGTACAGAGATGGCGCTGCCCCACTTCCGGTAACGCTTCATCAGAGAGGGTGTGAGGCGGCGGGAGTACACCACGCCCCCCACACATCCTACTCCGAGAATAGACAGCGGTCGGAAGAGGTCAGGGCCACTCCCCCCCCCGGGAGAACATCTGATCAGGATGTCTTAAACATCAGCGCACAACCCGACACCAGTATATGCCAAAGAGGATGCCAGAAGCAGAATAATAATAAAAGTGGTTTCGGGACGATGTGTGTGACGGAGAAGAGAGCGATATTTATAATGTAGTGAAGTGGAATATCTCAATATTTGAGTGCATGATATGTTAGACTAAAAATAAATAGTATGACGTGAAGAACTGCTAAATGGGAGGAACGGCGTGGTGAAGAGTGTGGTGATGTGTTATGTAGTGAAGTGTGGGACAAAACAATGTTGATGCGAAAGAATCATGGTAGTGGGATGCAGTGAGTTGAAGGTGTAAATGAAGTGGCGAATCTATTAGGATGCGTGCACGTGATCAAGTGTTGAACAAAAACAAGTGAAGAAAAGATGTATATATAGAGAATTATTATGTGTAGCTATACATGTGTGGTGGCTTGTAAATATTTATGTAAATACCAAAATATAGTGAACATACAAATATAAGTATACATTTAAAACACATATTATATTTGGACCACATACAAACGCAAAACACATTGATAGAGAATTATTGCATGCTGCAAGCAATACATATGGACAGCAAACATGTATAGATATATTATAAAGTAAATAATGTTTATACCGGATATGATACAAAACAAGAACAATACAGAGTTACATTATGTATCTATACTATCTACTGTGAAAGTGATGAGACAGCACTATGCCTTCTGTACATATAAAATTGTATAAAGTAAATTAATAAATAGATAAACAAAATAATGACGTATAGGTAAATGTAAATGAAAAATGAATAATGAATGCAAAAATAATAGAATAAAATATATAAAATGACAAATACAAATATTATGCAGAACATCGGTTCTGTTTCTTATTTCCTCCTTGGAGAGATTAAAGATGGTCCAACGGATAGCCTCCTTAGGTGAACTCGATAGATAATATCATGGTTCTATGTATATAAAGATGGAAAGAAAAAGGGCAATTAGTACTAAAAAAGTAACAACAGAGATGAGGGGAGGATAATGTAAAGGATCTGCCAGGTACTACGTCTGTGTATACACCCGGGATTAATCAGTCGACACCTGAGGCCAGACCTCTTAGACTGACACCGGCTCCCACCAACCAGGGTGGCAGGCTCAGGAGTGGGAGAGCCTATCGCGGCCTGGTCAGTCGGAGTTAGCTCCGCCCCCTGTCCATTTATACCTGCCGTGTTCTCTTCCTCAGTGCTTGTTATTCTTCTTGGATTCCTGGCCCCACTGCTGCCTTGCTCCAGCCTGCTTCTGCCGTGCTTCTGCCTTGCTTCAGTTCCGCTTCTCCTGCTTCGCTTTGCCCCTGGCTTGCTTCCTGCTCCGTGCTCTCGTTGGTATCCTCCACTACATCCTGATCCTGACTGACTCATTCACCGCTCCGTTTCCTCGCGGCGTTCCGTGGGCTACTGCCCCTTCCCTTGCGTGTTCCCTGTTTGTACTCCCTTGCACTTAGACAGCGTAGGGACCGCCGCCAAGTTGTACCCCGTCGCCTAGGGCGGGTCGTTGCAAGTAGGCAGGGACAGGGCGGTGGGTAGATTAGGGCTCACTTGTTCCCTTCACCTCCTTCCTGCCATTACATAATATCAAGCCCATACCTAGTCTACCATTTCTCCTACGCTGACGCTATCATGGACCCCCTTGAGACCCTGACCCAGCAGATGCAGGGCCTCTCCCTACAGGTCCAGGCTCTGGCTCAGAGGGTCAACCAGGGTGACGCTGCCTTAGTAGTACCCCTCACCTCTAGAACCCGACCTCAAGTTACCTGACCGGTTCTCAGGGGACCGTAAGACTTTTCTCTCCTTCCGGGAGAGTTGCAGACTTTATTTCCGCCTAAAACCTCACTCCTCAGGTTCCGAGAACCAGCGGGTGGGTATCATTATATCCCGACTCCAGGAAGGGCCCCAAGAGTGGGCCTTCTCCTTGGCTCCTGACTCCCCTGAACTTTCCTCCGTTGATCGTTTTTTCTCTGCCCTCGGACTCATTTACGACGAGACTGACAGGACTGCCTTAGCCGAGAGTCAGCTGGTGACCTTACGTCAGGGTAGGAGACCTGTTGAGGAATACTGTTCTGATTTTAGAAAGTGGTGCGTAGCTTCTCGGTGGAACGATCCGGCCCTAAGGTGCAAGTTTAGGTTAGGATTATCTGACGCCCTGAAGGATCTGCTGGTTAGCTACCCCTCTTCTGACTCCCTAGACCAGGTTATGGCCCTAGCAGTACGACTTGACCGACGTCTCAGGGAACGTCAGCTTGAACGTTTCAATGTGTTCCCCTCTAACTTCCCTGCGATTCCCCCCGAGGTCCCGTCTCCTCGCTCTTCCACGGAGGACTCGGAGGTACCTATGCAACTCGGGGCCTCCATGTCCCCTCGACAACGTAGAGAGTTTCGCAGGAAGAATGGTCTCTGCTTCTATTGTGGGGACGACAAGCATCTACTGAACACCTGTCCCAGGCGCAAGAATAAACAGCCGGAAAACTTCCGCGCCTAAGTGATCATCGGGGAGGTCACTTGGGCGCACAGGTATTTCCCGTTAATATGAAACGCAATAACATTTTGCTTCCCTTTCAGGTCTCGTTTGCTGGCCGGTCTGCCACTGGCAGTGCCTTCGTGGATTCTGGCTCATCTGCTAATATCATGTCTGTCGAATTTGCTATGTCTCTAAAAATGCCTTTTATTGATTTGCCTTATCCTATCCCGGTAGTGGGTATCGACTCCACTCCTCTTGCTAATGGTTATTTTACGCAGCATACTCCTGTTTTTGAACTCCTTGTTGGCTCCATGCATTTGGAGCAGTGCTCTGTACTGGTGATGCAGGGATTATCGTCCGATCTGGTATTAGGTCTTCCCTGGTTGCAGCTGCATAATCCCACGTTTGATTGGAATACTGGGGATCTCACCAAATGGGGTAGTGAATGCCTGATGTCATGTCTTTCGGTTAACTCTATTTCTCCCCGGGAGGAGGTAAACACGCTTTCTGAGTTTGTTCAGGACTTCGCTGATGTGTTTTCTAAGGAGGCCTCCGAGGTGTTGCCCCCTCATAGAGATTACGATTGCACCATCGATTTGGTGCCTGGTGCCAAGCTTCCTAAGGGTAGGATATTTAATCTTTCATGTCCTGAACGTGAAGCTATGAGGGAGTATATCCAAGAATGCCTGGCCAAGGGTTTCATTCGCCCCTCGACTTCTCCTGTAGGTGCTGGCTTCTTCTTCGTGGGGAAGAAAGATGGTGGTCTTAGGCCGTGCATTGATTATCGGAACCTGAATAAGGTCACCGTAAGGAACCAGTATCCCCTTCCTTTGATTCCGGATCTTTTTAATCAGGTTCAGGGGGCCCAATGGTTTTCTAAGTTCGATCTACGGGGGGCATATAACCTTATCCGCATCAAAGAGGGGGATGAGTGGAAAACTGCGTTCAACAAACCCGAAGGTCATTTCGAATACCTGGTCATGCCCTTTGGGTTGTGTAATGCCCCTGCCGTCTTCCAGAATTTTATTAATGAAATTCTGAGAGATTACCTGGGTAATTTTCTTGTAGTGTACCTTGATGACATACTGGTGTTTTCCAAGGACTGGTCCTCCCACGTGGAGCATGTCAGGAAGGTCCTCCAGGTCCTCCGGGAAAATAATCTGTTTGCGAAGACCGAAAAATGTGTGTTTGGGGTACAGGGGATACCATTTTTAGGTCAAATCCTCACTCCTCATGAATTCCGCATGGGCCCTGCCAAGGTTCAGGCTGTGGCGGAATGGGTCCAACCTGCCTCCCTGAAGGCGCTACAGTGTTTTTTGGGGTTCGCTAACTATTACAGGAGATTTATTGCCAACTTCTCGGTCGTCGCTAAGCCTCTTACGGACCTTACTCGCAAGGGTGCTGATGTCCTCCATTGGCCCCCTGAGGCCGTCCAGGCTTTTGAGACCCTCAAGAAGTGCTTATCTCGGCCCCCGTGCTGGTTCAGCCCAACCAAAGGGAGCCATTTATTGTGGAGGTTGACGCATCCGAGGTGGGAGTGGGGGCCGTCTTGTCCCAGGGTACCAGCTCCCTCACCCATCTCCGCCCCTGTGCTTACTTCTCTAGGAAGTTTTCGCCCACGGAGAGTAACTATGATATTGGCAACCGCGAACTTTTAGCCATTAAATGGGCTTTTGAAGAGTGGCATCACTTCCTGGAGGGGGCCAGACACCAGGTAACGGTCCTTACTGACCACAAGAATCTGGTTTTCCTAGAATCTGCCCGGAGGCTTAATCCTAGACAAGCTCGTTGGGCACTATTCTTTACCAGATTTAATTTCTTGGTTACCTATAGGGCTGGGTCCAAAAATATTAAGGCTGATGCACTGTCACGTAGTTTCATGGCCAATCCTCCTTCCGAGAAGGATCCTGCTTGTATTTTACCCCCTGGTATAATCGTTTCTGCCACTGATTCTGATTTAGCTTCTGACATCGCGGCTGATCAAGGTTCAGCTCCCGGGAACCTCCCTGGGGACAAACTGTTTGTCCCCCTGCAATACCGGCTAAGGGTACTCAGGGAAAACCATGACTCCGCACTATCTGGTCATCCTGGCATCTTGGGTACCAAACACCTCATTACTAGAAACTATTGGTGGCCTGGGTTGCCTAAAGACGTTAGGGCTAACATCGCCGCTTGTGAGGTTTGTGCTAGGTCCAAGACCCCTAGGTCCCGACCTGCGGGCTTACTACGTTCCTTGCCCATTCCCCAGAGACCTTGGACCCATATCTCCATGGATTTTATCACCGACTTGCCTCCATCTCAGGGCAAGTCGGTGGTGTGGGTGGTAGTAGACCGCTTCAGCAAGATGTGCCACTTTGTGCCCCTCAAGAAACTACCTAACGCCAAGACGTAAGCTTCTCTGTTTGTTAAACACATTTTGCGTCTCCATGGGGCCCCAGTCAATATAGTTTCTGACAGAGGGGTACAATTTGTTTCCTTATTTTGGAGAGCTTTTTGTAAAAAGTTGGAGATTGATCTGTCCTTCTCCTCCGCCTTCCATCCCGAAACTAATGGCCAAACGGAAAGGACTAACCAATCCCTGGAACAATATTTAAGGTGTTTCATCTCTGACTGTCAATTTGATTGGGTCTCATTCCTTCCCCTCGCCGAATTTTCCCTGAATAACCGGGTCAGTAACTCGTCAGGGGTCTCCCCGTTTTTCTGTAATTTCGGGTTTAACCCAAGGTTCTCCTCCGTTTCTCCTGGTTGTTCCAATAATCCCGAGGTAGAGGACGTTCATCGGGAACTGTGCACAGTCTGGGCCCAGGTTCAGAAGAACCTAGAGGCGTCCCAGAGCGTACAAAAGATTCAGGCTGATAGTAGACGTTCTGCTAACCCCCGGTTTGTCGTCGGGGATCTGGTCTGGTTGTTGTCCAGGAACTTGCGCCTTAAGGTCCCGTCCAGGAAGTTTGCTCCCCGATTTATTGGACCTTATAAGATCATTGAAGTCCTCAACCCTGTATCCTTCCGTCTGGAGCTGCCCCCATCCTTTTGCATACATGACGTCTTCCATGCCTCCCTCCTTAAACCCTCGAGGAAACCTCCTGTTCCCGTTCTCACCCCTGAGGGGGTGGAATTCGAGGTGGCCAAGATTATGGACAGTAGGATGATCCAGGGCTCCCTCCAGTACCTGGTCCATTGGAGAGGCTACGGGCCGGAGGAGAGGACTTGGGTACCTGCTCGTGATGTTAACGCTGGGGTATTGATCAGGAGGTTCCACCTTCTCTTCCCCACTAAACCGGGTCCTCTTAGTAAGGGTCCAGTGGCCCCTCATAAAAGGGGGAGTACTGTAAAGGATCTGCCAGGTACTACGTCTGTGTATACACCCGGGATTAATCAGTCGACACCTGAGGCCAGACCTCTTAGACTGACACCGGCTCCCACCAACCAGGGTGGCAGGCTCAGGAGTGGGAGAGCCTATCGCGGCCTGGTCAGTCAGAGTTAGCTCCGCCCCCTGTCCATTTATACCTGCCGTGTTCTCTTCCTCAGTGCTTGTTATTCTTCTTGCATTCCTGGCCCCACTGCTGCCTTGCTCCAGCCTGCTTCTGCCTTGCTTCAGTTCCGCTTCTCCTGCTTCGCTTTGCCCCTGGCTTGCTTCCTGCTCTGTGCTCTCGTTGGTATCCTCCACTACATCCTGATCCTGACTGACTCATTCACCGCTCCGTTTCCTCGCGGCGTTCCGTGGGCTACTGCCCCTTCCCTTGCGTGTTCCCTGTTTGTACTCCCTTGCACTTAGACAGCGTAGGGACCGCCGCCAAGTTGTACCCCGTCGCCTAGGGCGGGTCGTTGCAAGTAGGCAGGGACAGGGCGGTGGGTAGATTAGGGCTCACTTGTTCCCTTCACCTCCTTCCTGCCATTACAGATAAAAGCCAAGACCCACAACAGGAGTCAATGGTTACAAAAACGAAACATAGCTCAAAGATTAATTTAATCCATATGGAAACATTGTCCCAAGGGTCCAGATCCAGCGGGACTCGCATTGTGCGAGTTTTAGTTTAATGGCCCCACCTCTCATACCGCATATAATATGGTCAATCCCCCTCACCTTCAGCTTGGAGGGATCGCAAGAATGATGTGTTTTAAAATGTCGAGCCACAGGTTTCAGCGTCTCCAAATTCTCTGCCCCTGATGCTCGTTTAATGTCGGTCATGTGCTCACGTACACGAACCTTCAGCTCTCTGGAAGTAAGACCAACATAAATCTTTGGGCACGGGCAGACAGCGTAATATACAACGGCTTTGGTAGTGCATGTGATGGAGTGAGTAATGTTGAAGATTCTGATGCCAGAAGCATCAGTGAAGGTATTAACTTCTTCTACATTGGGGCATGCTACGCATTTTCCGCAAGGCTTACATCCCCACCTTGGACCCTTAGTTCCAAAAGGGTATTTGGTTTTTATTGGATCATAAAAACTTTTCACAAGATGGTCTTTCAAATTTTTAGATCGTCTGGCTGTGACGCAAGGATATTTTGTAATAAATCTATTTAAAGTGGGGTCTGTCAGGAGAATCGGCTAATATCTTGAGAATTACTTGCATTTGTGGCCATCGGGAGTGATAACCCGTGATGAATCTGACCTGACTCTGCTTTTCTACCTTTTTTTTTAGGAAAAAGCAGGTCATCCCTGGGTGTCCGTTTTGCCCTATGGTAGGCTTTTTTTATTGATCTCATACTATAGCCGCGCTCCAGGAAACTGTATTTCAGATCATCTGCCTGTTTCTCAAATAATGAGTCGGAAGAACATATCCTCCTTATCCGTAAGAATTGTCCAATAGGGACCGCTGAAATGGTCTGCGGGGGATGAGATGAGGAAGAATGAAGCAATGCGTTCACAAAAGTTTCCTTGCGGAAAACATCGCTGTGAAGGAAACCCTTCTCATCTGTGAAGATTTTGACATCCAGGAACTCCAGGCAACTGGGATGTGCTTTGTAGGTAAATTTAAGATTTACATCATTTGTGTTCAAACCGACCATGAATCGGTCTAAATCAGCATGTGTGCCCTTCCAGATGACCAGGATGTCATCAATGTAATGGGCCCAGAGAAGGACCCGCGTCATTGAGTCACCCCGGTCATCTGAAAAAAGGGTCCTCTCCCACAGCCCCAGGAAGAGGTTAGCGTAAGATGGTGCGCACACTGCCCCCATAGCTGTTCCCTGGAGCTGTAGGTAGAAGTGGCTGTTGAACACGAAAAAGTTGTGTGTTAAAATATATTCAAGCATCTGTACAATGAATGAGCACAGAGATTTATCTAGTTCTGACATCGACAGAAAGTATTGGACTGCTCTCAGGCCATCTTCGTGCTTGATACATGTATAAAGAGACTCCACGTCGATGGTAACAAGGAGCATATCACTGTCGATGCTGACACCGCTGATCTTCTGTAGTAGATCAGCTGTGTCACGAACATATGAAGGTAGATTAATTACCACGTTTTTAAGATGAAAATCAATAAATTTGCATATCCCTTCCGTGAGACTGCCCCTGCCTGAGATGATAGGCCTTCCTGGTGGAATCTTTTCATTTTTGTGGATCTTGGGCAGCAGATAAAGGGTTGGAATAGTGGGTTCATCAATTGAGAGTGCCACGTTTAGTTCTTTTGAGATGACATTGTCTTCTACTGCCTGGAGAAGTTTAATCTGTAGCTCTGATTTAAAGGCCGACAAAGGGTTGAAAGTCAATTTCCTATAGCACTGTTTGTCCCTCAACTGTCTGTTTGCCTCTGCCTCATACATGGTGCATGGCCAGACTACCACATTTCCCCCCTTATCTGCCGCCTTAAAAACCAATCATTGATTTTTTGTAGTTGTTTAAGGCTGTTTCTCTCCAGGGGAGTTAGATTATCATGTTTGATGTACCTTGGAATGTTGAAAAACTCCTGGGTCACAGATTTAATAAAAAGATCCACCGCGGGGCAAAGGCTAAGGGCAGGGAAATTTTTAGATTTAATGCGAATGCATGCTGGGACATTACCTGTGATTTCATCAGTATTGTGCTCATCTAGCAGATCTTCAAGTGCTTTGAGTGCCTGTTGTTCTTCAGATGTTGGAAAAAATTCCCTGTCCACTGGTTTGTTGAACCATTTTTTAAAGATGAGTGAGCGGCCGAAGATATGTAGATCTTTCACTGCAGAAAACATGTCAAAGCCAGCACTTGGTGAAAAAGTCAGACCTTTAGCTATTAATTCTAAATCAATGTTAGAGAATATGTGTGATGACAGATTGATTACCTTTAACCGACTACTCTGGTCCCGTACATCTGGGCGTTTTTTATTGGCCACTTGTCTCTGTGCCAGTTTTCTTTTCGGACGAGTGTTAAATGGCAGTATAATGAGATGGATGAGGGTGCTGTATGGTGGTGGTATTTGGCGTTGTATGGCAGTATATTGAGATGGATGAGGGTGCTGTATGGTGGTGGTATTTGGCGTTGTATGGCAGTATATTGAGATGGATGAGGGTGCTGTATATTTGTGATAGTTGGCATTGTATGGCAGTATAATGATGGATGAGGATACTGTATAGTGGTGATATTTGGTATTGTATGGCTGTATAATGGGATGGATGAGCGTGCTGTATGGTGGTGATACTGTATGGTGGTGATATTTGGTATTGTATGGCTGTATAATGGGATGGATGAGGGTGCTGTATGGTGGTCATATTTGGTATTGGATGGCAGTATAATGAGATGGATGAGGGTACTGTATGGTGGTGATATTTGGCATTGTATGGCAGTATAATGAGATGGATGAGGGTACTGTATGGTGGTGATATTTGGCATTGTATGGCAGTATAATGAGATGGATGAGGGTACTGTATGGTGGTGATATTTGGCATTGTATGGCAGTATAATGAGATGGATGAGGGTACTGTATGGTGGTGATATTTGGCATTGTATGGCAGTATAATGAGATGGATGAGGGTACTGTATGGTGGTGATATTTGGCATTGTATGGCAGTATAATGAGATGGATGAGGGTACTGTATGGTGGTGATATTTGGCATTGTATGGCAGTATGATGAGATTGATGAGGGTGCTGTATGGTGGTGATAGTTGGCATTGTATGGCAGTATAATGAGATGGATGAGGGTGCTTTATGTTGGTGATATTTGGCATTGTATGGCGGTATGATGAGATGGATGAGGGCACTGTATGGTCGTGATTACTTGTCGTTCAAGCACCAGAGTCCGGGTGTGACTGCTCCTTCTGCTTTACCTATAACTACACCGCTGTTTTTTTTAAATGAATGTCTTCTGAAGCACAGATATATAATTTGCCATATAGCCTTCATGTGAGGAATACCTCAGATCTCCTCCCCCCTAGTGAGTGTGGAAGCTGCCTGTCCTGGAAATGATCCCCCTTTTATCTTACACTCAGGCCTCCCCCACATCGGATGCACTTTTTCATGCTCCACCCCTGCGGACCCTGCACTAGACATAGCACAGTGTATCAGGTTTTCCTTTACTAGATCCTTGCTGTTTTCCCTGTGGTGATACATTGGACAGAACCCACTTAAGTCAATGGACACTGCCCGTCCTCCACTGCAGTCATGCTCGGTCTGAATAGTTCACGTGTGATCGGATTGTCAGAACGGCTTTACACGACCCATTACATGTCTGATAGGGGAACAGTCACCATAATGGTCAACTACTGGGAACAACTGCACTCAACCTACAGCTTCCCAGTGCCGATGGGGGAGGGGGACCAATAAGGAGACTCCACTGAGTAAGGAACAATGAATAATATTTTATTTTCTGCCGTTTTTTATATACTTTTCTGCCGTTAATATTATAAACTTTTCTGTGGCCGTTCATGGAATATCTGGTAATCCGCCAGATACCGAGTTCTTGAACGAGGGGCCGAGGCTTTTTGTCTGGAGTCTTTGCTCTCACGCGGTTAGTGGAAGTCCTGGAGAGCGCGATGGTCTCGGTCGGAGAGCAGAAATGAGATTCCCAGGTGGAACAGTCTGCTAGATAAGAAAAGTGCGTTACAAAGTATACAGCTCCACCTGTAAGAGAGCAGCATTGTAGATTTACTTCATTCATCTGATACTGAGCTGATACTGTAGTCACTACCAGAGCTGCATCAACCAGAACTTGACATCCATTAGCATTTTTCCTATACATCTATAATGTACTGCTGCATTGCATTCTTGGAGATGTTTGGTTTACACTAAACACTAAGTAAATACAATAATGGAAAACCTCCAATAATAATGTTCCAGCCAACAAACCTGTTCTTCATCTGGATCCTCAGTGGTGGGCGATCTAATACTTCACTGCAGGAACGCCCCCGGGTGCGGCTTTGGACAGGGGGGCACTGGACAGCGCTGTACGACTCCTGGTTGTCTGTTGCAGCAGATGACAATGTCCAGAGGAACTTTCTAAGAATTTAACATCAGCGACTCCTCACGATACCGCGCCACTTATTCGATGGTGTCAATCTGAGAAACCTACAGAAAATAAACCCAGTGTGAGACTTTCATGAGAGGGAACGGGTCTTGTGGGGACAGCGGTGACTGGCGAGTAGGGTTTAGACTGGGGCAGGGGGATTACTGGGGTGACCACTTTTGGACAACCTTGGGACACGTCCTGGAGAGATGAGCTAATTATGGGGGTCCTGCGACTAGGTGTCCCCACAATCAGGAGGCAAGACTTGAGGAGCTCTCCAGGAAACTCAAGTGTTCAATGTAGGGCTGTAAATGGCCCTCTAAGGGTAGGTCGTCTCTCGGCTCTATCTAATAGATGATGATCCTGATGGGGGTGATCCTCCTCTATTACCTTTATTGGCCCTAATAAGCAAGAGGAATAAGCCTAGTCTTGTACTTACCTTGGTTGTCTATTCTCTCTGATTCTGCGGGGGAAAGATAAGAATTAATCATCAACTCCTACATGAGAAAACATAAGGGGGATCCTAATGCCTGGAACATCCCCCCACCCTTGGAGAAGTTTATAATTAAAAAAAATAAAATTATAATACTCTTTCTGCCGCCACTAGGGGGAGCTCATTGCATGATGATTTATTATAGACTATAATAGGAGCTCCACCTAGTGGCCTCTGCAGGTAAACTGAAGGCAGACAATCACTCACATGTACTTCTCTTTGTTTCTTCTGAGGCACTTAGGTCTCCACCAACTGCGTCTTGTCCTAAAGGAAAAATCCAGGAAAATAAGATCCGCTCCATGTGATGAGTGGAGGACACTTCCCAGGATCAGTCTATAAGGTTATGTGCACTGAGATTGTCATGTGTCACGTTCTGTGGAGACTTAATGAGACGGAGCTCAAAGTATTGCAAAAAGTATGTAATGGGATAAACCTAAATAATCCTGTGTGTCATGTTCTGTAATGAGTCGGCTCTAAAGTTACAAAAAGTTTATGAAGGTTTCCAATGTTTTCCTGATGAATGAGATCATTGGGGCTCTATGTCCTATGTAACATATTGATAGAATTTGTGGCCTTTTTACTATGGACGTTGCAGATTTATCAAAACTAGCGTAAGGAGGAGCAGTTCTGATTGCAACTCTCATTTTCCTAAGGCCCATTGGAAAATTAAGATGTGACCTGATTGGTTGTTATGGGCAACGGCACAACTTTAACTTTGCACCAGTTTTGATAATGCAATTAATTCAACGTCCTGACTCCTTACACAATACTTTACGGGGATATACATACAGCAATAACTGATAGTTCTCATCTTCCTCCGTCTCTGTCACTTCCGCCTCCTCCTCCGTCTCCAGCACATCTTCCTCCTGCTGAATGTTGATCTCCTCCACCTCTGTCCACTCCACCTCCTCCACTTCCACCTCCTCCATCTCTTCCACCTCATCTTCGTCCTGCTGAATGTTTATCTCCTCCACCTCTGTCCACTCTACCTCCTCCGTCTTCTGCTGAATGTTTATCTCCTCCTCCACCTCTGTCTCCTGCACCTCCTCTGTCTCCTCCACCTCCTCCTGCTGAATGTTTATCTGCTCCACCTCCGTCCACTCCACCTTCTCCTTCACCTTCTCTGTCTCCTCCACCTCCTCCAGCTCCAGCTGAATGGTTATCTCCTCCACCTCCAGCTGAATGTTTATCTCCTCCACCTCTGTCCACTCCACCTCCTCCGACTCCTCCGGCTTCTGCTGAATGTTTATCTCCTCCACCTCCGTCCACTCCACCTTCTCCTTCTCCATCATCTGTTTCGCTTCTCTCAATACTAGGGGTAAATACGACAGCGTTAATCCAGAACATATTCTATGTGCTCTACAAATGTATAAATAATCTACTTAATGGTGCCATACAGCACCCTCATTCATCTCATTATACCGCCATACAGTGCCAAATATCACCACCATACAGTACCCTCATCCATCTCATCATAGTGTCATACAATACCAAATATCAACACCATACAGTATCCTCATCCATCTCATCATACTGCCATACAATGCCAAATATCACCACCATACAGTGCCCTCATCCATCTCATCATAGTGTCATACAATACCAAATATCAACACCATACAGTATCCTCATCCATCTCATCATACTGCCATACAATGCCAAATATCACCACCATACAGTACCCTCATCCATCTCACCATACAACCATACAATGCCAAATAACACCACCATACAGCACCCTCATCCATCTCATTATACTTCCATACAGTGCCAAATATCACCACCATACAGCACCCTCATCCATCTCATCATACTGCAATACAAAGCCAAATATCACCACCATACAGTACCCTCATCCATCTCATTATCCTTCCAAACAGTGCCAAATATCACCGTCATACAGTATCTTCATCCATCTCATCATACTACCATACAATGCCAAATATAACCACCATACAGTACCCTCATTCATCTCATACTGCCATACAATAACAAATATCACCACCATTCAGTATCCTCATTCATCTCATCATACTGCCACACAATGCCAAATATCACCACCATACAGTGCCCTTATTCATCTCATCATACCGCCATACAATGCCAAATATCACCACCACACAGTGCCCTCATTCGTCTCAGTATAATGCCATACAATGCCAAATATCACCACCATACAGCATCCTCATCCATCTCATCATACTGCCATACAATGCCAAATACCACCACCATACAGTACCTGCATCCATCTCACTATACTGCCATACAATGCCAAATATCACCCCCATACAGTACCCTTACCCATCTCATTATACTGCCATACAATGCCAGGAATCACCACCATACAGTACCTTCATTCATCTCATCATACTGCCATACAATGTCAAATATTACAACCATACAGCACCCTCAATTATCTCATCATACCGCCATACAATGCCAAATATCACCACCATACAGCATCCTCATCCATCTCATACTGCCATACAATGCCAAATATCACCACTATACAGCACCATCATCCATCTGAAACTGTCATACAATGCCAAATATCACGACCATACAGCACCCTCATCCATCTCATTATACTGCCATACAATGCCAAATATCACCACCATACAGCACCCTCATCCATCTCATTATACTGCCATACAATGCCAAATATCACCACCATACAGTGCCCTCATTCATCTCGTCATACTGACATACAATGACAAACATCCCCACCATACAGTGCCCTCATCCATCTAATTATACTGCCATACAATACCAAATATCACCACCATACAGTATCCTCATCCATCTCATCATACTGCCATACAATGCCAAATATCACCACAATACAGTGCCCTCATTCATCTCATCTTACTGCCATACAATACCAAATATAACCACCATATAGCACCCCGATTCATCTCATTATACTTTCAAACAATTCCAAATATCACCACCATACAGCACCCTCATTCATCTCATTATACTGCCCTACAATGCCAAATATCACCACCATACAGTACCCTCTTCCATCTCATTATACTGCCATACAATGCCAAATATCACCACCATACAGTGCCCTCATTCATCTCATTATACTGCCATACAATGCCAAATATCACCACCATACAGTACCCTCATTCATCTCAGTATACTGCCATACAATGCCAAATCTCACCACCATACAGCACCCTCATCCATCTTATCATACTACCATACAATGCCAAATACCACCACCATACAGTACCTGCATCCATCTCATTATACTGCCATACAATGCCAAATATCACCCCCATACAGTACCCTCACCCATCTCATTATACTGCCATACAATGCCAGGAATCACCACCATACAGTACCCTCAGCCATCTCATTATACTGACATACAATGCCAAATATCAACCACCATACAGTGCCCTCATCCATCTCATCATGCTCCCATACAATGCCAAATATAACCACCATACAATACCATCATCCATCTCATCATATCTCCATACAATGCCAAATATAACCGCCATACAGTGCCCTCATCCATCTCATCATATCGCCCTACAATGCCAATTATCACCACCATACAGTACCCTCACCCATCTCATTATACTGCCATACAATGCCAAATATCACTACCATACAGTACCCTCATCCATCTCATTATACCGCCATACAGTGCCAAATATAAACACCATATAGTACCCTCATCCATCTCCTCACAGTGTCATACAATACCAAATATCAACACCATACAGTACCCTCATCCATCTCATCATACTACCATACAATGCCAAATAACACCACCATACAGCACCCTCACCCATCTCATTATACCGCCATACAGTGCCAAATATAAACACCATATAGTACCCTCATCCACCTCATCAGTGTCATACAATACCAAATATCAACACCATACAGTACCCTCATCCATCTCATCATACTGCTATACAATGCCAAATATCACCGACATACAGCACCCTCATTCATCTCATTAGAATGCTATACAGTGCCAAATATCACCACCATACAGTACCCTCATCCATCTCATCATAGTGTCATACAATACCAAATATCAACATCATATAGTACGCTCATCCATCTAATCATACTGTTATACAATGGCAAATAACACCACCATACAGCACCCTCATCCATCACATCATACTGTTATACAATGGCAAATATCACCGCCATACAGTATCCTCATCCATCCCATCATACTGCCATACAATGCCAAATATCACCACCATACAGTGCCCTCATCCATCTCATTATCCTGCCAAACAATGCCAAATATCACCGCCATACAGTAACCTCATTTATGTCATCATACTATTATACAATGCCAAATATAACCACCATACAGTACCCTCATTCATCTTATACTGCGATACAATAACAAATATCACCACCATACAGTATCCTCATCCATCTCATTATACTGCCATACAATACCAAATATCACCACCATACAGTACCCTCATTCATCTCATCATACTGTCATATAATGCCAAATACCACCAGCATACAGTACCCTCATCCATCTCATTATACTGCCAAACAATGCCAAATACCACCATACAGTGCCCTCATCCATCTCATTATACTGCCATACAATGCGAAATAACACCACCATACAGTACCCTTATTGCTATCATTATACTGCCATACAATGTTAAATATCACCACTATACAGCACCCTCATCCATCTCATTATACTGCCATACAATGCCAAATATCACCACCATATAGCACCCTCATCCATCTCATTATACTACCATACAAAGCCAAATTACACCACCATACAGTGCCCTCAATAATCTTATTATACCGCCATACAATGCCAAATATCACCACCATACAACACAATCGTCCATCTCATACTGTCATACAATGGCAAATATCCCCACCATACAGTGCCCTCATCCATCTCATTATACTGCCATACAATGCCAAATATCACCACCATACAGCACCTCATCCATGTCATTATACTACCATACAATGCCAAATATCACCACCATACAGTGCCCTTATTCATCTCATCATACTGCCATACAATGCAAATATCCCCACCATAAAGTACCCTCGTCCATCTCATTATACTGCCATACAATGCTAAATATCACCAACATACAGTAACCTCATTAATCTCCTTATACTGCCATACAGTGCCAAATATCACCACCATAGAGTGCCCTCATCCATCTCATTATACTGCCATACAATGCCAAATATCACCACCATACATCACCTCATCCATCTCATTATACTGCCATACAATGCCAAATATCACCACCATACACTGCACTTATTCATTTCATCATACTGCCATACAATGCCAAATATCACCACCATACAGTGCCCTCATTCATCTCATTATACTGCCAAACATTTCCAAATATCACCACCATACAGCACTCTCATTCATCTCATTATACTGTCATACAATGCCAAATATCACCACCATACAGTACCCTCATTCATCTCATCATACTGTTATACAATGCCAAATATCCCCACCATACAGTGCCCTCATCCATCTCATTATACTGCCATACAATGCAAAATATCACCACCATACAGTGCCCTCACCCATCTCATTATACTTCCATACAATGCCAAATATAACCACCATACAGCATCCTCATCCATCTCATCATACTGCCATACAATGCCAAATATCACCACCATACAGTGCCCTCATCCATCTGTGAAGGATGATTTATTTGCTTATATTCTCTGTATGAAATTACATTGTGAATTATCAAGCAGGATGCCGAATTACTAAGATATGTATTATGTGAAAGTGATGATAATGTGTAAATGATTTAGTTTCGTGCAGCAGCCATCTTGTCTGGAGTTCCCATCTTGGTTTTATTGTAGTGAATAGAAAAGTCATTGTTCCTTTAATACAAGTAATGTTGATTTCGTATGTTTTATCTTTGACCTTGGTTCCCATGCGAAGTTGGATAGGGAGGGAGATGGGAGGGAGATGGGAGGGTGGCAAGTATGCGTGAAGGAAGGTCTCCCCCATCTCCACGAGGACATTCTGTCCAAAAGAGATTAGACACCTGCAAAACCTAATGTGTGAAGAATTATAATGATGTATCTGGGATGTATTTTATTGTATGCTTTTTACTGAATAACAAATATTGTTACATTGTCTCTGATTGGTTTACCTCAAGCCGACACCCCTTCTGAATTTCAGTTTAACAGTTTGAGTTTGGTAATAAATCCTTCAGAGGAGCATTTTGAGCAGCGTCTGTGTGTTGTCTTCTCCTCTCTCGATATATATCGGTGAAATATCCTAATTAGGATTCTGACTATTTTTAACAGCAGTAATGTCTAAAAATGTTAGTGTTTTGTGTATGGGGTTAAAATCAGTTCCACTTTTTTTCATTTTTTATGTAATGTGTCTTATCTTCGCGCACGCGCAGTCGTCTGTAACTGCACCAAGCGAGAAAAATATTACAGCCGGCTGGATCTGTTTGTAAAAAGATAAAAGCTATACTGCAGATTAATGTGTTATAATGTGATAAGATTTAATGTTGGAATGTTTTGATGTTAATTCAAATGTATTAAACTACAGATATTGTGAGACACGGGGTCTTGATGATGTATGTGCCCCCTCTGTTCCTTATTCTTATGTACAGCTTATTGGTTTGCAGTAATTAATATTACCATATATATTATTTTCTGTGTTCTTGAATAACTAATTACATTTGTCTTGTTTTGTTTTCACACATGAGGCACGTGCTATGGTGCTGCCTAAATGTTATTTTTGAAAATGTGAGATGTTTTACAGGTAAATGGTTGCAGGTCATTTTAAAGATAAAATGTATTTTTGTCAGGAGAAAGTAATCTTTTTTTGTTCCAGGCTGTTGTGTATTACAGGGGGCTAAATTAGTGCCACCCCGATAGAGTGCCTAATTTTATTATGTTGACCTGTAGTTTTGAACCCTGCTACATTACTTTCGCAGAGACCAGATAGGAGGGAATGGTGAAGGGACTGATCAGGTAGTTTTGTTTTGTGTTTTATTTTGTTTTGAATTAATGAATTTGGTTCTAGGAGATCTACAAAATGTGTATGAGCTTCAAGGAGTAACCCAGATTAAATGTGTATGACAGTAACCTACATTTTGAGGTTTTTCTGTGTAGATGGTTCCAGATCCTTCCAGAACGGTGAATATGGCACTGGGTAAGCTGTGCTGTAGTCTCCACCCAATATGAGGTATTGTGTAAGAGACCATCCCCCTCCAGCAAATTTACACAGGAGGCGAGGTGACGTCACTCACAGATGAGTCTTTACAGATTTAGATGGGGAGAAGGCAAAACAAAAAAATTGTTTGAATATTGTTTATTTTATGCCAGATTTCCGTAACATATTTTGTTTGTTTTTGTATTAATCAGGTATTTACAGGACCTGGTGGGTGGGATTTACAAGTGTTCTGGATCATCAGATGAATGTGGAACAATAAAACTCCACCCTTTTGAAATGTTCTATCTATATGTGACATGGGTTTCCAATGTAAATTTGTAATGTAGACATACTTTATCATATACAGCATGTGTAGAACAGGATACGAGGCACAAGGTAAATTACCCAGAAACCACTCTCACCTTCTTGTTCATCTCAAGGAGCTGGAGGTGCTCGCTGAGGCTTGTAACCTGGCAGAAGGTAAGACGGCCGACATTTACACTGACTCTAGGTACGCTTTTGGCATCGCCCACAATTATGGGCCCATTGGTAGTAGGAACTTTATTGGATCATCGGGTAAGCCAATTGGGAGAGCAAGAGAGGACAGAACTGACAACAAGGATATATGCAGCCAGGTATCAGTAAATTGGCTTGTCCCTGGATACAATAATGCCACCGCTAGGTTTGTAGCAGCCGGCATGATGTGCGCATGGCATTACATAGGTAAAACAGCAAAGGTACCTGTGAAAAGTGCAGCCCGGCCAGATTAACAGTCCCAGCAACTGCAGAACATACAACTACCCGAGGTAGAAGTGTATGACAATGTGCTCATGTGTGTAGACCTGTTCTCAGGGGGGCCTGAAGCCCGGCCTGTATTTTCCCCACTGCAGACGTTGTGTGTAAGTGACAGGGGTACAATGTTATCCCAAGTATTGACCTGATGTTTGTACAATAAGATATCAGCAGTTCTCCAGATGTTATCCCTCAGTTAGTTTGTTTAACCCCTTAGTGACCACTAATACGCCTTTTTACGTCGGTCACTAATGGGCTTTAGGCTAGGCTGACGCCTTTTCACGTCAGCCTAGTCTAAGTCCTGCACGGGTCTCCCGTGCAGGCAGGAGCCGGGGCTCTGCTGTCTGATGACAGCTGAGCTCCTGCTCCAACGCCCGCGTCAATAGCGACCGCGGCATTTAACTTTGTTTACAGAGGGAGTGCGCTCCCTCTGTCACCCATCGGCGGCCCGCGAATGAAATCGCGGGTCTCCGATGGGGTGTCATGGCAGCCGGGGGCTTGATAAAAGCCCCCAGGTCTGCCCTGGACATATTCCTGTTAGGACGCGCCGGAGGCACGTCCTAACAGATTGCCTGTCAGATTTACACTGACAGGCAATAATGCTCTGGTATACGAAGTATACCAGAGCATTATAGCAGCGATCGGAATATCGCACAGTAAAGTCCCCTAGTGGGACTAATAAAATCAGTTATCAAAGTGAAATAAAGATTATTAATAAAAAGTACAGTAAAAAAATAAATAAAACCATTTTTTTCCATAAAAAGTGGTTTTATTTAGTAAAAGTGTAAAAAAATAAAAAAAGTACACATATGTGGTATCGCCACGACCGTAATGACTCCATTAATAAAGTTAATATGTAAATTAAACCGCAAAGTGAACACCGTAAAAAAAAACGCAAAAAACCATGGCGAAATTGCAATTTTTTTCCATTGCCCCCCAAAAAAGTCATAATAAAAATGAATCAATAAGTTTCATGCACCCCAAAACAGTACCATTCAAAACTACGTCTTGTCCCGCAGAAAACAAGCCCAAAAAATCACTACATTGATGGAAAAATAAAAAAATTACGGCTCTTGGAAAGCGACGATGCAAAAGCAAATAATTTTAGTTCAAAAGTGTTTTTATTGTGCAAAAGTCGTAAAACATAAAAAAAACTCTACATATGTGGTATCGCCGTAATCGTACCGACCCATAGAATATGGTAACATGTTATTTACGTCGCATAGTGAACGGCGTCAATTTAAAAACGCATAGAACAATGGCGGAATTTCAGTTTTTTTTTATAATCCCCCCCAAAAAGGTTAATAAAAGTTAATATAAAAATTATATGTACCCAAAAATGGTGCCATTAAAAAGCACAACTAATCCCGCAAAAAACAAGTCCTCATACAGCTATGTAGATGAAAAAATAAGAACGTTATAGCTCTTTGAATGCGACTATAGAAAAACGAAAAAAAAAATAGCTTGGTCATTAAGGCCTAAAATGGGCTGGTCACTAAGGGGTTAATAATTGTATTTAAGAAGTGTTGTGGGAATATTAAATACTGAAGTTAAGTTTCATGTAAAGTTCTGGACCAGCCTTAGCATTGGACTATCAGAGTCATGCGTCAGATAAAAGGTACAGAAGCGGAATATTCCCATTTGAAAACATTTTTAGTTGTTTGTTTTTTGTCGTTGTTATTGTGAAAGGAAAATTCTGTGCAGTGTTTGTGTGTGTGTGTGTGTATGTATATATATATGTATATAAAGAAGGAAAATGAGTTTGCATGTATTATTTCTAGTTATTGCTCAATGTGAACGTTTGATGTAAAGATGTTATTTGTTAATGTTTTTCTTCAAATTAATTATTTGATTAAGATCAATTAATGTTTATACAATGAAAAAGTTTGTTCTCCACAGGAAGAGTCCAACTGGGAGCGGAAGGCGTGAGAACCAGATTCTAACAGAATGTGGACGGATAAGGGAAGGTGAATCGGTAACACCCAAGGCACTCTTGATGGCTCTTGCATTGATGGTGTATGACCTCACATATGCCCCAAGACTGCAAGGATCGATTTGGTAAGATCTAATTGGTATGTCCCAGGCTTTACAGCTGTTGCTGCTAAATTCTGTTAGAGCTGTTTGATTTGCCTACAGAACAGTCCTGGCAGACCGGTGCCAACCTTATCATACCCACCTCCCACAAAGAGAAGAGCCCTTGAGAGGCCTTCCCATGCAATACAAATTAGAGTAAGAAAAATTGGTTTGCGACATTTGTCAGATAAACATGTGGAATCTGTGTATATTTTGATGAGCTGGAAATGTTCCAGGCAATCAGCTCAGATCAAGGTACAAATCCTGCTGGAAAGCGTGACACCAAGTGCAAATGAAATGTACCCAATAATTACACATCTTCTAGGTGCCCTGTCCATTGGAACAGAGAAGTTTTTCTTATATAAAAGGTGTTTGTTTGATTTAGTTTAAGGGCCTGACATTGTTATTGTATGTATTTAGAACAACTTTTATAGTACGTAGATGTTATCACCAGATTAGTATTTATTTTAACAATTGACAAGGGTTGGGGGTCCCCAGCAAGTGCCAGTAAACATGAACTAAAAGATTTTTAATACGATGAACTCCATTACTGAGGTGCGGCAGGCGCAGCCGGAGCCAGTACAACGCGTTTGTCATGAACTGACGGCAGTGTCACAATTCCAAGCAGCCGCCCAGACAAGTAACTTATCGGAGGAAGAGTACAGCTGAGCGGAGGGTTTGTGGTGGTCATAATAACACTCCACTAATCCGCCTACGTGGGATCTCACCCCAGGCTCACAGCATGAGGTGTTGTGTACAGCCCGGTGACGTAAACTAAAAGAGACGGGGTCTGAAAGATGAGAAGGACCAAACCAAGTCCTGATGACATCAGCAAAGTTCAAAGTAAGGACCAAAGACCTGAGTGAATCCATCAGCAGTATCAAGTGTTTTAATCAGAAGACAGGAGAAGAAGAGGACGATGATGTACATGACTTGTCAATACACTGGTGGGACCCCATACCCAAACCGGACATTGGTGATGGCATCATATTAGTTGTGGCCCTATTGATATATTGTTTGAGTTTCATAATCATAATATATAATTTCTGTAATTTAATATGAGAAAAAGGGGGGTTTGTGAAGGATGATTTATTTGCTTATATTCTCTGTATGAAATTACATTGTGAATTATCAAGCAGGATGCCGAATTACTAAGATATGTATTATGTGAAAGTGATCATAAAGTTTAAATGATTTAGTTTCGTGCAGCAGCCATCTTGTCTGGAGTTCCCATCTTGGTTTTATTGTAGTGAATCGAAAAGTCATTGTTCCTTTAATACAATTAATGTTGATTTCGTATGTTTTATCTTTGACCTTGGTTCCCATGCGAAGTTGGATAGGGAGGGAGATGGGAGGGTGGCAAGTATGCGTGAAGGAAGGTCTCCCCCATCTCCACGAGGACATTCTGTCCAAAAGAGATTAGACACCTGCAAAACCTAATGTGTGAAGAATTATAATGATGTATCTGAGATGTATTTTATTCTATGCTTTTTACTGAATAACAAATATTGTTACATTGTCTCTGAATGGTTTACCTCAAGCCGACACCCCTTCTGAATTTCAGTTTAACAGTTTGAGTTTGGTAATAAATCCTTCAGAGGAGCATTTTGAACATATCAGTGTGTCTGTGTGTTTTCTTCTCCTCTCTCGATATATATCGGTGAAATATCCTAATTAGGATACTGACTAATGGAGTGTGGCCTTGAGAGTCTGTTTGGACTCGTATAAATTTCAGTCTAATATATTTTGAGCGATGGATTTCCACGACACATCTCATCATACTGCCTTACAACACCAAATATCACCACCATACAGTACCCTCATCCAATTCATTATACTGCCATAAGATGCCAAATATCACCATCATACAGTGCCCTCATCCATCTCATCATACTGCCATACAATGTCAAATATCACCACCATACAGTGCCCTCATCCATCTCATCATACTGCCTTACAATGCCAAATATCACCACCATACAGTACCCTCATCCATCTCATTATCCTGCCAAACAATGCCAAATATCACCGCCATACAGTATCCTCATTCATCTCATCATACTATTATATAATGCCAAATATAACCACCATACAGTACCCTCATTCATCTTATACTGCCATACAATACCAAATATCACCACCATACAATATCCTCATCCACCTCATTATACTGCCATACAATACCAAATATCACCACCATACAGTACCCTCATTTATCTCATCATACTGTCATACAATGCCAAATACCACCAGCATACAGTACCCTCATCCAGCTCATTATACTGCCAAACAATGCCAAATACCACCATACAGTACCCTCATTCATCTCATCATACTGCCATACAATGCCAAATATCACCACTATACAGTGCCCTCAGTCATCTCATCATACCGCCATACAATGCCAAATATCACCATACAGCACCCTCATTCATCTCATCATACCACCATACAATGCCAAATATCACCACCCTACAGCACCCTCATCCATCTCATTATACTGCCATACAATGCCAAATATCACCACCATACAGTACCCTCACCCATCTCATTATACTGCCATACAATGCCAAATATCACCACCATACAGTACCCTCATTCATCTCATCATACTGCCATACAATGCCAAATATCACCACTATACAGTGCCCTCATTCATCTCATCATACCGCCATACAATGCCAAATATCACCATACAGCACCCTCATTCATCTCATCATACCACCATACAATGCTAAATATCACCACCATACAGCACCCTCATCCATCTCATACTGCCATACAATGCCAAATATCACCGCCATACACCACCATCATCCATATCATACTGCCATACAATGCCAAATATCACCACTATACAGTACCCTCATCCATCTCTTACTACCATACAGGGCCCTCATTCATCTCAACATACCACCATGCAATGCCAAATATCACCATACAGCACCTTCATTCATCTCATCATACCACCATACAATGCCAAATATAACCACCCTACAGCACCCTCATCCATCTCATTATACTGCCATACAATGCCAAATCTCACCACCATATAGCACCCTCATCCTTCTCATACTGCCACACAATGCCAAATATCACCACCATACAGCACAATCATCCATCTCATACTGTCATACAATGCCAAATATCCCCACCATACAGCACCTCATCCATCTCATTATATTGCCATACAATGCAAAATATCACCAACATACAGCACCTCATCCATCTCATTATATTGCCATACAATGCCAAATATCAGCACCATACAGTGCCCTCATCCATCTCATCATACTGCCATAGAATGCCAGATATCCTCACAATACAATGCCCTTATTCATCTCATCTTACTGCCATACAATGCCAAATATCACCACCATACAGTGCCCTCATCCATCTCATTATCCTGCCAAACAATGCCAAATATCACCGCCATACAGTATCCTCATTCATCTCATCATACTATTATACAATGCCAAATATAACCACCATACAGTACCCTCATTCATCTTATACTGCCATACAATACCAAATATCACCACCATACAATATCCTCATCCATCTCATTATACTTCCTACAATGCCAAATATCCCTACCATACAGTGCGCTCATCCATCTCATTATACTGCCATACAATGCAAAATATTACCACCATACAGTACCCTCATTCAGCTCCTTATACTTCCATACAATGCCAAATATAACCACCATACAGTATCCTCATCCATCTGTTCATACTGCCATACAATACCAAATATCACCCCCATACAGTACCCTCATCCATCTCATCATACTGCCATACTATTCCAAATACCACCACCATACAGTGCCCTCGTCCATCTCATCATACTGCCTTACAATGCCAAATATCACCACCAAACAGTGCCCTCGTCCATCTTATACTACCATACAATGCCAATTATCACCAGCGCAGCATTTTCTCAATATTATGCAGTGATATATACTGGCATAATATTGCCATATAATGCAAAGAAACACCAGCATCAAGTGCCGATGGAAAAGTGCACCTTTTTTGGGAGGGGGGGATTTTTGAGAGGTGAAAGTTTATTAACAAGTTGTTTGAAACAAATATCCTTCTCCTTACAGAATTATACAGCTCCCATAGATCTCAATACTAATGAGTTTGCCTACTGGAGGCTGAAGGCAGAACAAGTTTGATCATAGAACGCATGTGACGGCGTCTCTCACTAAACGGGTGGAGGGGGGGGGTGCTGATCACTAGGACCCCCCCCCCCCCCAGTGTAATTGTATACAATAGGGCAGATTTACTATGGTCTACAGCTAGAATGTGTCGTGAACTGCTCCTTATTTTGGAACGTTTCATTTTAGACTAATTTATGAAAAGATGTTTGCGCCTCACTACAAACTCGTGCCTGCAGGCAGATGTGGTCCTGTAGGGAGATGTGGTCCTGCAGGGAGATGTGGTCCTGCAGGGAGATGTGGTCCTGCAGAGAGATGTGGGCCTGCAGTACAGTCCTGCGGGAAGACGCGGGGCAATGGGCCTGCAGTGCAATCCTGCAGAGACGTGGGGTAATGAGCTGGATCTTCTATGATTTATGAAGTTGCATAATTGTACAGAGAAGTATGGGGGTACAGAGAAGTATGGGGGGGTACAGAGAGGTGGCCCATAGCAAATATCACATAAGCGCCCCCACCTGGTGCTTGTTCACATCAACACAACCGCCATTTAAATACAAGGAGACTCATTGGTTGTTTCAGCCGGGTGACCCTGGGTTAAATTCACCCCTTCCTTGTTTGATAATGATGTGAAGTCTATGAGGACGGAGAACACTTGGCAGAATTATACTGTACAGGAATGATGGAGCCAACCTGAGCTGTGGCCCCCTCCCCATTCATTGGGCCCCATAGCAGCCGCCTCTGTGGAATAATCCCCTTTGGATGAACATCTGCACCAAGAAAAGTTATGATTACAGATCTGCAGAACGGTCGCATCACTGGTTTAGGTCAGTGATCTGCAGCCTGCGGCTCTCCAGCTGTTGTAGAACTACAAGTCCCAGCACAACCTGACAGTTCACAGCTTTACCTTAGGGAGGCAGCAACTTTTAACTTTTTTTGTGTAGTCATTATCTAAGAGCCATAGCTTTATTTTTCCATTAATCGAGCGGTGTGAGGGCTTAGATTTTGCTGGACAAGCTGTAGATTTTATTGGCGCAATTTTACGATAGATGCGAGTTTTTAATCACTGTCCATTAGATTTTTTAGGGGGCGGATTGAACAAAAAATAAACAATTCTGGAATTTCTTTTTCAGTTTTCATCGTGAAGTGTAATTTACCTGTTAACTCTTTTCTGCACGTTGATGCGATTACGGCGATATCAAATGTATAGAATTTTTTTTTTTGTTTTACTACTTATGAACAAAAAAAATCACCTAAAATTATTTCTGTTTTTTCTGTTGACATTTTCTTAGATCCATATTTTTTTGTATGAATCTAAGAATACGAGGGCTTGAATATTGCAGCAAGAGTTGACGGTTTCTTCATTTATACCACCATTTTACATTCTGTTTTTTGGGAGGGGGGGGGGGGGTAAACAAAAACAGCAACCTAAGGGCAGATACAGACGGACGTTGCGTTTTTGCGCGCGCAAACAGCGGAGCGTTTTGCGCGCGCAAAAAACATTTGACAGCTGCGTGTGTCATCCGTGTATGATGCGCGGCTGCGTGATTTTCGCGCAGCCGCCATCATAGAGATGAGGCTAGTCGACGCCCGTCACTGTTCAAGGTGCTGAAAGAGCTAACTGATCGGCAGTAACTCTTTCAGCACCCTCGACAGTGAATGCCGAACACAATATACAGCAACCTGTTAAAAAAAAAGAAAAAGTTCAAACTTACCGAGAACTTCCCGGCCGTTGCCTTGGTGACGCGTCCTTGGCGACGCGCCTCTCTTGACATCGGGCCCCACCTCCCTGGATGACGTGGCAGTCCATGTGACCGCTGCAGCCTGTGCTTGGCCTGTGATTGGCTGGAGCTGTCACTTGGACTGAATTGTCATCCCGGGAGGTCAGACTGGAGGAAGAAGCCGGGAGTTATCGGTAAATCAGAACTTCGTTTTTTTTTACAGGTTCATGTTTATTGGGATCGGTAGTCACTGTCCATGGTGCTGAAACAGTTTAACTCTTTCAGCACCCTGGACAGTGACTATCTCCGGATGTCGCGTACCGGAAATTTTGACGGGTTCGGCCAAAACGAGTTTGGCCGAACCCGGTGAAGTTCGGTTCGATTGTCCGGGTTCGCTCATCTCAAAGACACTCCATTTGGATGTTTGGAAACAGAAAAGCATGTGGTGCTTTTCTGGTTACATTCATCCTTTTGACAGCTGGTGCGCTGTTTCAGTCGGTTCGCACGGAAGTGCTTCCGTGCGACCTGCGTGGTTTTCACGCACCCATTGACTTCAATGGGTGCGTGATGCGCGAAATACGCGGAGATATTGAACCTGTCGCGCTTTTTGCGCAGCTGACAAACGCTGCGCAAAAAGCACGGACTGTCTGTACTGCCCCATAGACTTGTATTGGTCTGTGCGTGGCGCGTGAAAACCACGCGGCCCGCACGGACCGAATACACGCTCGTGTGAATCCCCCCTAAGACTTCTACACTGCTTCTGTACACGACCAACCTAGAGGACATTGTTAAGCCTCCGGCTGCCATAGCCAGGTGGTCAAGTCACGGAAGGACCAATGTGGCAGTAGAGGAAGCCCCCAACTCTGTCTAGCAGTGTAGATGACGCAGATGCTATTGACCGCAGAATCCAAGGGGTTTAACGAACGATATCGGAGTTAGCTCGATTCCCGGCCAGTGCACTTGAGAGTCAGATGTTGATGGTGTGGTCTCCGCTACAGAGCAAGCGCCATGCAGGTGTAATATATGGCGCTGATGTTAAAGACTACCCGCCCTCGCTCCGTGTGTGAATGTGTATGTATGTATGTATGTGTGTGTGTGTGTGTGTGTGCGTGTGTGTGTATATATACATAAATATGTGTGTGTGTGTATATATACACTACCGTTCAAAAGTTTAGGGTCACTTAGAAATTTCCTTAGTTTTGAAAGAAAAGCACAATTTTTTTCAATGAAGATAACATTAATCAGAAATACACTCTATACATTGTTAATGTGCTAAATGACTATTCTAGCTGCAAACGTCTGGTTTTTAATGCAATATCTACATAGGTGTATAGAGGCTCATTTCCAGCAACCATCACTCCAGTGTTCTAATGGTACATTGTGTTTGCTAACTGTGTTAGAAGGCTAATGGATGATTAGAAAACACTTGAAAACCCTTGTACAATTATGTTAGCACCGCTGTAAACAGTTTTGCTGTTTAGAGGAGCTATAAAACTGGCCTTCCTTTGAGCTAGTTGAGAATCTGGAGCATTACATTTGTGGGTTCGATTAAACTCTCAAATTGGCTAGAATAAGAGAGCTTTCATGTGAAACTCGACAGTCTATTCTTGTTCTTAGAAATGAAGGCTATTCCATGCGAGAAATTGTCATGAAACTGAAGATTTCCTACAACGGTGTGTACTACTCCCTTCAGAGGACAGCACACACAGGCTCTAACCAGAGTAGAAAGAGAAGTGGGAGGCCCCGCTGCACAACTGAGCAACGAGACAAGTACATTAGAGTCTCTAGTTGGAGAAATACACGCCTCACAGGTCCTCAACTGGCAGCTTCATTAAATAGTACCCGCAAAACGCCAGTGTCAACGTCTACAGTGAAGAGGCGACTCCGGGATGCTGGCCTTCAGGGCAGAGTGGCAAAGAAAAAGCCATATCTGAGACTGGCTAATAAAAGGAAAAGATTAATATGGGCAAAAGCACACAGACATTGGACAGAGGAAGATTGGAAAAAAGTGTTATGGACAGACGAATCGAAGTTTGAGGTGTTTGGATCACACAGAAGAACATTTGTGAGACGCAGAACAACTGAAAAGATGCTGGAAGAGTGCCTGACGCCATCTGTCAAGAATGGTGGAGGTCATGTGATGGTCTTGGGTTGCTTTGGTGCTGGTAAAGTGGGAGATTTGTACAAGGTAAAAGTGATTTTGAATAAGGAAGGCTATCACTCCATTTTGCAACGCCATGCCATACCCTGTGGACAGCGCTTGATTGGAGCCAATTTCATCCTACAACAGGACAATGACCCAAAGCACACCTCCAAAGTATGCAAGCACTATTTAACGAAGATGCAAGCAGCTGGTATTCTATCTGTAATGGAGTGGCCAGCACAGTCACCGGATCTCAACCCCATAGAGCTGTTGTGGGAGCAGCTTGACCGTATGGTATGCAAGAAGTGCCCATCAAGCCAATCCAACTTGTGGGAGGGGCTTTTGGAAGCATGGGGTGAAATTTCTCCCGATTACCTCAGCAAATTAACAGCTAGAATGCCAAAGGTCTGCAATGCTGTAATTGCTGGAAATGGAGCATTCTTTGACGAAAGCAAAGTTTGAAGGATAAATTTATTATTTCAAATAAAAATCATTATTTCTAACCTTGTCAATGTCGTGACTATATTTTCTAGTCATTTTGCAAATCATTTGATAAATATAAGTGTGAGTTTTCATGGAAAACACAAAATTGTCTGGGTGACCCCAAACTTTTGAACGGTAGTGTATGGTCAGGGATCATTAGCATGTATATTGTTTGCAAAAATATCCTTACATACATATTTATATATATCAGTATATTACACAAAGAACTTGAATGGAACAAGATGGAGTCTGCATAAGGAACACGCCTATGGAAGACACCGCTCCTGGAATGCAAGAGGTGTGTACAGATGAACTCACAGCTGAATGGAGCCAATAGGGCTTAAGCATGTCCCAGCTTCTTACAGAGAAGATTCTTTGTAACCTCTTTGTTCAATAAAGTTTAATTGTACTTCCTGCTTCACTGAGGGAGGATCTCTACCAATATTTGTCTGTCTGGTACATGTCTTCCATGCATGCCCTCAGTTTCCAATTTACAGAGGTGGCTATTCGGTGTGAAATAACAGGGAAAAGGAAGGAACGCCCGACTAACCATCCTCTGGGTAATTAGGGACTAGATAGAAAATATAACTTGTCTTATACAGGGGCACGCGGGCACGATAAGACATGTGATAAGTCGTGGGTAATATTTTGGCCAGACCAAGAGAGTTGCAGACCAAAATGTCGTTATATTTTGGTTAGACTACAGAGTTGCAGACCAAAATGTTGTTCTATGTTGGCCAGACCACGGTGAACTGGTCACTAATGGGTTGCAGACCAACAATTGTTATATAGATTACGTGAAGGATATAGAAGGTTAGAATGGATGGTTTGCGGTCCATATTCAAATCATCAGTATCACCCGTACCCGGACGATCCTATTCGTATGATTTGGTGATGCATAGGGGAGGGCGGCTACAAGCCGGAGACTGGGCAAAAGGTATTCAGTGAGAACAAAGGGAAGTTGGAAATAAGAAAGGCATTGTATTATGTTATATGTATTATAAACCACAGGACTAGCCATCGCCCTATAATGGCGGCAGTCCCTCATGTTGGGTGTGTCCTCATTGTGGGCAGCAAAACCCCTCACAGATGAGCAATGTGTTTCCTGTGGGAGAGGCCGCCCCCCACTCCCTGATGAGTTCACGCCCGGCCCAACCAAATCAATATGAAATGATAGCCTTGCTAATTTTGTCATTTCCCTCAGTAAAGAGTTGACAGTAACACATGCTGCAGTGTTTTCTTCTATTCTAGATTCCGTCCCAGGGGTGCAGGACGCTGTGCACTGGTGAAAAGACACGTCATCATAATATAGAGATAGTGGCTAACAGATTGGACACTGTTACAGATTATGTGTTTGATGTTTTGAACGTAGATAATGCCTATATAATAGTGTGATGAATGATTGCAGATACGTACGTTATCTTGAGTTGTTGTACAGATGTGTGACTCTTGGAGGTTCATTGTATGGGAGAATTTTTGCCAGCATTGAAATTGTTAAGATTGTGAGAATAGAAGCTGTGAGGAGTGAGTGTGTGACCCCCTCCTGTAGAATTTGATGTAATGTGTGTGATGTGCGCAGTGTGAAGTCTGAAAAGCAGACTGATATAAGCTTATATATAGAGCATGGACTCATGAGACAAGGGATTACAATATTGCACTGATTTTAGATCTATATTGTATGCTCTTATTTTCAACAGCAGTAATGTCTGAAAAAAAATAAATTCTTAGTGTTTTGTGTATGAGGTTAAAATCAGTTTCTTTTTTTCTGTGTAAAGGAATGTTTCTTATCTTTGTGCATGCGCTGTTGTCCTAACCTTCACCCAGCGAGGACAATATTACAGACCGGTGGATATGTCTGCAAAATGATAAAAGTTACGCTGCATATTTATGTGTTATGATGTGATAAGATTTAATGTTGGAATGTTTTGATGTTAATTCAAATGACTTAAAATACAGATATTGTGAGACACGGGGTCTTGAAAATGTATGTACCCCCACCTTTCCCTATTTTTATATATAGTTTATTGGTTTGCAGTAATTAATATTACCAGATATATTATTTTCTGTTTAATTGAATAAATAATTACAATTGTTTTGTTTTTGTTTTCACACATGAGGCACGTGCTAAAGTGCTGCCTAAATGTTATTTTGGAAAATGTGAGATGTTTTACAGGTAAATGATTGCAAGTCATTTTAAAGATAACATTTATTTTTGTCAGGAGAAAGTCATTTTTGTTCCAGGCTGTTGTGTATTATAGGGGGCCGAACTAGTGCCCCCCAGATAGAGTGCCCAACCTTATTAAGTTGAGATGTAGTTTTGAACCATGCTACATTATTTTTGCAGAGTCCAAAAAGGGGCGAATGGTGAAGGGAATGATCAGGTACAATTTTGGTTTGTTTTGAATTAATGAATTTGGTTCCAGGAGATCTACAAAATGTGTATCACACAAAAAAACCTATAACTAGGAGTCTGACACACGAAAAAAATGGGTTAAAAAATATATGAAAGTTTATTAAATCAATTAAAATAAACACATATATAAAATTTGTAGAGATGCAAACCACAAGAAAAAATGGACAACCAGAACACATGTCACATCGAACAGCACAGTGCGACCAGGCTGAGCACACCTGTGTTAAGTAACAGTCATAATGGTGTTCAAACAGCCAGCCATGGGTCACTGAGAGGTACTGGGAGACAAATGCATCAACAGTATATACACATTGGTAATTAGTCTACACAGTATGTCTAGGGCAGTAGTACATCACAGTTCCAGAGAGAACAAGTACATCGAGTAGCGGGAAATAAAGATATATCCTAATGAACTGTGCATGATGTGCACATGTCTCTTACCCATGACAGAGTGCAAGTGACTGGCGTCCAACTTTCTAGGGAACTGTTTGGTGTCCTCCATTTAGGTATAGTATAAAAATGTGTATCAGACTCCAATGAGTAATCCACATTAAATGTGTATGAGAGTAACATAAATGTTCAGGTTTTTCTGTGTAGATCCTTCCAGAACAGTAAATATGGCACTGGGTATGCTGTGCTGTAGTCTCCACCAAATATGAGGTATTGTGTAAGAGACCATCCCCCTCCAGCAAATTTACACAAGAGGCCGAGGTCACTCACAGATGAGTCTTTACAGATTTAGTAGGGAAGGAAGTGAAAATTATCTGAACATTGATAATTTTATGTAAAGATTTTAGTAATTTTTATTTGTTTTTGTATTAATCAACTATTTACAGAACCTGATAAAAGTGAGATTCTCAAAGTGTTCTTGTAGCGTCCATGGCCGCGGGCCGTCGGGTTCACTCACCTCTCGACGCCCGCAGCCATGGATCCGTGAGCGCTGGTCCCCATCTCCTTCCTAGGAGACACCAGCGCTCACTTCAGCTCCGTTCTGATATGTCCCGTAGGGTGCGCGCGCACGCTCGTGCCTGGCCTTAAAAGGGCCAGCGCGCGCAAATAGGAAGTCGTCATCATCATCAACTGCCACGATTTCCTGGTCTATAAGAAGGCCCCAGGCCCCAGTCTGTCTTGCAAATGGTCCCTTAGTGTTTCCCGTTCCAGTTGTTACCCGTGACTTGTTCCGTTGCTGTGCCTTTAGTATCTAGTCGTGCCACGTCCCGTGTCATCTGCCACATCTGAAGGAATCCGCCACGTCCTGTGTCATCTGCCACGTCTGGAGGAATCTGCCACGTCCTGTGTCATCTGCCACGTCCGAAGGAATCCGCCACATCCTGTGTCATCTGCCACCTCCGGAGGAATCCGCAACGTCCTGTGTCATCTGCTACGTCTGGAGGAATCCGCCACGTCCTGTGTCATCTGCCACGTCCGGAGGAATCCGCCACGTCTGGCGCAACCTGCGACACCTGTGTCATCCGCCACATTTGGCGTTATCTGCTGCACCCTTCTCCATCTGTGCCAGAGCTGCGGCCACCGTCTGGACTATCCAGGTACCCTTGTGTGGGACATTGTATTTCTGGGGTTTTCCTGTTGTTTGGCCAGCTGCCTCCCCGCTACAGCAGTACGGCCTGCTCGCAATCTGCCATCTACCCTGGACGATCTTATCCTATGCGCCTCCCGGGTTGACATGATGAGACGGGAACGTTCCCAAGAGGTTCTCCGGGAGAGAGAACTTCCTAGGCTGGATTCTACTTTTCAGCAATCTTCCTCAGTCGTCCCACCAGAGGATCCCATGCAGAGTAACTTTGTGAAATTGTCTACCCAGGAGAAACAACGCAGATGCACTTCTGGACTTTGTCTGTATTGCGGCCTCAGAGGCCATATTGTGCGTTTGTGTCCCCAGAGGCCAGAGAGACCCCATTGCCTAGGATTGGTTGGAGAGACAACCCTAAATGGAACGGTACCTAATAAAGCCTTCTGTTCCAAGTTGACTATTCCTGTGACCCTAGTATCCGGCGAGAGGACGCATCAAGTTTCTGCCTACCTTCATCCAGAAAGAGCTTGTGGATCATCTTCAGTTGCCCACAGTTCCCCTAGAGACGTCTTTGGCTGTTGCCTCAGTTAATGGACTGCCTCTGCCGGACCCCATCGTTTCTAAAACCAAACCGTTGATGCTCCAGGTTGGAGTACTTCATTCTGAATTAGTTTCTTTCCTTGTTTTGCCCAAGGCCATCAATCTGGTTCCGCTGGGCTTGCCTTGGCTTCGACTACATGCCCCAGTCCTGGACTGGAATTCTGGAGAGGTTCTCCAATGAGGCTCCAAGTGCCATGGTTGTTGTCTGTTGCAGATCCATCCTGTCAATCCTCCTCTGCCTCAGTCATTTTGCGGGTCTGCCTCCCCAGTTTGCTCAGTATGCAGATGTTTTCAGCAAAAGGGAAGCTGAGACGCTGCCTCCACATTGGACTTATGACTGACCCATTGAACTGGTTCCTAATGCCTCTCTCCCCCGTGGACGGGTATATCCTCTCTCCTTGCCAGAGTCTCTATCCATGTCGGCCTATATCAAGGAGAATCTGGCGAGGGGTTTCATACGAAAGTCTTCCTCCCCGTCCGGGGCTAGATTCTTCTTCGTTTAAAAGAAGGACGGATCCCTTCGACCCTGCATTGACTACCGTGGTCTCAACCAGATCACAGTCAAGAACAAGTACTCGTTGCCACTTATTTCTGAGCTGTTTGATCGCATACGAGGAGCCAAAATTTTTTATAAGCTAGACCTGCGGGGGGCTTTTCGATCTAGTCCGGATTCGCCGGGGTGATGAATGGAAGACGCATTTAACACCCGGGACGGGCACTACGAATACCTAGTGATGCCCTTCGGACTGTGTAACGCTCCCGCAGTGTTTCAGGAGTTTATTAACGATATCTTCTGAGATCTACTCTATGTCTGTGTTGTTGTTTATCTCGATGATATTTTGATTTTCTCCACAGATCTGACGACTCATCAGAGGCATGTCCGTCAGGTTCTACTACAATTAAGGGAGAATCATTTATACGCCAAGCTAGAGAAGTGTGTCTTTGAGAGAAGTTCTCTTCCCTTCCTGGGCTACATCATCTCGGATCAAGGCCTCAAGATGGATCCTAAGAAAGTGAAAGCTGTCCTGGAGTGGCCACGTCCTCAAGGCTTGAGGGCCATACAGCGGTTCCTGGGATTCGCCAATTTCTACTGGCAGTTTATTCCTAACTTGTCTTCTCTGACGGCCCCCATCTCGACCCTTACCAAGAAGGGTGTGAACGCCAAAGTGTGGACTCCAGAGGCAGAGTCCACATTTATTATCCTCAAGAGAGCCTTCACTTCAGCCTCGATCCTCCATCATCCTGACGTATCTCGGCAGTTCTCTCTGGAAGTGGACCCTTCCTCTGTTGGTGCAGGTGCACTTCTGTCCCAGAGGAGCTCCAAAGGAAAGGCAGTAGTATGTGGCTACTACTCAAGACTTTTTTCTTCTGCTGAGCGCAATTACTCCATTGGAGATCGAGAGCTACTGGCCATCAAATTGGCCCTGGAGGAGTGGAGACATCTTCTAGAGGGCGCTGCTCACCCCATCCTGATCTTCACCGACCACAAAAACCTTACCTACCTTCAGTCTGCACAACGACTGAATCCCCGTCAAGCCAGGTGGTCGCTGTTCTTCACCCGTTTCCAGTTTGTGCTCCACTACCGTCCCGCGGACAAGAATGTGAGGGCCGATGCCCTGTCCAGATCGTTTGAGACGGAAGACACGGTGGAGTCCCTTCAGACTATCATAGACCCGTCCTGCATTGTCACTGATAATCCTCTGCAGGTTAGAGACATCCCTCCTGGGAGGACTTTTGTTCGGTTGGCAGACAGGAGAAGAATTCTCCGCTGGGGACACAGTTCTAAACTGGCTGGGCACGCTGGTGTCCGTAAAACCTGAGACCTGATTGCTCGTCACTTCTGGTGGCCCACGCTACCTAAAGATCTTCTGGACTTTGTCTCTTCTTGCACAATGTGTGCTTCTAACAAAGTGACTCACTCCAAGCCTGCCTGCTTCAACCTCTGCCTGTACCCAATGCCCCCTGGCAGCACATTGCGATGGACTTTGTCACAGACCTTCCCCCCTCAGCAGGATGCAACACTGTCTGAGTGGTGGTGGACCGGTTCTCTAAGATGGCACATTTCATCCCGCTGACCGGCCTACCTTCTGCTCCTCTTCTGGTGAGTCTCTTCATTCTACACATCTTTCGCTTGCATGGCTTGCCTCTTCACATCGTG
Source organism: Rhinoderma darwinii (assembly GCF_050947455.1). Classification (NCBI taxonomy): domain Eukaryota; kingdom Metazoa; phylum Chordata; class Amphibia; order Anura; family Rhinodermatidae; genus Rhinoderma; species Rhinoderma darwinii. The sequence goes on along the minus strand of NC_134691.1, from coordinate 340,629,309 downwards.
TCAGATCGGGGTGTTCAGTTTACCTCAAGGTTCTGGAGAGCCCTCTGTAAACTCCTGGATGTGAGATTGGACTTTTCCTCAGCTTATCACCCCCAGTCCAATGGGCAAGTTGAAAGGATCAACCAGATCATGGAGAATTATCTCCGCCACTTCATCTCTTCACAGCACGATAACTGGGTACAGCTTCTTCCATGGGCCGAGTTTTCATACAACAACCACACAAGTGAGTCTACCAATTCCACTCCGTTTCAAATTGTATACAGTCAACATCCTAGAGTCCCTCTTCCTGTGTCGACTTCATCTCTGATACCCGCTGCTGACTCTGCATATGGGGACTTCCTGCGAATCTGGCAACAGACCCGGTCCTCTATTTTGCGGCTCTCTTCTCCTAGTATCTGCCTTTCGCTTCATGCGATCTACTGCCAGCAAAATAGAGGACCGGGTCTGTTGCCAGATTTGCAGGAAGTCCCCATATGCAGAGTCAGCAGCGGGTATCAGAGATGAAGTCGACACAGGAAGAGGGACTCTAGGATGTTGACTGTATACAATTTCCGGGGACTAAAGTCTGGCTGTCCTTTCGGAACATTCGCTTGAGGGTACCTTCATACAAGTTTGCTCCCAGGTTCCTTGGTCCTTTCGAGATCCTGCAACAAATCAACCTTGTCTCCTATAAGCTGCGGCTGCCTCCTACCCTCAGAATCCCCAACTCCTTTCATATGTCCCTCCTGAAACCAGTGGTCCTGAACCGCTTCAGCAAGACTTCTAGTTCCACAGCACAGTTGCTCCCAGCGGTCCTTCTGATGTATTCGAGGTAAAGGAGATCCTGGACTGCAAAAGGGTAGGAGGAAGGACTTTCTATTTGGTGGACTGGAGAGGGTTTGGTCCTGAGGAGAGGTCCTGGGAGCCAGAAGAGAGCCTCAGTGATACTGCTCTTATTAAAAAGTTCCTCTCTCGCTCTGGCCCGAAGAAGAGGGGGCGTAAGAGGTGGGATAATGTAGCGTCCATGGCCACGGGCCGTCGGGTTTACTCACCTCCCGACGCCCGCAGCCATGGATCCGTGAGCGCTCACTTCCGCTCCATTCTGCTGTGTCCCGTAGGGTGCGTGCGCACGCTCATGCCGGGCCTCAAAGGGCCAGCGCGCGCAAATAGGAACTCGTCATCATCATCAACTGCCACGATTTCCTGGTCTATAAGAAGGCCCCAGGCCTTCTAATCCTTGCCTGAGTGTTGTTAGTTTTCCCAGTCTTGCAAATGGTCCCTTAGTGTTTCCCGTTCCAGTTGTTACTCGTGCCTTGTTCCCTGTTCCTGTTTTCCGTGCTGTGTCTTTAGTATCTATTCGTGCCACGTCCTGTGTCATCTGCCACGTCCGGAGGAATCCGCCTCGTCCTGTGTCATCTGCCACGTCCGGAGGAATCCACCACGTCCTGTGTCATCTGCCACGTCTGGCGCAACCTCCGACACCTGTGTCATCCGCCACGTTTGGCGTTATCTGCTGCACCCTCTCCATCTGTGCCAGAGCTGCGGCCACCGTCTGGACTATCCAGGTACCCTTGTGCGGGACATTGTAGTTCTGGGGTTTTCCTGTTGTTTGGCCAGCTGCCTCCCTGCTACGGCGGTACGGCCTAGTGGGTCCACTAACCCGCTTCGTGACAGTTCTGGATTATCAGATGAGTGTGGAAAAGTGTATAACATTTGTTTTTATTTTAGAGAATGAAGACGCCACCCCTTTGAAATGTTCTATCTATATGTGACATGGGTTTTTAATGTAAATTTGTAATGTAGAAATACTTTATCATATACAGCATGTACAAGACAGGATACGAGGCACCAGGTAAATTATCCAGGAACCACTCTCACCTTCTCATTCATCTCAAGTAGCAGAGCTGGAGGTGCTCGCTGAGGCTGTAACCTGGCAGAAGGTAAGATGGCCGACATTTACACAGACTCTAGGTACGCTTTTGGCATCGCCCACAATTATGGGCCCATTGGTAGTAGTAACTTTATTGGATCATCGGGTAAGCCAATTGAGAGAGCAAGAGAAGACAGAACTGACAACAAGGGTATGTGCAGCCAGGTGTCAGTAAATTGGCTTGTCCCTGGATACAATAATGCCACCACTAGGTTTGTAGCAGCCTGCATGATGTGCGCACGGTATTACATAGGAAAAACAGCAAAGGTACCTGTGAAAAGTGCAGCCCGGCCAGATTACCCATCCCAGCGACTGCAGAACATACAACTACCCGAGGTAGAAGTGTATGACAATGTGCTCGTATATGTGTAGACCTGTTCTCAGGGTGACCTGAAGGCCGGCCGGTATCTTCCCCACTGCAGACGTTGTGTGTAGTGACAGGGGAACAGTGTTATCCCAAGTATTGAACTGGTGTTTGTACAATAATAAGATGTCAGCAGTTCTCCAGATGTTATTCCAAAGTTAGTTTGTTTAATAACGATATTCAAAAAGTGTTGTGGGAATATTAAATACTCAGGTTAAGTTTTATATAAAGTTCTGGACCAGCCTTAGCATTGGACTATTTGAGGCGTCAGTATTATGTTTGTGTAAATGATAACTTCTCAGTGCAAGTAGATTCCCATTTGAAAATATTTTTGTTATATATATATATATATATATATATATATATATATAAATAAATAAAAAGAAGAATCAGTTTGTATGTATCAGGTTTAGTTACTGCCCAGTATGAACGTTTAACATAAATCTGCCATTGTTAATGTTTTTCTTCAACTCAATTACTCATTATGCGATGCAAAGCTTGTTCTCCACAGGAAGTGTTCAACTGGGAGCGGAAGGCGTGAGAACCAGATTCTAACAGAATGTGGACGGCTAAAGGAAGGTAAACCGGTAGCACCCAATGCACTCTTGATGGCACTTGCATTGATGGTGTGACCTCACATATGCCCCAAGACTGCAAGGATCAATGTGGTAAGATCTAATTGGTATGTCACAGGCTTTACAGCTGATGCTGGTAAATTCTGTTAGAGCTGTTTGATTTGCCTACAGAACAGTCCTGGCAGACCGGTGCCAACCTTATCATACCCGCCTCCCACGAAGAGAAGAGACATTGAGAGGCCTTCGCAGGTAAAACAAACCAGAGTAGGGGGAGAAAAATTGTCAGATAAACATGTGGAATCTGTGTATATTTCTGTGAATAGGAGATGTTCCAGGTAATCAGCTGAGAATAAGATATAAATCTTGTAAAAAGGGGAACACCAAGTGCAAATACAATGTACCCAGTAAATACACATTGTCTAGGTGCCCTGTCCAGTGGAATAGAGAAGTTTTTCTTACATAAAGGTGTTTGTTTGATGTCGTTTAAGGGCCTGACATTATTATTGTATGTACTTAGAACAACTTTTATAGTGTATGCGGATGATGTTATCACCAGATTAGAATTTATTTTAACAATTGACAAGGGTTTGGTCCCCAGCAAGTGCCAGTAAACACGAACTAGAAGAATTTTAATATGATGAACTCCATCACTGAGATGCGGCACCAGCCTGAGCCAGTACAACGCGTTTTTCATGAACTGACGGCAGTGTCACAATTCTAAGCTTTCCAGAGGAAGAGGACAGATGTGCAGGGTTTGTGGTACTCACAATAAAACTCCACTACTCCGTCTACATGGGATCTCACCCCAGGCTCACAGCATGAAGTGCTATGTACAGCCCGTTGACGTATACTAAAAGAGACGGTGTCTGACAGATGAGAAAGACCAAACCAAGTCCTGATGACATCAGCAAAGATCAAAGTAAAGACCAAAGACCTGAGTGAATCCGTCAGCAGTATCAAGTGTTTTAAAAAGTAAGTGACCAGGTGGAGGATAATAATAAATCCCCCACTGGACACCACCGTACAGTCTGACTCCACAGAAGAGCAGAAGACAGGAGAAGAAGAGGGCGATGATGTACAGGACTTGCAATGAACTGATGGGACCCAAAACCTGAGGGTGATAGCATGAGATTGGTGATAGCATTATATTATTAATTGAGGCCCTATTGTTTATATTGTCTGAGGTTTATAATTATAATGTGTTTAAATATGCCAATCTGAGGAGTTTTATGTGGAGGTGTGAGGTGAAGGTCACTGGTTGTTGTCACTCATATGTAAGAAATACATGGCAGCAATGAGAGCCCGGAGGCTATGTTACTCGGGTGTCTTTAGGTTTGGGGAAGATGCTGCCCATGACCTGTTATATCTGCAGGGGTAAAAGTCCCATTCTTACAGTAAGTGGCAGTGCGACAATTATGACTAATACAAGTGCCGTGGAGGAGAAGTTTGGATTATTGCCAATATTAGTAGGTTCAACAGTCAAGAGGGCGAGGGGCTTAGAAGCCAGATTCGAGGGTCCATACCAGGTCCCTCTGATCTCGCCCACTCCAGTCAAGCCGGGATGAAGGCCGACATGGATCCACGCCTCGCACTGCAAGAGGGTCTCTTCCAAAGAATGACTATCACCATATACATCCTTATCCTTTTTCGTGTTATTGCACAGAGTGCTGAGGGGGGACATGTAGCAATCACCCAGGCTGATGGGGTGACCACTTCTTGTCATAATTCTTCTAATACACATGTAGCTACATACCAGTTTGGATTTGAGTCTGCATGCCATGAATAAGGACACAGACGTGTCAGAAACGCGTAGGCACATTTGAACAGGGCTTACTGCTATCCTTCACCTAACATTCATTCCTGTACTCTGCCACAGAACTACTCCATATAGTTCTATCATTTTTATCTTTGTTATACCAATAAAATTGGAACAGGAGTTCCTTTTTAACGCACACCCAGCGCTGGATCTTGGTTCTGTTTTTTCTTCCTGTTGTTTACCGCTGGCCGCGTGGGAATCCGGGCGCTGTCTGCACTCAGACACAACTAAACGGTGAGCTGGAGGTCTACCTCCCCCCTCTTCCCCATTCATAAATTTTGTGTTTGAATTTGAGTCTCTTATCCCAATTATTACCGTTAATAAATATGTAGACTGGATTAATTATACATATTAGAACCAGCAGCGGTTTGTAAATTATACCAAGACAACCATCCTGTATCCTGAGGAGAATAGGGAAAGTTAGGACCATTCCGAAACCTTGGAAGTCCAGGTACAAAGGGGGGTTACTCATAAGGAGTAGCTCGTCTCAAGCTGGTGAAGAAATCCAAAACCCCTACCCGCCTGGTTCGAGTGGTCAGTAGTAGGTTGCTAGGCAAGACTCAGGGATAGAGTAATAACATTTTTAGGGGGGACTGTCAGGGATCATTACCATGTATATTGTTTGCAAAAATATTATCCTTACATACATATTTATATATATCAGTATATTCCACAAAGAACTTGAATGGAACAAGATGGAGTCTGCATAAGGAACACGCCTAAGGAAGACACCGCCCCTGGAATGCAAGAGGAGTGTACAGATGAACTCACAGCTGAATGGAGCCAATACGGCTTAAGCACGTCCCACGTTCCTACAGAGAAGATTCTTTGTAACCTCTTTGTTCAATAAAGTTTAATTGTACTTCCTGCTTCACTGAGGGAGGATCTCTACCAATATTTGTCTATATATAGCGTGCAGAGTGGGAAGGGCTGAATGGCATGCTGGAAGTTGTAGTCTCACAGCAGTTAGAGGGGCAGGTTACAGATTTTTGGTTTTTGGTGCTTTTTAATGGAGACGACATATAACAATGTATCAGCAGTAAATTGTATCAATATAGAGAAGAAAATTGATATTATAAGCTGGAGATTATACAGAGATAAAGTCCTAATAAGGAGGAGTAACAATTCGCAGGATATTATAATAGTCTCACAATCTCCTCCTCATCACATCTGGGAAACAGCAGCGGGTCTAGAAGTATCCGAATATTATATGGAAGTGTTTGTTATAATGTATAGGCCTATATACCTGCTATATACACATTATTAGTCCATCCTGTACTCCACCCATCATCCAATCCAGTGTTATGTTATATCCCAATAATACAGACCCCATACTGTATATACGAATGATCGTCCTGGATGTATCAGTGTTATAATCAGTAGAAATGACTCCAGAATGACATTGTGTAGAAATAAAAACATTGTCTCCCCTTCTCCAAGGCTTCAGGGGCTAAGGGGGAGAATTTAGAGAACATTTCCTCTATATAGAATTGGATTGGCTGCTCGGCCTTGTACCGTCCCTTTAAATATCAGTTGCTGCTGCTCAAGATGTCACGGAATGTTGTGGATGTTGGCTCCGCCCCTGCACATTATGATATCACTCACATTATATAAGGAGCTGCAGAGCTGACACTCCTTTGAGGGTTGTAGTTGTTGGTGTCAGGTAAGTCCGCTGTGTCTGTGGCTCCTGTTGTGTCCTTCATTATCTTCTATCACGTCTCGTCCTCTTCAGCAATGGTCACTTCTGAGGAAAACCCTGACTTTTCCTCCTTTTGTAGGTTTAGAGTTGGTGAATTACAGAGAATCAGGTAAATCCATCTTTACAGTAAATGTACAATGTGTCTGATAACGCTCAGAAGCTGCTTCTAACCAGAGGACATTCTCATCTTCACTGTATGGACCAACATTATTAGTGACGCACATTACATAGAGACATGCCACTGCCAGGGGGCCCATAGTGAGAGGGGGCCCGGCCCTGAACTTCCCTCCTACTTCTTGACATTGGGTAATAGCATTTTCCTGCAGCCACCACTATGGGGAGCTCACTGTACACAGCTCCTATTATTAGTTCAATAGTAGTGTAAATCCATATGCAGTGAGCTCCCCCTAGTGGTGGCTGGAGACTGCCAGACCTTTATCATTTGCTTTTTTTTTTAACCCCTTCCCACTCAGTTTAATACATTTAGGTCGGGCTGAGCGCATCGTTTGCGCTTAGCTCAGTAATAGTACTGACTTGAGTTAACATGGCGCCATCTTTCCCCGGCACGTGTTTGAGCTGTGATACCTGCTGTTTCTGACAGCAGGCTATCACAGCTCAGTGTGCAGGGACCGATCGCGGTGGTCCCCGCCGATTAACCCCTTAGAAGCCAGGTTCAATAGCGTTCCCAGCTTCTTAGGGGTTAAAGCACCATTGACGTCCCGCGACACTATCTGGGCGCCAATGGCTGCTATGGCAACCGGATGCCTAACAGTGGTATCTGGCTATGCCATCTACGGAAGCCTAGTGGGTCATGACAAAGTCAAGGTGTCCAGTTTCCAAAATGAGGTCACTTTTAAGGGGTTTCCCCTGTACTGGTACCTCAGAAGCTCTGCAAATGCGACATGGCGCCCAGAAACCAATCCAGCAAAATCTACACGTCAAATAGCTCTCCTGCCTTTCTGAGCTCTGCTGTTTGTCCTACCAGAAGTTTATTACCACATATGGGGTATTGCCGTAGTCAGGAGAAATTGCTTTACAAATGTTGGGGGGGCTTTTTCTCCTTTATTCCTTGTCAAAATTAAAAATTCGTACCTTTTATCGGAAGAATGTGATTTTCAATTGCACAGCCTAATTCCACAAAATGCAGCAAAAAACCTGTGGGATCTAAATGTCCACTATACCCCTCGGCACTATACTCCTTGCGGCGTGTAGTTTGCCAAATAGGGTCACTTTTGGAGGGTTTCCACTGTTTTGGCACCACAAGACCTCTTCAAACCGGACATGGTGCCTAATAAAAAGGAGGTCTCATAATCCACTGGGTGCTCCTTTGCTTCTGAGGCCGATGCTTCAGTCCATTACCACATTAGGGCCACATGTGGGATATTTCTAAAATCCGAAGAATCTTGGCAATAAGTATTGAATTGCCTTTCTCTGGTAAAACCTTCTGTTTTACAGAAAAAAAAATTGAATAAAAAGGATTTTCTGATAACAAAAATGAAATTTGTAAATTTCACCTCTACTGTGCTTTAAATTCCTGTGAAACACCTAAAGGGTTAATAAACTTTCTAAATGCTGTTTTGGATACGTTGAGGGGGTCTACTTTCTAAAATGGGGTGTTTTATGGGGTTCAAAGCCACTTCAGGACTGAATTGGTACCTAAAAAAAAAGGCTTTTGAAATTGTATTCAAAATATGAGAAATTGCTGCTTATGTTCTAAGCTGTGTAACGTCCTAGAAAAAAAAAATAATGTTCAAAAAATGATGACAACATATAGTAGACATATGGGAAATGTGAACTAGTAACTATTTTGGGTGGTATAACCCCCGGTCTTACAAGCAGATGCATTTAAATTCAGAAAAATGCTATTTTTTTTTCAGATTTTCCCTAAATTTTGCTATTTTTCACAAATAAACACTGAATATATCGACCAAATTTTACCACTAACATTTAAAGCCCAATGTGTCACGAGAAAACAATCTCAGAATCGCGCGGATAGGTTTAAGACATTTAGAAGTTATTACCACATAAAGTGAAATATGTCCGATTTGAAAAATGGGCTCTGAGCCTTAAAGAGGCTCTGTCACCACATTATAAGTGCCCTATCTCCTAAACTCATTGGCATAAAGCTAAAAATCGCTCATAAAGTGGTAAAAATAGATAGTTTTTCTAAATAAAAAGCACTGCTGTCATCTACATTACAGCGCCGATCTCCTTATGGAGGAGATAGGGTACTTATAATGTGGTGACAGAGCCTCTTTAAGGCCCAAACTAGGCTGCGTCCTTAAAGGGTTAAGGGAAAAGGGGGCTTTAAGATTTAACCGAACAGAAAGATATGTGAAGTAGTTAAGATCACGCTAGACTTGATGGGTGCACATAGAAAGAAGTATTCGGCACACCAGTTTTTGAAGCTGAATTTTTTTGTAGTAAATGCCAGTGGCTTGGTGCGACGTTTCGGTCACAATCGACCTTCATCAGACACTGAGTCGTTCTGGGGACTGGTGTATCCTGTAAATCGGCGCTATTTGATAAATGGCAGCTGACCGCTTGGTATAGGCGCCTGTAACTGCTATAAATGACGGGGTTCTTGTTTGGATACCAGTGAGTGGGCTCTGTGTGTGGGTACCGATCTTGAGTTGCAGGTACAGGTTGGGTATTATTACCATTAAGTTGGTACTGAAGATCTTGGGTGTTGTAGAAGTCCTCAGTGGCTGCTATAGGTTGGGTCTTGGTGGTCCGGTCCAGGTAGAGGACAAGTATCAGTAAGTAGATACAGTAGATATGTGTACAGGTCTGGAGGTGTAGAGAAAACATGAGTATTGTGGTTTTAGTTCTAGGTTCAGGTCTTGAGATGCGGGTTCAAGTTGAGGTGGGGTCTGGTTAATTAGACTAGTTCATCACTCTCTTCTAAATTACTGTCTGATCTTAAGTAGATTTTCCTTATGGACTCTCGCTGTCTTATTTACCCCTAGTATTGAGAGAAGTGAAACAGAGATGATGGAGAAGGAGGTGGAGGAGACGGAGGAGGTGGAGTGGACGGAGGTGGAGGAGATAAACATTCAGCTGGAGCCGGAGGAGGTGGAGGAGCCGGAGGAGGTGGAGGAGCCGGAGGAGGTGGAGATAAACATTCAGCAGGAGACGGAGGAGGTGGAGATAAACATTCAGCAGGAGACGGAGGAGGTGGAGTGGACGGAGGTGGAGGAGATAAACATTCAGCAGGATGAAGATGATGTGGAGGAGATGGAGGAGGTGGAGGAGACGGAGGTGGAGATAAACATTCAGCAGGAGACGGAGGAGGTGGAGTGGACGGAGGTGGAGGAGATAAACATTCAGCAGGATGAAGATGAGTTGGAGGAGATGGAGGAGGTGCAGGAGACGGAGGAGGTGGAAGTGGAGGAGGTGGAGTGGACGGAGGTGGAGGAGATCAACATTCAGCAGGAGGAAGATGTGCTGGAGACGGAGGAGAAGGCGTAAGTGGCAGAGATGGACTTTCAGTTATTGCTGTATGTATATCCCTGTAAAGTATTGTGTAAGGAGTCAGGACGTTGATTTAATTGCATTATCAAAACTGGTGCAAAAATAAAAGTTGTGCCGTTGCCCATAACAACCAATCAGGTCGCATCTTAATTTTCCAATGGGCCATAGAAAAATGAGCGTTGCAATCAGAACTGCTCCTCCTTCACCTTACATGAGTTTTGATAAATCTGCAACATCCATAGTAAAAAGGCCACAAATTCTATCAATATGTTACATAGGACATAGAGCCCCAATGATCTCATTCATCAGGAAAACAGGGAAACCTTCATAATGTCGCTGGACTTCATACATATAAATGCAGTGATCTGATTGGTTGTTACTATGAAAATATGAGTTTTCAGAAATGACGACCAATTGTATTATTTATATGGATGAGAATATTCCTAAGCTGTATATTTAATGTTTCTCATTGTATTACTCAAACTGGTGGTGGTGGAGTGTGAACAAATCTGAGATACCAGTAGGGTAATTATATTATAGAATAATAAGAGAATATAAGCGTCTTCCTTACGAGGTGACACAGGAGTAGTCCCACCATATGTACAAATATATTATTATAAAGGAGAATTATGCTGTATAATTAGTGTGGAAGTACAAAGAAATAGATTCTGCAGTTTATTTCTATATATTTATCTAAGAGACTCGATATATCGATGACGTTTTTCTGTAAATTAGTCCAGATAGATAAGGGGTTAATTATATAGCGACATGGATTGTAGATATAATTTATTATTACTGGTAAATAATATAATTATCATTGGGGGGTGCCAAACATGCAGTATGTTATACCTTACAGGGGGGGGGGGATATGAAGGGGAATATGGGTAGTGCCTGTTAACCAGCCTGTGAAAAAATTGACAGCGCCTTTTATTATGGATACCATGTAAGTGTATAAAGCGAGCGGGGCCGAACCAAAACTGCTGGAGCCGATGGGGTCACAAACTTTATGTAACTTTAGAGCCGACTCATTACAGAACATTACACACAGAATTCTTTAGATTTATCCCATTACGTTAGAGGGATACAGAACAACTACTCCACAATCTCCATATAATCTGTGCCCCCAATAGAGGTCAGAATAAAATTTTGATTAGTTAGCAGATGATATAATTTTTGTTCAATGTCTAATAGAAAGGAAAAAGTCGAACTGGTGGAGGAGAAGGAAATATCAAGGGTGGAGGAAAAGGAGGAGGAGGAGGAGGAAATAGTAAGAGTGGAGGATGTGCAGGTGGAAGTTGAGGAGGAAGTGGCAGAAGATTATAAAGAGAACATCGCTGAGAACATGACAAGGTGAGTAGTCCAGATATAATGAGCTGATTATATGCAGACATTATAGACATATAATATCTATAGCCAGCTGTACAGAGAACTACCATTGGGGGCGCCAGTCATGTACCACATTGAACTTTAGGTGTGGCCAGAGACAGGAGTGTATGAGGGGTTTAAAGGGAAGGTGTCACGAAAAAAAAAATGTTTTATATGTTATTGCTTTTAGTATGTTATTAAAATAAATTTTATTTATTTGTGTTTTTGTGTTTTACTTTGTTCTTACTTTTACTTCTCTATGGGGGCTGTCATTTTTTTTTTCATCTCTGTATGTGTTGATTAATGACACATACAGAGATGGAATACGGCACATACATCCCCATAGTGAATGCAAACGAGAGCCGTTCCATTCACTGCAACGTTCGTCGTCTGTGTGGGAATGGCACATGCGCCGCTCCCACACAGTCCAAAAGGAAGGTCTTCGGCAGAGCGACATCCGGCGCCATTTTCATGTGGACCGGAAGCCGCGGCCGGACAGTAAGATGACTACTTCCGGTCGCGGCTTCCGGCCATATGTTCAGAAGCAAGGACTAGGAGCGGAGGCAGCAGGAGCAAGTAAGTTATGTCTGTGTATGTTCGTGTCATACGGTGTGATTACCACTGTATCTAATCCTCCTACACTGTGCAGTCGCTCAAAAAATGGCGGCACACAGTGTAGGAGGTTTGAACATTCAATCCCCTCCTTTCTCCTGGCACTAGCCCGGGGGGGTTCACACTTTTTGCAATACTTTGAGCTCCGTCTCATCAAGTCTCCACCGAACGTAACACATGACAATCTCAGTGCACATAACCTTATAGACTTATCCTGGGAAGTGTCCTCCACTCATCACATGGAGCTGATCTTATTTTCCTGCATTTTTCCTTTAGGACAAGACGCAGGTGGTGGAGACCGAAGTGCCTCAGAAGAAGCAGAGAGAAGTACATGTGAGTGATAGTTTACCTGCAGCGGCCACTAAGGGGAGCTCCCATTATAGTCTATAATAAATCAGCATGCAATGAGCTCCCCCTTGTGGCGGCAGAAAGATTGTAGATATAATTTATTACTGGTAAATAATGTAATTACCATTGGGTGCCAGGCAGACATGCAGTATGTTATACCTTACAGAGGGACTTGAAGGGGAATATGGGCAGTGATGGGCAGTGGCAGTTAACCACAGCTGTTTTTTCTATTATAGAATAAGAACAGTGGAAAACCCTCCTTATATGATGGATACCATGTAAGTGTATATAGCGAGTGGGGTTGAACTAAAACTGCTGGAGACCAAGGGGGTCACAAACTTTAGCGCCGACTCATTATAGGACATTACACACAGGATTATTTAGGTTTATCCCATTATGTTATAGAGATACAGAACAACTACTCCACAATCTCCATATAATCTGCGCCCCCAACAGAGGCAAGAAGAAAATTCTAAATTTGTTAATAGATGATATAATTTTTGTTCAATGTCTAATAGCAAAGAAAAAGTCGAACTGGAGGAAGAGGAGGAGGAAATATCAAGCGTGGAGGAGGAAATATCAAGCGTGGAGGATGTGGAAGTAGAGGAGGAAGTGGAGGAGGAAATATCAAGCGTGGAGGAGGAAATATCAAGCACGGAGGAGGAAATATCAAGCACGGAGGAGGAAATATCAAGCATGGAAGATGAGGAAGTAGAGGAGGAAGTGGGGGAAATAGTAAGCGTGGAGGATGTGCAGGTGGAAGTTGAGGAGGAAGTGGTAGAAGTCATCGCTGAGAACATGACAAGGTGAGTGCACAGTCCCGATATAATGAGCTGATTATATGCCGACATTATAGACATAGAATATCTATAGCCAGCTGTACAGAGAACTACCATTGGAGGGCGCCAGTCTTGTACCACATTGAACTTTATGTGTGGCCACAGACAGGAGTGTGTGAGGGGCTTAAACGTGTTTGAATTGGTGTTGGTTTAGAGGTTCTGGTAAGTTTATAGAACACAGAGCTGAATTTCCACGGCTATAACCCGGGGGTTCACATACTTTTTGCAATACTTTGTCAGGTGTCACGTTCTGTGGAGACTTAACGAGACAGAGCTCAATCTCAGTGCACATAACCTTATAGACTGATCCTGGGAAGTGTCCTCCACTCATCACATGGAGCTGATCTTACTTTCCTGGATTTTTCCTTTAGGACAAGACGCAGTTGGTGGAGACCCAAGTGCCTCAGAAGAAACAAAGAGAAGTACATGTGAGTGATTGTTGCCTTCAGTTTACCTGAAGCGGCCACTAGGGGGAGCTCCTATTATAGTCTATAATAAATCAGAATGCAGTGAGCTCCCCCTAGTGGCGGCAGAAAGAGTATTATAAAACATTTTTACAAATAATAAAACTGCTCCAAGGGTGGGGGGGATGTTCCAGGCACTAGGATCCCCCCTATGTTTCCTCATGTAGGAGTTGATGATTAATTCTTATCTTTCCCCCGCAGAATCCGAGAGAATAGACAACCAAGGTAAGTACAAGACTATGGACGACCCCTTTCCTCTTGTTTATTAGGGCCAATAAAGGTAATAGAGGAGGATCACCCCCATCAGGATCCTCATCTATTAGATAGAGCCGAGAGACGACCTCCCCTTAGAGGGCCATTTACAGCCCAACATTGAACACTTGAGTTTCCTGGAGAGCTCCCAAGTCTTGCCTCCTGATTGTGGGGGCACCTAGTCGCAGGACCCCCATAATTAGCTCATCTCTCCAGGACGTGTCCCAAGGTTGTCCAAAAGTGGTCACCCCAGTAATCCCCCTGCCCCAGTCTAAACCCTACTCGCCAGTCACCGCTGTCCCCACAAGACCCGTTCCCTCTCATGAAAGTCTCACCCTGGGTTTATTTTCTGTAGGTTCCCCAGATTTCTTTCCTGCTTCTTCAGCAATGACACCATCGAATAAGTGGCGCGGCATCGTGAGGAGTCGCTGAGGCTAAATTATTAGAAAGTTCCTCTGGACATTGTCATCTGTTGCAACAGACAACCAGGAGTCATACAGCGCTGTCCAGTGCCCCCCGGTCCAAAGCCGCACCAGAGGGCGTTCCTGCAGTGAAGTACTAGATCGCCCACCCCTGAGGATCCAGATGAAGAACAGGTTTGTTGGCCAGAACATTATTATTGGAGGTTTCCCATTATTGTATTTACTTAGTGTATAGTGTAAACCAAACATCTCCAAGAATGCAATGCAGCAGTACATTATAGATGTATAGGAAAAATGCTAATGGATGTTCAGTTCTGGTGGATGCAGCTCTGGTAGTGACTACAGTATCAGCTCAGTATCAGATGAATGAAGTAAATCTACAATGCTGCTCTCTTACAGGTGGAGCTGTATACTTTGTAACGCACTTTTCTTATCTAGCAGACTGTTCCACCCCGGAATCTCATTTCCGCTCTCCGACCGAGACCATCGCGCTCTCCAGGACTTCCAGTAACCGCACCGAGCAGGGACAAGAACCAGCTTCAGCCTGATCCTGCGGAAGTCTGACCCTCCCGGACTGACAGCAAAGACTCCAGACAAAAACCCTCGGCCCCTCGTTCAAGAACTCGGTATATGGTGAATTACTAGATATTCCATGGATGGCCACGGAAAAGTTTATAACATTTTACTTGTAAGAACGGAAAATCTTCAGGAAAATGGCAGAAAATAAAATATTATTCATTGTTCCTTACTCAGTGGAGTCTCCTTGTTGGTCCCCCTCCCCCACCGGCACTGGGAAGCTGTATGTTGAGTGCAGTTGTTCCCAGTAGTTGACCATTATGGTGACTGTTCCCCTTTGAGACATGTAATGGGTCGTGTAAAGCCATTCTGACAATCCGATCACATGTGAACGATTCAGGCCGAGCATGACTGCAGTGGAGGACGGGCAGTGTCATTGACTTCAGTGGGTTCTGTACAATGTATCACCACAGGGAAACCAGCGAGGATCTAGTGAAGGAATTGAAGTAACACCTGATACACTGTGTTATGTCTAGTGCAGGGTCCGCAGGGGTGGAGCATGAAAAAGTGCATCCGATGTGGGGGAGGGGAGACAAACGAGAACCTGTACGGACCAGCCTGAGTGTAAGATAAAAGTGGGATCATTTCCAGGACAGGCAGCTTCCACACTCACTAGGGGGGAGGAGATCTGAGGTATACCTCACATGAAGGCTATATGGCAAATTATATATCTGTGCTTCAGAAGACATTAATTTCATCAAACCAGCGGTGTAGTTATAGGTAAAGCAGAAGGAGCAGTCACACCCGGACCCTGGTACTTGAACGACAAGTAATCACCACCATACAGTGCCCTCAATCATCTCATCATTCTGCCATACAATGTCAACTATCACCACCATACAGTACCCTCATCCATCTCATTATACTGCCATACAATGCCAAATATCACCACCATACAGCACCCTCATACATCTCATTATACTGCCATACAATGCCAAATATCACCACCATACAGTACCCTCATACATCTCATTATACTGCCATACAATGCCAAATATCACCACCATACAGTACCCTCATACATCTCATTATACTGACATACAATGCCAAATATCACCACCATACAGTGCACTCATCCATCTCATTATACTGCCATACAATGCCAAATATCCCCACCATACAGTGCCCTCATCCATCTCATCATACTGCCATACAATGCCAAATATCCCCACCATACAGTACCCTCATCCATCTCATTATACTGCCATACAATGCCAAATATCCCCACCATACAGTGCCCTCATCCATCTCATTATACTGCCATACAATGCCAAATATCACCACCATACAGTACCCTCATCCATCTCATCATACTGCCATATAATGCCAAATATCACCACTATACAGTGCCCTCATCCATCTCATCATACTGCCATACAATGCCAAATATCACCACCATACAGTACCCTCATCCATCTCATCATACTGCCATATAATGCCAAATATCACCACCATACAGTGCCCTCATCCATCTCATCATACTGCCATACAATGCCAAATATCACCACCATACAGTACCCTCATACATCTCATTATACTGACATACAATGCCAAATATCACCACCATACAGTGCACTCATCCATCTCATCATACTGCCATACAATGCCAAATATCACCACCATACAGTACCCTCATCCATCTCATCATACTGCCATACAATGCCAAATATCACCACCATACAGTACCCTCATACATCTCATTATACTGACATACAATGCCAAATATCACCACCATACAGTGCACTCATCCATCTCATTATACTGCCATACAATGCCAAATATCCCCACCATACAGTGCCCTCATCCATCTCATCATACTGCCATACAATGCCAAATATCACCACCATACAGTACCCTCATCCATCTCATTATACTGCCATACAATGCCAAATATCCCCACCATACAGTGCCCTCATCCATCTCATTATACTGCCATACAATGCCAAATATCACCACCATACAGTACCCTCATCCATCTCATCATACTGCCATATAATGCCAAATATCACCACTATACAGTGCCCTCATCCATCTCATCATACTGCCATACAATGCCAAATATCACCACCATACAGTACCCTCATCCATCTCATCATACTGCCATATAATGCCAAATATCACCACCATACAGTGCCCTCATCCATCTCATCATACTGCCATACAATACCAAATATCAATACCATACAGCACCCTCATCCATCTCATACTGCCATACAATGGCAAAATGATTACATGGCCAAACCTTCATAGAACCATAGAGGGTGCATATGCAGGAAGCATAGAGCACCGGTTCAAGTGACAGGGCAATAAGGTACCCGCATCTATAAACGATTGTCCCAAGCAGTGTATCCATGTTACTGCACAAAGCCGATCTTGGAAAGATTTTCAGGGAGTAGAGATGACCCACTACCAGAGGCGAATCGTAATGAGGGCAATCCAGAATACGGGGACAAACACTCAGGGAGCACATTTGCTTCCGATTTTAAGCAAATTTCATCCATAAGCCAATGTCCTTCTGCTAATCGCATTTATATCAGTAAAGGCCGCTGCATAGTCTATGTCTCGCACCCCCCACCATAAAACACAGTATAAAACGTTAGTGGCATATTCCCACGTCTCCCCTAAATCCTTTGCCCCTGGCGATCCAGCGCTGAGGCTCCAGCGCCAGTCCCGGGGCTTGTTTACATGCAAGTAGCATGGGACCGCTGCAGCCAATCAGAGGGCTCAGAGGGGCTCTTGGGTGACAAATCATATTTCTGGCTTAATAATACAACATATAGCAGCTGATTGGTTGCAGCGGTCACATGGTATGTGCACGTAAACAAGCCCTGGGACTGCCTCTGGAGCTTCAGCGCTGGATCGCCGGGGGCAAGGATAGGTAATTATTGCTTTTTTGGTTTATTTTATTTGCAGCCCCTAAGACAAGATGTTCACGTCCCAGATAACCTCAAATACCAAATCAATCTGCATATTTTTTTTTTGGGCGCAAATAACATTTTATGTTACGGTCAGAAAATGGCAACATTTAGCAAAATCGCGCACATGGTCTGATAAAGTTGGCGCATGCGCGCTGGACACTTGCCTCTTTCTCATGGTTGGCGTATTTGACAGCAATATACTGCAGTAAAAAAAAGTGGTGCCTTTTTTTTTTTTGACACTTTCCAAAACTATTAAAAGTTGGCGTAAAAAGTGTCGAAAACGCAAAATAAATTTGATGCACGTGAAGAACTCTACGGTCTCTAGAAACGCCATTGTGAGTTATGACCATTTCCGGTTTACCTGGGGTATAATTCACACTTGCCAAGAATATCTGAAAGGTTCCCGGAAAAATGGGAGACCCCCCCCCGCCACACTCTCCCTTCCCCCGTCCCTGCGGTTTTTAATCCTCGTTACTCCTGGATACCGCTGCTGCAGACGTCCTGATGCCGGGTTCAGGGGGTCTGTATTTATGTAGGGGGACTGGGGTCTATTTATCTCAGGGGTCTAGTCCAGGGTCTGTCTGTATGCCCCCGCTAGGGTCTGTCTGTATGCCCCCGCTAGGGTCTGTCTGTATGCCCCCGCTAGGGTCTGTCTGTATGCCCCCGCCTGTGAATAACCATGATTATGTGGTTACAACGGCGTCTGACAAGGGGGATATATTATGCTGCAAGTGAACAGTTGGAAGCAGGAAAAATGGGGAAGTTAAAAGGCGTCATGCACACGGCCATTTCTGTTTTGCGTATCGCAAAACATGGATCCTTGTGTGTTTCATGTGCTGTCCGTTTTTTCTATGGACCCATACTCTAGAATGGATGAGACGGACCCAAAACACGGTCAGGAAGAGAACCAGTTCTATAATTTGAAGAATGGACATAGGGATACACAAAAAAAACAAAAAACGGATGTGTGCATGGCGCCATAGAAACAAAGGGGTTTGTTTTTTTTATCCACAAAGGGGAAGAAAATTGTAAAAAATAAAATAAAAGGATAGGACGCTGAAGAAAACAACGGTCGTGTGCATGAGCCTTTAGGATCTGAGTGACTCTGGCAAGGATTAGACGACTGGGTCAGACAACTCCAGAGCAGCCGGTCTTCTGGGGCGTTCCCGGTATTTAGTGGTCAGTACCTACCCAAAGTGCTGCAAGGAACGACAAGCGGTGACCGGCGACAGGGTCATAGGCGCACAAGGCTCATCGATGTGCGGGGGAGGGGAGGTTAGCCCGTCTGGTCCGATCCCACGGAAGATCTACTGTACCACAAATTACTGATAAAGTTACTGCTGTTTGTGATAGAAAAATGTCAGAACACGCAGAACATCGCAGCTCGCTGTATATGGAGCCGTGAAGCTGCAGACCGGTCAGAGCGCCCCCTGCTGACCCCTGTCCACTGCCGAAAGTACAAACAATGGTCACGTGATCATCAGAACTGGCGCAATGGAAGAAGGCGCCTGGTCCGATGAATCATGTGGACGGCCGGGTGCGTGCGAGTCACTTACCTGGGGGAGAGATGGCAGCAGGATGCATTATGGGAAGACAAGCCGGCGGGGGCAGGGTGAAGATCTGGACAATATTCTGCTGGGAAACCTTGTGTCCTGACATTCATGTGGATGTGACACGTATCACCGACCTAGACATTGCTGCAGACCCCCCCCCCCATTACAGGGCATCGGTATCACCTAATGGCAGTGCCCCCGCCACATTGTTCAGGAATGATGAGGAACATGAGAAAGAGTTCAAGATGTCGTCCATCAGTGATGCACTGGAGAACCGTCCGATCCACGGAGGCCGCACCTCACAACTGACAGGATCAGCGCTGACGTCTCGTGCCGGAGACCACGGGAACCTCCAGACGTCTTGTGGAGTCCATGACGAGGGGTCAGAGCTGTACGGGGGGCACGAGGGCGACTACACAACATGAAGGGGGTGGTTATAATGTTATGGCCGATCGCTGTGTATATATATTTATTTATTTCTATTACCATCTGATAATCCAGAATAGTTAATTATTTTAATGTACATCGATATCACAGACAACCCCAGCATTCTTGGCCCCCTTCATGGAAACGAGATACAACTCCTATTTCCATGAAGATTCCTCGGATCGGGGGATGTTACGACCTTTCGGATTTACCGAATTCCACATACGATCCCGGCGACGTTCACATAACAGTCATTTATCAACGAAACACAAAACGTGTTAAAAAAAAAAAAAAAAAAACAAGAATAAACCAACAATGTTTGTAAAATAAAACTGCATTTCTCCAGACGTGGGACGTTTACAGGCAAAAGAAACAAATGAATACAAACCATCCAAAAATGTACATTAAATTATACAAGTGTATCGGGTGAAGGTACGGTGTGGACTCCGCCTACAATGGGGGGGGGGGAAAGGAATTAAAAAATAAATTAGGGGGAGAGGATATGAAGCATTGGGGGAGGGGGATCGTTGGGGAGGAGTCATGAGGCTCGATGATTTCTCTTCCCTGCCCCCTGCTGGACTTCTATCAAATATACACCAATTATCAGTCATAAATAAGCCCCACCCATGAACAAGAAGCCCCACCCACCAATGCATGCAATTAGGGTGTACAGCTAGAGACAGGCTCCACCCAGCCATAGTGGAGGAAGTCCCTAACATAGTAAAGGGCATGTCCACTCCACCCACAGGCTCCGCCCACACAGGTATGGCAGTACTTATGGATATCCATCGTGCACTGGTGCCGGGTGCTACTGCGGCTCCAGGCAAAGAACATCGGTCTCCATCGCAGTGGCCTACAGGGGTGAAGCGGGAGTCTAGGAGTGGGCTTGGGTTACCATGAAGGGCGGGCAAGTAATGGACAATGTATGATCAGGAATAAAGATGGGAGTGGGGAACGCGCCATTTGGGGTGAATTATGGGGGACAGTAATCCGCAAAGTATGGATGCTGAAGAGCCTCATCTGCCGAAATTCTCTGAACCGGGTTACACTTCAGCAAGTTCTGGAAACAGAGAAGAGAATCTGTATGAAGAAAGAGTCTGAGAAAAGAGATGATCACGTGGGGCTCAAGCGGGAAGGAAATAAGAGACCCCTCCCCCAATCGTTAAAGTACACGCCCCCCCCCCCCCCATATATGCAATCACAAGTCTGGCTTAAAATGGTATTCTGACTTTTCTTTGGTTCCATAGTCATTAAATCTAATTATTCTGCATCTTTGTAATAAACTGCCGCAACCTGGAAACAATCAACAAGTAGGGCAGCCACTGCGCTATATAGCTATATATATAAAAAAAAAAACCTATATACTCCGAAAGTGGATTCTGCCCTACTGGTCAACGTAAAAAGCCACATCCGCTATACACATATGTATTCAAAAGACTAAGGCCTCGTGCACACTTCCAACACCGTTTACACTGCCGTTTTTGACGGATCCGTGTGCCCGGTTTAGCGGCCGTGTGCACTCTGTGTTTCCGAGCGCCGAGCATGGCACTGTCCAGGGTGCTGAAAGTTAATGGGCTACACTGATCGGCGGTAACTCTTTCAGCCCCCTGGACAGTACCATGCTCGGCGCTCGGAAAATACAATTTTAATGAAATAAAAAAATAAGTTCATACTTACATTCCTCCTGTCCGGCCTCCAGCGATGACGTTTCATCCATGTCACCGCTGCAGCCAATCACAGGCTGTAGTGGCGGTCAGTATGATGTCAGAAGGCCGGCCTCCAGGTATGACACTTCATCCCACGTGACCGCATCTGCAGCCAATCACAGGCTGCCGCGTCATACAGGAAGAAGAGGGACTCGTCACCAAGACAACGACCGGGTAAGTATGAACTGATTTTTCTTTTATTTTTATCAGCAGCCGCTTCTCTCTATCAGTGCTGGATAGAGAGAAGGGGCTGCCGATTAGTGTAATATTTCTGTAATGTACTTCTGCCCGCCCGTTGCTAGGCAACGGCTCCGTCACACACGGACGCCTTCCGTGTGCCTTCAGTTTTTTTGACGGCCCCATTGACTTGCATGGGCCTCACGGTCACGGAATCTCGGACCACAGTAGGACATGCTCTACTGTGGATCGGAACGGAGCAACGGGACCGTCAAAAAAAACTGAAGTGTGCATGGGGCCATTGAAATGAACGGGTCAGGGTGCGAGCCGTCAGAAAAACAGATAGCACCCTGAAGAAAAACACTGAAGTGGACATGAGGCCTAAAGAGAGATATCAAAAAAACTAAATATCAGATTTTTCAACAGCAGCTTGTTGATGGTTTCCAGGCAGCAAGAATTTGTTTGGTTTTCTACACAAAACAGACTAAAAAAAAAAAGTCAAGAGACAAGTATTACAAAGAGGCTGGACTGAGTCAATGGCCAGTCAATAAAACGTTCATTTACAGGTGTAGTAGTCTATGAATACTGGGAGTTGTAGTTCTACAACAGCCGGAGACCACGGATATACACAGACGGACTTGTGGCTGAGATACCTGTAATAAGTCTCTTCCAGTCGCATTCAGCTTAGGGACAACATTCACTAGAGACGTCGTAGCCGGATACATGGGGTAGGGCTGGAAAACAAAACGCAAACGATGCCATAACTAAATACACGATGGAAGATGAAGTCGCCGTGGAGATCCACAGGTCTGCACAGTATGACGAGGCGCCGCACTTTAAAGAGGTCTAAATAAAGTTTGTTGAAAACATCTCATGTACACGCCCCCTTTTCAAATAAAACATCCCCCAATAGAAACTCAGGGACTGAAAGGCCATAAATGGTATGTGGGCGTGTCCTTCATTCTTTTCAATAAGCTTTATTGATACAGTTTCAGAAAACACTTTTAATCCAGCATTTCACAGCCTGGCTCGACCTAATGGTCCAGAAGCAGCAAGATGTGGTAAACCGACTGTATCAACACCACATAGCTGCAGCATCAAGCTGTTGCTGCCATCTAGTGGTAAAGTATCAAACTACAGGTCATCACGGTTACACAACCACAAGCAACATACCCAAGGGAATACATAAGAACTTTATTTTTTTTATTAGAAAGTGAAAGGCGGAGTTCACACAGGGCAGATATACTACATAATAGTACACAGCGTATCCGCCCTGTGCGCCGCAGGGAACTCCGGGAGGAAAAGCGCAACAAACTGTGGTGCAGTTTTTCGCCCGGAACGTTCGCTGTGGAAAACTGCAGCCGCGGTCACACGGGATGAGACTGAAACGTCACAGCCGAGGTCACACGGGATGAAACGTCATCCCAGCAGACCGTGCTGGATGGAGGAACACAGACTTCTGGGTAAGGCCCCATGAACGCGACCGTAAATTTTTGGATCAAAATTACGATCCGTAATTACGGGCCCATACATTTCTATGGTCGACGGACACCTTCCCGGATGTCTACGAGAGTGTCCGTGCCGTAGAAACCTGACGGAAAAAATAGGACATGTCCTATTTTTTCATTTTACAGACCGTGCTCCTATACCTTATAATGGGAGCACGGCTCGAAAAAAACGGACGTCTGTCCGTAATTACAGGCACCGTCGTGTGCATGAGGCCTAAGTATGAGATTTGTATAAATTTTTTCTTCGTTGCGGTTTTTGCGTTGGAATCGCTGCGAACCCGCCACAAGAAAACGCAACAACTGCTATTTGTTGCAGGATTTACTTTCCCATTGAATTCACTGTGGAAAACCCGCAACAAATAAGCAGCGATTATGTGAATACAATTGTCGCGCTGCATGTCAACGTGAACGTTTTATCCGCTCAGTATTTACGCAGCGTGAGGACGGGATTTGTTTAATCTCATCCAATTTGCTGCTACTGTATTTTCTGCAGATTTTCCGCAACTAATTCGGTTGCGGGAAAACCCGCAGTATTTACGCAACGTGTGATCTGACCCTTAAAGGAAAACCGTATTGCGAAAAAAAAAAAAGATTGCAAATCTAATTTGTAGTTTTTCAGGGGTTTTCTGGATTTACTTAAAAGTTTAATAATTTTATCATGAAAAGTTCAGCAACTTTCTAATACTTTCAGGGAGATTTATCAAAACTGGCGCAGCATGGTCACGTTTTACCTACGTTAAACGTGTGCGTCCAGACAAAGCTCCCGACCTATACCTTACACGTAGACTGTGATGGCGGCCGGGTCCTTCAGGCGCTGGGCAGCAGGTAAGAGGACTACATTTCCAATATATAGTCACATGTTTTATTGGCAAAAAATTACCTGTGTGCAAAAATGTTATTTGGGCTGGGGGGATGGGTAATTATTTGCGTGGATTTGGGGTACCATTTATACATGGGTGCCTGCAACGTGCGTCCATGCCACAGAGGGTGCTGTTCATTATGGGAAAGGAATGTGTGTGTGTAAATGTGTGTATGTGTGTGTGTGTCCTCAATTAATTGATCATCAGAAAGTTCATTTATTTCAGTAATTCTATTCAGAAAGTGTCTCTCATATTCTATAGATTCATCACACGCAGAGGGATCTCGTATATTCTATAGATTCATCACACGCAGAGGGATCTCCTATATTCTATAGATTCATCACACACAGAGGGATCTCGTATATTCTATAGATTCATCACACACAGAGGGATCTCCTATATTCTATAGATTCATCACACACAGAGGGATCTCGTATATTCTATAGATTCATCACACACAGAGGGATCTCGTATATTCTATAGATTCATCACACGCAGAGGGATCTCCTATATTCTATAGATTCATCACACACAGAGGGATCTCGTATATTCTATAGATTCATCACACACAGAGGGATCTCCTATATTCTATAGATTCATCACACACAGAGGGATCTCGTATATTCTATAGATTCATCACACGCAGAGGGATCTCCTATATTCTATAGATTCATCACACACAGAGGGATCTCCTATATTCTATAGATTCATCACACACAGAGGGATCTCGTATATTCTATAGATTCATCACACGCAGAGGGATCTCGTATATTCTAGATTCATCACACACAGAGGGATCTCGTATATTCTATAGATTCATCACACACAGAGGGATCTCGTATATTCTATAGATTCATCACACACAGAGGGATCTCCTATATTCTATAGATTCATCACACGCAGAGGGATCTCGTATATTCTATAGATTCATCACACGCAGAGGGATCTCGTATATTCTATAGATTCATCACACGCAGAGGGATCTGTTTCCTGCAGTTTTTTCTTCTAATGTTGATGATTATGGGAACAGTTACTGTAAACCCCAAATTGTGTGTCTCAGAATATGAGAATATTGGGTGTTAGTTGCAGCTTGTCGCCTCCTGGTGACTTTCTAATCAGCGAATCAACACAAAACACCCGCAGAGGTTTCCCGAGTCTTTACAATGACGGGTCTGCAGCTCGGTGTCCACAGTCCTGGTATCAGAGGAAAGTACATTGTGCATTACATTGGGAAATCTCGGTCCCAGAGTCTGGAGGAAGAGCAGAGAGGAGTCAGTCCAAGTGTCCTGCGCTCCAGGGTGAAGTGTCCTGCGCTCCAGGGTGAAGTGTCCTGCGCTCCAGGGTGAAGTGTCCTGCGCTCCAGGGTGAAGTGTCCTGCGCTCCAGGGTGAAGTGTCCTGCGCTCCAGGGTGAAGTGTCCTGCGCTCCAGGGTGAAGTGTCCTGCGCTCCAGGGTGAAGTGTCCTGCGCTCCAGGGTGAAGTGTCCTGCGCTCCAGGGTGAAGTGTCCTGCGCTCCAGGGTGAAGTGTCCTGCGCTCCAGGGTGAAGTGTCCTGCGCTCCAGGGTGAAGTGTCCTGCGCTCCAGGGTGAAGTGTCCTGCGCTCCAGGGTGAAGTGTCCTGCGCTCCAGGGTGAAGTGTCCTGCGCTCCAGGGTGAAGTGTCCTGCGCTCCAGGGTGAAGTGTCCTGCGCTCCAGGGTGAAGTGTCCTGCGCTCCAGTGTGAAGTGTCCTGCGCTCCAGTGTGAAGTGTCCTGCGCTCCAGTGTGAAGTGTCCTGCGCTCCAGTGTGAAGTGTCCGCAGTCAGTGATGGTTTGGGGGCCGTGTCATCTGCTGGTGTTGGTCCACTGTGTTATATCAAGTCCGGAGTCAGCGCAGTGTCTAGCGGGACATTTCCCGGCACTTCACACTTCCCTCTGCTGACAGCTTTATGGAGATGCGGATTTCATCTTCCAGCAGGACTTGGCACCGGCCCGCACTGCCAAAAGTGCCAACACCTGGTGTAATAACCACAGTATCACTGCGCCTGATTGGCCAGAAAACTCACCCGACCTAAAACTCATATAAAATCTATAGGATATGGTCAAGAGGAAGATGAGACACCGGACACAACAATGCAGGCGAGCTGAAGACCGATATCAAAAGCAACCTGGGCCTCCATAACACCTCAGCAGTGCCACAGGCTGATACCCCTCCATGCCACGCCGCATTGATAACACCTCAGCAGTGCCACAGGCTGATCACCTCTATGCCACGCCGCATTGATGCAGTAATTCATGCAGAGTCGGAGCCCCGGCCAAGTATTGAGGGCAGATACTGGACAGACTTCTCAGTAAGATGACATTTCGGTATTAAAAATCATTTGTGAAATTGGGCTTCTATAATATTCTCATTTTCTGAGACACTAAATTTTGGGTTTTCAGTAACTGTTCCCAGAATCATCAACATTAAAAGAAAACAATGCTGGAAACAGATCCCTCTGCGTGTGATGAATCTATAGAATATACGAGATCCCTCTGCGTGTGATGAATCTATAGAATATACGAGATCCCTCTGCGTGTGATGAATCTATAGAATATACGAGATCCCTCTGCGTGTGATGAATCTATAGAATATACGAGATCCCTCTGCGTGTGATGAATCTATAGAATATACGAGATCCCTCTGCGTGTGATGAATCTATAGAATATACGAGATCCCTCTGCGTGTGATGAATCTATAGAATATACGAGATCCCTCTGTGTGTGATGAATCTATAGAATATACGAGATCCCTCTGTGTGTGATGAATCTATAGAATATACGAGATCCCTCTGTGTGTGATGAATCTATAGAATATAGGAGATCCCTCTGCGTGTGATGAATCTATAGAATATACGAGATCCCTCTGTGTGTGATGAATCTATAGAATATACGAGATCCCTCTGCGTGTGATGAATCTATAGAATATACGAGATCCCTCTGTGTGAGATGAATCTATAGAATATACGAGATCCCTCTGCGTGTGATGAATCTATAGAATATACGAGATCCCTCTGCGTGTGATGAATCTATAGAATATATGAGAGAGACTTTCTGAATTGAATCACTGAAATAAATGAACTTTTTGTTGATCTTCTAATTCATAGAGAGACTGGTATATATATATATATTATATTTAATCAATCATTTTATTTTTTATTTATTTAATAAATATACTTTTTACAAAAACACCCATGTCACATTTTTGCACTGATTGCCCCGGGGCGGAGGATCCCGGGAGGACAAGATCCGTGCCCTTCTAGCATTTTTCTGTACACAAATCACATATAATAATGCCGGACTGAGCTCAGCTTCCCATCCCCCGACTCACCTTATAGTCCGGTAATTTGGTCATGGCCGGCCATTGCTCCTCAGTCGGGGTTCCGAGCAATGTGAGTTTGGTTAAGGAAAAGTCACAACTACAATGTTGATGTTAGTGCCTGAAAAATGTGCCCCCCCCTCCCCCATGGGGTGTCACATCCACGGCTCAATAAGGATATCGGAAAATCCTCTTCAATTGGTCGTCTACATCGTTTCCGGGAAATAGCGGCCTCCCGGCGTTGGCCAGCTCTGTAAGAATGACAACAGGAAATGTGTGATGCACTGAAGTTTCAAAATTCTACATAAAAATTCCAATAATCCATCATCTGATGGTCCAGAAATCCCAATAAGAAAGCCCGTAATGAAAAGAATCCCGTGCCAGCGGAACAGTACAGTGATCTGATAGTCCGACACCGGTTCCTCTGCGGTGGACGGGGGCGATCAGGAGTCTCCTACATCAGGGGGCCATATATACACATGTATATGTTTGTGTTTTAGAAAGTCCAATAGTTCGGAATATCACATAATCTGCCACTTTGACAATCCATAGATACCGGATTATCAGAATATACTGAGACAATATAGGAAATCTCTCTGCTATCTAAGGATTTCTTCCGTGCAGGTTCTCTGCTCTATGCTGGTCTACGACCTTCCGATAATCCAGAATATCTGACAATTTGGCACCTATTCGATCCCATTGAGATATATATATATATATATATACACACACACACACCTGACATCGTTGTTCGGGGATCACTACCAATGACCATGACCACCCCTCTGCCGGACTATTAGCTAATTGTCTATTAATCTGGCAACTGGGATATTTTTTGCCGGATTATCAGAATTTCCGGATTATAGGAATTAACTTTTATTAATAATATTCTACATATACAAAACGGCAGCGAAACCTTCTAGGAAAACACTGATCAGTTAAATGGTGAAGTGTAAAATAAATATTTACCTGCGAAGATGCAGCCGGCCGACCACATGTCTATAGAAGTGGAGTACAGTTTGGCACCAAATAGAACATCAGGTGGGCGATACCAAAGAGTCACCACCTAGAGGGAGACATGGTAAAAGTGGAACATTCCATAGATAAAAGGGGAACCCCAGGCTGCAAAGTCAAAAGTATTGTAAAAAAACGCCAGGCTCACCTCAGCGGAGTAACAACGTACAGGTATACCGAACGCCCGAGCCAGACCAAAGTCCGCCAGCTTCAACTCTCCATTCTGAAAAGATGAGGTCACATGTAGAAAAAGCCAATATTAACTGCCCCAAGCTGGTAAAAAAAAAACCTCTTACTGAAATAACCACAGGGGGCAGTATTATAGTAGTTATATTCTTGTATATATGGGGCAGTATTATAGTAGTTATATTCTTGTATATAAGAGCAGTATTATAGTAGTTATATTCTTGTATATAAGAGCAGTATTATAGTAGATATATTCTTGTATATAGGGGCAGTATTATAGTAGTTATATTCTTGTATATAGGAGCAGTATTATAGTAGTTATATTCTTGTATATAGGAGCAGTATTATAGTAGTTATATTCTTGTATATAGAGGGCAGTATTATAGTAGTTATATTCTTGTATATAGGGAGCAGTATTATAGTAGTTATATTCTTGTATATAGGGGGCAGTATTATAGTAGTTATATTCTTGTATATAGGGGGCAGTATTATAGTAGTTATATTCTTGTATATAGGGGCAGTATTATAGTAGTTATATTCTTGTATATAGGAGCAGTATTATAGTAGTTATATTCTTGTATATAGAGGCAGTATTATAGTAGTTATATTCTTGTATATAGGGGGCAGTATTATAGTAGTTATATTCTTGTATATAGGGGGCAGTATTATAGTAGTTATATTCTTGTATATAGGGGCAGTATTATAGTAGTTATATTCTTGTATATAGGAGCAGTATTATAGTAGTTATATTCTTGTATATAGGAGCAGTATTATAGTAGTTATATTCTTGTATATAGGGGCAGTATTATAGTAGTTATATTCTTGTATATAGGGGGCAGTATTATAGTAGTTATATTCTTGTATATAGGAGCAGTATTATAGCAGTTATATTCTTGTATATAGGGGCAGTATTATAGTAGTTATATTCTTGTATATAGGGTGCAGTATTATAGTAGTTATATTCTTGTATATAGAGGCAGTATTATAGTAGTTATATTCTTGTATATAGGGGGCAGTATTATAGTAGTTATATTCTTGTATATAGGGGGCAGTATTATAGTAGTTATATTCTTGTATATAGGGGCAGTATTATAGTAGTTATATTCTTGTATATAGGAGCAGTATTATAGTAGTTATATTCTTGTATATAGGAGCAGTATTATAGTAGTTATATTCTTGTATATAGGGGCAGTATTATAGTAGTTATATTCTTGTATATAGGGGGCAGTATTATAGTAGTTATATTCTTGTATATAGGAGCAGTATTATAGCAGTTATATTCTTGTATATAGGGGCAGTATTATAGCAGTTATATTCTTGTATATAGGGACAGTATTATAGTAGTTATATTCTTGTATATAGGGGGCAGTATTATAGTAGTTATGTTCTTGTATATAGGGGCAGTATTATAGTAGTTATATTCTTGTATATAGGGGGCAGTATTATAGTAGTTATATTCTTGTATATAGGGAGCAGTATTATAGTAGTTATATTCTTGTATATAGGGGGCAGTATTATAGTAGTTATATTCTTGTATATAGGGGCAGTATTATAGTAGTTATATTCTTGTATATAGGAGCAGTATTATAGTAGTTATATTCTTGTATATAGGAGCAGTATTATAGTAGATATATTCTTGTATATAGAGGCAGTATTATAGTAGTTATATTCCTGTATATAGGAGTAGTATTATAGTAGTCATATTCTTGTATATAGGAGCAGTATTATAGCAGTTATATTCTTGTATATAGGGGCAGTATTATAGTAGTTATATTCTTGTATATAGGGACAGTATTATAGTAGTTATATTCTTGTATATAGGGGGCAGTATTATAGTAGTTATGTTCTTGTATATAGGGGCAGTATTATAGTAGTTATATTCTTGTATATAGGGGGCAGTATTATAGTAGTTATATTCTTGTATATAGGGAGCAGTATTATAGTAGTTATATTCTTGTATATAGGGGGCAGTATTATAGTAGTTATATTCTTGTATATAGGGGCAGTATTATAGTAGTTATATTCTTGTATATAGGAGCAGTATTATAGTAGTTATATTCTTGTATATAGGAGCAGTATTATAGTAGATATATTCTTGTATATAGAGGCAGTATTATAGTAGTTATATTCCTGTATATAGGAGTAGTATTATAGTAGTCATATTCTTGTATATAGGGGGCAGTATTATAGTAGTTATATTCTTGAATATAGGG
This sequence comes from Rhinoderma darwinii, assembly GCF_050947455.1. Classification (NCBI taxonomy): domain Eukaryota; kingdom Metazoa; phylum Chordata; class Amphibia; order Anura; family Rhinodermatidae; genus Rhinoderma; species Rhinoderma darwinii. Next base: position 340,598,700 of record NC_134691.1, on the reverse strand, counting down.
GGCAGTATTATAGTAGTTATATTTTTGTATATAGGGGCAGTATTATAGTAGTCATATTCTTGTATATAGGAGCAGTATTATAGTAGTCATATTCTTGTATATAGGAGCAGTATTATAGTAGATATATTCTTGTATATAGAGGCAGTATTATAGTAGTCATATTCCTGTATATAGGAGTAGTATTATAGTAGTCATATTCTTGTATATAGGAGCAGTATTATAGTAGTTATATTCTTGTATATAGGGGCAGTATTATAGTAGTTATATTCTTGTATATAGGAGCATTATAGTAGTTATATTCTTGTATATAGGAGCAGTATTATAGTAGTTATATTCTTGTATATAGGGGCAGTATTATAGTGATTATATTCTTGTATATAGGAGCAGTATTATAGTAGTTATATTCTTGTATATAAGAGCAGTATTATAGTAGTTATATTCTTGTATATAGGGGCAGTCTTATAGTAGTTATATTCTTGTATATAGGGGGCAGTATTATAGTAGTTATATTCTTGTATATAGAGGGCAGTATTATAGTAGTTATATTCTTGTATATAGGGGGCAGTATTATAGTAGTTATATTCTTGTATGTAGGGGCAGTATTACAGTAGTTATATTCTTGTATATAGGAGGGCAGTATTATAGTAGTTATATTCTTGTATATAGGGGCAGTCTTATAGTAGTTATATTCTTGTATATAGGAGCAGTATTATAGTAGTTATATTCTTGTATATAGGAGCAGTATTATAGTAGTTATATTCTTGTATATAGGGGCAGTCTTATAGTAGTTATATTCTTGTATATAGGGGGCAGTATTATAGTAGTTATATTCTTGTATATAGAGGGCAGTATTATAGTAGTTATATTCTTGTATATAGGGGGCAGTATTACAGTAGTTATATTCTTGTATGTAGGGGCAGTATTACAGTAGTTATATTCTTGTATATAGGAGGGCAGTATTATAGTAGTTATATTCTTGTATATGGAGGCAGTATTATAGTAGTTATATTCTTGTATATAGGGGCAGTCTTATAGTAGTTATATTCTTGTATATAGGAGCAGTATTATAGTAGTTATATTCTTGTATATAGAGGCAGTATTATAGTAGTTATATTCTTGTATATAGGAGCAGTATTATAGTAGTTATATTCTTATATATAGGAGCAGTATTATAGTAGATATATTCTTGTATATAGGGGCAGTCTTATAGTAGTTATATTCTTGTATATAGGGGGCAGTATTATAGTAGTTATATTCTTGTATATAGAGGGCAGTATTATAGTAGTTATATTCTTGTATATAGGGGGCAGTATTACAGTAGTTATATTCTTGTATGTAGGGGCAGTATTACAGTAGTTATATTCTTGTATATAGGAGGGCAGTATTATAGTAGTTATATTCTTGTATATGGAGGCAGTATTATAGTAGTTATATTCTTGTATATAGGGGCAGTCTTATAGTAGTTATATTCTTGTATATAGGAGCAGTATTATAGTAGTTATATTCTTGTATATAGGGGGCAGTATTATAGTAGTTATATTCTTGTATATAGGGGCAGTATTATAGTAGTTATATTCTTGTATATAGGGGACAGTATTATAGTAGTTATATTCTTGTATATAGGGGCAGTATTATAGTAGTTATATTCTTGTATATAGGAGGCAGTATTATAGTAGTTATATTCTTGTATATAGGAGGCAGTATTATAGTAGTTATATTCTTGTATATAGGAGCAGTATTATAGTAGTTATATTCTTATATATAGGAGCAGTATTATAGTAGATATATTCTTGTATATAGGAGCAGTATTATAGTAGTTATATTCTTGTATATAGGGGCAGTATTATAGTAGTTATATTCTTGTATATGGAGGCAGTATTATAGTAGTTATATTCTTGTATATAGGGAGCAGTATTATAGTAGTTATATTCTTGTATATAGGGGGCAGTATTATAGTAGTTATATTCTTGTATATAGGAGCAGTATTATAGTAGTTATATTCTTGTATATAGGAGCAGTATTATAGTAGTTATATTCTTGTACATAGGGGCAGTCTTATAGTAGTTATATTCTTGTACATAGGGGCAGTATTATAGTGATTATATTCTTGTATATAGGAGCAGTATTATAGTGATTATATTCTTGTATATAGGAGCAGTATTATAGTAGTTATATTCTTGTATATAGGAGCAGTATTATAGTAGTTATATTCTTGTATATAGGGGCAGTATTATAGTCGTTATATACTTGTATATAGGGGGCAGTATTATAGTACTTATATTCTTGTATATAGGAGCAGTATTATAGTAGTTATATTCTTGTATATAGAGGGCAGTATTATAGTAGTTATATTCTTGTATATAGAGGGCAGTATTATAGTAGTTATATTCTTGTATATAGAGGGCAGTATTATAGTAGTTATATTCTTGTATATAGGGGGCAGTATTATAGTAGTTATATTCTTGTATATAGGGGCAGTATTATAGTAGTTATATTCTTGTATATAGAGGGCAGTATTATAGTAGTTATATTCTTGTATATAGGGGGCAGTATTACAGTAGTTATATTCTTGTATGTAGGGGCAGTATTACAGTAGTTATATTCTTGTATATAGGGGCAGTATTATAGTAGTTATATTCTTGTATATAGAGGGCAGTATTATAGTAGTTATATTCTTGTATATAGGGGGCAGTATTATAGTAGTTATATTCTTGTATATAGGGGCAGTCTTATAGTAGTTATATTCTTGTATATAGGAGCAGTATTATAGTAGTTATATTCTTGTATATAGAGGGCAGTATTATAGTAGTTATATTCTTGTATATAGGGGGCAGTATTATAGTAGTTATATTCTTGTATATAGGGGCAGTCTTATAGTAGTTATATTCTTGTATATAGGAGCAGTATTATAGTAGTTATATTCTTGTATATAGAGGGCAGTATTATAGTAGTTATATTCTTGTATATAGGGGGCAGTATTATAGTAGTTATATTCTTGTATATAGGGGGCAGTATTATAGTAGTTATATTCTTGTATATAGAGGGCAGTATTATAGTAGTTATATTCTTGTATATAGAGGGCAGTATTATAGTAGTTATATTCTTGTATATAGGGGGCAGTATTATAGTAGTTATATTCTTGTATATAGGCGGTAGTATTATAGTAGTTATATTCTTGTATATAGGAGCAGTATTATAGTAGTTATATTCTTATATTTAGGAGCAGTATTATAGTAGATATATTCTTGTATATAGGAGCAGTATTATAGTAGTTATATTCTTGTATATAGGGGGCAGTATTATAGTAGTTATATTCTTGTATATAGGGGGCAGTATTATAGTAGTTATATTCTTGTATATAGGAGCAGTATTATAGTAGTTATATTCTTATATTTAGGAGCAGTATTATAGTAGTTATATTCTTGTATATAGGAGGCAGTATTATAGTAGTTATATTCTTGTATACAGGCGGGCAGTATTATAGTAGTTATATTCTTGTATATAGGCGGGCAGTATTATAGTAGTTATATTCTTGTATATAGGGGGCAGTATTATAGTAGTTATATTCTTGTATATAGGAGCAGTCTTATAGTAGTTATATTCTTGTATATAGGAGTAGTATTATAGTAGTTATATTCTTGTATATAGGAGCAGTCTTATAGTAGTTATATTCTTGTATATAGGGGGCAGTATTATAGTAGTTATATTCTTGTATATAGGGGGCAGTATTATAGTAGTTATATTCTTGTATATAGGGGTAGTATTATAGTAGTTATAATCTTGTATATAGGGAGCAGTATTATAGTAGTTATATTCTTGTATATAGGAGCAGTATTATAGTAGTTATATTCTTGTATATAGGGGCAGTATTATAGTCGTTATATTCTTGTATATAGGGGGCAGTATTATAGTAGTTATATTCTTGTATATAGGAGCAGTATTATAGTAGTTATATTCCTGTATATAGGGTGCAGTATTATAGTAGTTATATTATTGTATATAGGGGGCAGTATTATAGTAGTTATATTCTTGTATATAGGAGCAGTATTATAGTAGTTATATTCTTGTATATAGGAGCAGTATTATAGTCGTTATATTCTTATATTTAGGAGCAGTACTATAGTAGTTATAGTTTTTTTCCCGTCTTCCATGTATTCTTACCCGGTTGATGAGTAGGTTTTGAGGCTTGAGGTCTCGGTGCAAAACGTTGCGACTGTGGCAGAACGCCAGACCTTTCAGCAGCTGATACATGAAGGACTATTGGAGACAGAGGAGCTGTGAGATTCGGTCACACTTTACACAAGGAACTGAATAAAACCATAACAATGTAGATGAATGGAAACCGTCACATCCAGACACAATTCAATGACAATGGACAACCTGCTAACGCGCTCCACGCTCCCCCTTCTTGGGCATGATGTTCAGTTATGTCAAATGTCATGAGGATGACAGATTTGACTACGTGTCGCTATTTGCTCTTTCGGTATCCAGTGTTTTAATAATTTTGTGTCTGTAATAAAATATGAATTTATTTTCTATAGTTGGATGTAAATGTTGCTTGATTTTTTCCTTGCTTTGATAGTCCTTTTTTGGAGGTAAGTAATGGTCAAACAATAACTTGTAATGCCAACATGTGGGTCACCGTATAATGAAAGTGGCAAAAAGATGGCATGAATACCGGATATGGATAGGATAGAATATAAGAGATATATATATAAAAAAAAAAAAAAAAAAAAAAAAAAAAAAAAAAAAAAAAATCGCTTTATAACCCATATATATCCAACTACAAAAATAAATTCGAATAGAACGCACGACGCGGTAATACACGATGCGCAGAGACGCCGGGGCGAAAATCACGATGCGATCAGAACCACGTACAATATAGGCCATAAAAACCACGACTAAAGACCCACAGACCCCATATGTAGAACAATGGCGCTAGATCAACAAAGAGCAATGGAAGTCACCGGAACAACTCACTTTTACGATTTCTGGGTCCAGGTCGCCATTACAGCTGTCAAAGTATTTTTTTAGATCCTGTAATACAAAGGACGGAGAAATGAATACGGCTTCGTTCACATCTGCGTCAGTGTCCCGTTCCGACGTCAGTCGACTACGCTATTGATTCCGGCAAAACGACGGAACCCTCGAACAACTGAGACAAACGGAAACCATAAGGACCGGACCCGTCACTATTGAAATCAATGGTGATGGAAACCTTTGGTTACCGTTTGTCAGTCAGGGTCCCGTTCTGACGGAAAGCTCCGATGGATGGGACCCTGGCGCAGATGTGAGCGAAGCCTAAGGGTATGTGCACACGCTAGCTGTCATTTACGGCTGAAATGACAGCCTGTTTTCAGAAGAAAACAGCTGCGTCGTTTCAGCCGTAAAAGCAGCTCCTCGTATTATGCGAGGCTTCTGAGACGCTCGTAAATCTTGAGCTGCTCTTCATTGAGTTCAATGAGGAACGGCTCAAATTACGTGGCAAAGAAGTGCCCTGCATATAATGTATAGAAGTGTCCCGCATATAATGTATATAAGTGTCCCGCATATAATGTATATAAGTGTCCCGCATATAATGTATATAAGTGTCCCGCATATAATGTATATAAGTGTCCCGCATATAATGTATATAAGTGTCCCGCATATAATGTATATAAGTGTCCCGCATATAATGTATAGAAGTGTCCCGCATATAATGTATATAAGTGTCCCGCATATAATGTATAGAAGTCTCCCGCATATAATGTATAGAAGTGTCCCGCATATAATGTATAGAAGTGTCCCGCATATAATGTATAGAAGTGTCCCGCATATAATGTATATAAGTGTCCCGCATATAATGTATATAAGTGTCCCGCATATAATGTATATAAGTGTCCCGCATATAATGTATATAAGTGTCCCGCATATAATGTATATAAGTGTCCCGCATATAATGTATAGAAGTGTCCTGCATATAATGTATAGAAGTGTCCTGCATATAATGTATATAAGTGTCCCGCATATAATGTATATAAGTGTCCCGCATATAATGTATATAAGTGTCCCGCATATAATGTATATAAGTGTCCCGCATATAATGTATATAAGTGTCCCGCATATAAATGTATAGAAGTGTCCCGCATATAATGTATATAAGTGTCCCGCATATAATGTATATAAGTGTCCCGCATATAATGTATATAAGTGTCCCGCATATAATGTATAGAAGTGTCCCGCATATAATGTATATAAGTGTCCCGCATATAAATGTATAGAAGTGTCCCGCATATAAATGTATATAAGTGTCCCGCATATAATGTATATAAGTGTCGCGCATATAATGTATATAAGTGTCCCGCATATAATGTATATAAGTGTCGCGCATATAATGTATATAAGTGTCGCGCATATAATGTATATAAGTGTCCCGCATATAATGTATATAAGTGTCCCGCATATAATGTATATAAGTGTCCCGCATATAATGTATATAAGTGTCCTGCATATAATGTATATAAGTGTCCTGCATATAATGTATATAAGTGTTCCGCATATAATGTATATAAGTGTCCCGCATATAATGTATATAAGTGTTCCGCATATAATGTATATAAGTGTCCCGCATATAATGTATATAAGTGTCCCGCATATAATGTATATAAGTGTCCTGCATATAATGTATATAAGTGTCCTGCATATAATGTATATACGTGTCCTGCATATAATGTATATAAGTGTCCCGCATATAATGTATATAAGTGTCCCGCATATGATGTATATAAGTGTCCCGCATATAATGTATATAAGTGTCCTGCATATAATGTATAGAAGTGTCCGGCATATAATGTATATAAGTGTCGCGCATATAATGTATATAAGTGTCGCGCATATAATGTATATAAGTGTCCCGCATATAATGTATAGAAGTGTCCCGCATATAATGTATAGAAGTGTCCCGCATATAATGTATATAAGTGTCCCGCATATAATGTATATAAGTGTCCTGCATATAATGTATATAAGTGTCCTGCATATAATGTATATAAGTGTCCCGCATATAATGTATATAAGTGTCCCGCATATAATGTATATAAGTGTCCCGCATATGTATATAAGTGTCCCGCATATAATGTATATAAGTGTCCCGCATATAATGTATATAAGTGTCCCGCATATAATGTATATAAGTGTCCTGCATATAATGTATATAAGTGTCCTGCATATAATGTATATAAGTGTCCCGCATATAATGTATATAAGTGTCCCGCATATAATGTATATAAGTGTCCCGCATATAAATGTATAGAAGTGTCCCGCATATAATGTATATAAGTGTCCTGCATATAATGTATATAAGTGTCCTGCACTTCTTTGCCGAGGCAGTCCATTTACGCGTCGTCGTTTGACAGCTGTCAAATGACGACGCGTAAATGACAGGTCGTCGGCACAGTACGTCGGCAAACCCATTCAAATGAATGGGCAGATGTTTGCCGACGTATTGTAGCCCTATTTTCAGGCGTAAAACGAGGCATAATACGCCTCGTTTAAGCCTGAAAATAGGTTGTGTGAACCCAGCCTAAGAGAGACAAGCGAAGGCTGGATTTACACGGATCAATTATTACCCCTTAACCCTTTAAAAACAGACATTTTTTTCATTTTTCACTCGCCGCCTTCCAAGAGCCATAACGTTTTTATTTTTCCGTCAATAGAGCGCTGTGAGGGCTGATTTTTTTGCGGGAGGAGTTGTAGTTTCTACTGTCACCATTTAAAGTACCATATAATGTACTGGGAAACGGGAAAGAAATTCTGTGTGAGCTGAAATTGGAAAAAACGTATTCCCCCATTGTTTTTTGTCTTTCGCCGTGCTGAAAAACGGCAACTTAACTTTATTCTGCGGCTCAATACGACCACGGTGACACCAAATTTAGAGAGTTTTTTTATTTTATCTTTTACAAAGAATAATTAAAAATTTTATTTTATTTTTTTTAAAGTGTTGATACATTCGGAGAGTCATAACTAATTTTTTGCGGGACGAGCTGTCGTTTTTATCGGTACATACAGCTTTTTGATCCCTTTATTTTTGCTACAGTGACCAACAATAACGGTATATTGTAATAGTTCGGACTTCTACAGATGTGGCAATAAAAATTCGGTTTATTTTTTACATTACTTCAGACGGGAAAAAATGGGAAAAGGTGTTTTTTTTTTTTAACTTTTAATATTTTTTTTTACTTTTAACAACTTTTTTTTTTTTTTTTTTACCCTCCATACTTCCCTATGACACTGATCACGTACATAATGCGTCAGGGGGTTAAAGGGTTATTCCCATCTCAGACATGTATGGTACAGGTAGGCGGCTGCTGGCTGTTGCTCAGCTGTTCCCCTAAAATGGTTGTACAGGATTAATAAAAACTTGGCTGCAATTTTCCAAAAACAGCGCCCCATCTGTCCACAGGTTAAGTGTGGTAATGCAGCTCAGACCCATTCGCTTCAATATAGCGGAGCTGCAATACCAGACACAACCCATGGACGGGTGTGGCGCTGTTTTTGGAAGATAGCAATGTTTTTCTAAACCTGGACAACCCCTTTTAACGCCTATAGAAGTGAATGGAGAGAGCCGCACACATGCACCTCACCAGACGGGACTGGGATCGAAGGACTCCCATTCTCCACAAAGACTCATGTCCCACAGGCGAGACCTCCACCCAACAGACATTTATGGCATATCCGGTGACTGTACGGCAGGTCAATACTATCTATTGCTCCCTGTTATCAGCCATCAGGCTAGGGAGAGTTAGGACTGATCACTACAATCCATTGACTGACATTTACCAGATGAGTTTAAATCGTAAAGTCTGCAAATAATTCCTCCTGACTGGACCCCCGGAGCATATACGAGGTCCGGCCACCACTCACCTGATCACAATACTCAAAGACCAGCGTCAGCTTCTTGTCACTGTGAAGAACATCGTGTAACCTGCCAACAAGCAATGAATGACAGCGTGAGGAAGAGCGGATGACTATGGCAGAGCCACGTGGGCTGTATGGTTCCCTGGTACCGAGCCGCATGGCCCCCCGTAAGCTGCAGCACAGACCCTGTCGGGTGCCGTACATACAGGAAAAATATAGCCATACAACTCCGTCCAGGAAAAAAAAAAAATGGGACAAAAATCTGGTTACTAAAGCAAGCGGAGGTAGTGAATACCATGGTGACTGCTGCCAAACTGCTTTCAACTTCTCTGCGCTGCTAATCCAGGTTTGATCTGCAGAGATCACGTCGTGTCAGGTTGCTAGGGATACACAGTCTTTTCAATACGGTTGTCAGGCAGGATGTCCCTAGCAACCAGTCTGTCTCAGTACTTCAGCTCAAGGCAAAATGGTTACTAAGCGGAGGGCAGAGAAGGGGCGAGGAGGCCGGGCAGGAATCACTCTTCACTTGTCTCTCTCACTGCCGTAGTAATCAGATTGGTGGCATATCCCTGTCAGTCCTCCAGATGGGACAGGGTCCCTGCGGAGAAACGCCATCCATTTCTATCAGCATTATACCCCTTTATAGGTCCCTAAAAAGCCGCCATTCTTTTATTTCTCCCTTCCCCCGATTGAGAAGTCTTTTTATCTCTCTACGTGCCGGACAGAGCGGTTTAGGTTCCCGCCACATTGGCGCCGAGTGGTGGAGACCCCCCCAGTGTCTTTTATTCATGTATTAGCATATCAGCCGCCAAAATGAACAGGGCCGATGGCGGGGGAAGGAGGCACCTAGGGGAAGCTCACCAATCAGGGGAAGGCAGGAATAAAAAGGTACGGTGGCGATTTAGCTTTTTTGGGTATTTGACGTGTCCCCTTTAATTGGCCCCCATTGTGCGTGCGACAGGACGATGTCCGTGCTAGAAGAATAGAATTAATACAGCGGTCGCCTTCTTACCTTACGATGTTCTTGTGTTTCAGCTCCTTCAGTAAGCAGATCTCTCGGAGGGCAGAGCTGGGGACCCCCTGTAGAGACAGATGGGGGTCTGACATATAGAGAACAGAGACCCCTTATACAGAGCACGTACCTTCAGCGACGCGGCCCCGCTCACCTCATCATCGTCGTCCAGCCTCACGCGTTTCAGAGCCACGATCTCATGGGTCTCCCGATTCTTCGCTTTGAACACCGTGCCGTAAGTACCTGCCGTGAGACGCAGCAGACGGAGTTTTATACCACACGGACTAACCATTACCAACTATACATTCCCTGAATGAGGGCGGAAGTGAAGAAAACTGGAAGATGGGCAGGAGAGACACGTCGTCACCGCTGCGCCATTCACAACACCACAAACTAAAGAATCAATGACATCATCAGGAATCACGACTCCCTGAGCAGAAACCTCCACACGGGGGACGCAGGACTGACACCAGCCATGTCTCTCCTGCCTCCTTGTTTCTATAAAGAACTGTTAGCATAGATGATACTATAGAGGAGGATGAGGACAGTAGTCCAATGCTATGGAGGAGGAGGAGGTTGAGGACAGTAGTCCAATGCTATGGAGGAGGAGCAGGTTGAGGACAGTAGTCCGACGCTATGGAGGAGGAGGAGGACAGTAGTCCGACGCTATGGAGGAGGAGGAGGACAGTAGTCCGACGCTATGGAGGAGGAGGAGGACAGTAGTCCGACGCTATGGAGGAGGAGGAGGACAGTAGTCCGACGCTATGGAGGAGGAGGAGGACAGTAGTCCGACGCTATGGAGGAGGAGGAGGACAGTAGTCCGACGCTATGGAGGAGGAGGAGGACAGTAGTCCGACGCTATGGAGGAGGAGGAGGACAGTAGTCCGACGCTATGGAGGAGGAGGAGGACAGTAGTCCGACGCTATGGAGGAGGAGGAGGACAGTAGTCCGACGCTATGGAGGAGGAGGAGGACAGTAGTCCGACGCTATGGAGGAGGAGGAGGACAGTAGTCCGACGCTATGGAGGAGGAGGAGGACAGTAGTCCGACGCTATGGAGGAGGAGGAGGACAGTAGTCCGACGCTATGGAGGAGGAGGAGGACAGTAGTCCGACGCTATGGAGGAGGAGGAGGACAGTAGTCCGACGCTATGGAGGAGGAGGAGGACAGTAGTCCGACGCTATGGAGGAGGAGGAGGACAGTAGTCCGACGCTATGGAGGAGGAGGAGGACAGTAGTCCGACGCTATGGAGGAGGAGGAGGACAGTAGTCCGACGCTATGGAGGAGGAGGAGGACAGTAGTCCGACGCTATGGAGGAGGAGGAGGACAGTAGTCCGACGCGATGGAAGAGGGATGAGGACAGTAGTCCGACGCGATGGAAGAGGGATGAGGACAGTAGTCCGACGCGATGGAAGAGGGATGAGGACAGTAGTCCGACGCTCTGGAAGAGGGATGAGGACAGTAGTCCGACGCTCTGGAGGGGGATGAGGACAGTAGTCCGACGCTCTGGAGGGGGATGAGGACAGTAGTCCGACGCTCTGGAGGGGGATGAGGACAGTAGTCCGACGCTCTGGAGGGGGATGAGGACAGTAGTCCGACGCTCTGGAGGGGGATGAGGACAGTAGTCCGACGCTCTGGAGGGGGATGAGGACAGTAGTCCGACGCTCTGGAGGGGGATGAGGACAGTAGTCCGACGCTCTGGAGGGGGATGAGGACAGTAGTCCGACGCTCTGGAGGGGGATGAGGACAGTAGTCCGACGCTCTGGAGGGGGATGAGGACAGTAGTCCGACGCTCTGGAGGGGGATGAGGACAGTAGTCCGACGCTCTGGAGGGGGATGAGGACAGTAGTCCGACGCTCTGGAGGGGGATGAGGACAGTAGTCCGACGCTCTGGAGGGGGATGAGGACAGTAGTCCGACGCTCTGGAGGGGGATGAGGACAGTAGTCCGACGCTCTGGAGGGGGATGAGGACAGTAGTCCGACGCTCTGGAGGGGGATGAGGACAGTAGTCCGACGCTCTGGAGGGGGATGAGGACAGTAGTCCGACGCTCTGGAGGGGGATGAGGACAGTAGTCCGACGCTCTGGAGGGGGATGAGGACAGTAGTCCGACGCTCTGGAGGGGGATGAGGACAGTAGTCCGACGCTCTGGAGGGGGATGAGGACAGTAGTCCGACGCTCTGGAGGGGGATGAGGACAGTAGTCCGACGCTCTGGAGGGGGATGAGGACAGTAGTCCGACGCTCTGGAGGGGGATGAGGACAGTAGTCCGACGCTCTGGAGGGGGATGAGGACAGTAGTCCGACGCTCTGGAGGGGGATGAGGACAGTAGTCCGACGCTCTGGAGGGGGATGAGGACAGTAGTCCGACGCTCTGGAGGGGGATGAGGACAGTAGTCCGACGCTCTGGAGGGGGATGAGGACAGTAGTCCGACGCTCTGGAGGGGGATGAGGACAGTAGTCCGACGCTCTGGAGGGGGATGAGGACAGTAGTCCGACGCTCTGGAGGGGGATGAGGACAGTAGTCCGACGCTCTGGAGGGGGATGAGGACAGTAGTCCGACGCTCTGGAGGGGGATGAGGACAGTAGTCCGACGCTCTGGAGGGGGATGAGGACAGTAGTCCGACGCTCTGGAGGGGGATGAGGACAGTAGTCCGACGCTCTGGAGGGGGATGAGGACAGTAGTCCGACGCTCTGGAGGGGGATGAGGACAGTAGTCCGACGCTCTGGAGGGGGATGAGGACAGTAGTCCGACGCTCTGGAGGGGGATGAGGACAGTAGTCCGACGCTCTGGAGGGGGATGAGGACAGTAGTCCGACGCTCTGGAGGGGGATGAGGACAGTAGTCCGACGCTCTGGAGGGGGATGAGGACAGTAGTCCGACGCTCTGGAGGGGGATGAGGACAGTAGTCCGACGCTCTGGAGGGGGATGAGGACAGTAGTCCGACGCTCTGGAGGGGGATGAGGACAGTAGTCCGACGCTCTGGAGGGGGATGAGGACAGTAGTCCGACGCTCTGGAGGGGGATGAGGACAGTAGTCCGACGCTCTGGAGGGGGATGAGGACAGTAGTCCGACGCTCTGGAGGGGGATGAGGACAGTAGTCCGACGCTCTGGAGGGGGATGAGGACAGTAGTCCGACGCTCTGGAGGGGGATGAGGACAGTAGTCCGACGCTCTGGAGGGGGATGAGGACAGTAGTCCGACGCTCTGGAGGGGGATGAGGACAGTAGTCCGACGCTCTGGAGGGGGATGAGGACAGTAGTCCGACGCTCTGGAGGGGGATGAGGACAGTAGTCCGACGCTCTGGAGGGGGATGAGGACAGTAGTCCGACGCTCTGGAGGGGGATGAGGACAGTAGTCCGACGCTCTGGAGGGGGATGAGGACAGTAGTCCGACGCTCTGGAGGGGGATGAGGACAGTAGTCCGACGCTCTGGAGGGGGATGAGGACAGTAGTCCGACGCTCTGGAGGGGGATGAGGACAGTAGTCCGACGCTCTGGAGGGGGATGAGGACAGTAGTCCGACGCTCTGGAGGGGGATGAGGACAGTAGTCCGACGCTCTGGAGGGGGATGAGGACAGTAGTCCGACGCTCTGGAGGGGGATGAGGACAGTAGTCCGACGCTCTGGAGGGGGATGAGGACAGTAGTCCGACGCTCTGGAGGGGGATGAGGACAGTAGTCCGACGCTCTGGAGGGGGATGAGGACAGTAGTCCGACGCTCTGGAGGGGGATGAGGACAGTAGTCCGACGCTCTGGAGGGGGATGAGGACAGTAGTCCGACGCTCTGGAGGGGGATGAGGACAGTAGTCCGACGCTCTGGAGGGGGATGAGGACAGTAGTCCGACGCTCTGGAGGGGGATGAGGACAGTAGTCCGACGCTCTGGAGGGGGATGAGGACAGTAGTCCGACGCTCTGGAGGGGGATGAGGACAGTAGTCCGACGCTCTGGAGGGGGATGAGGACAGTAGTCCGACGCTCTGGAGGGGGATGAGGACAGTAGTCCGACGCTCTGGAGGGGGATGAGGACAGTAGTCCGACGCTCTGGAGGGGGATGAGGACAGTAGTCCGACGCTCTGGAGGGGGATGAGGACAGTAGTCCGACGCTCTGGAGGGGGATGAGGACAGTAGTCCGACGCTCTGGAGGGGGATGAGGACAGTAGTCCGACGCTCTGGAGGGGGATGAGGACAGTAGTCCGACGCTCTGGAGGGGGATGAGGACAGTAGTCCGACGCTCTGGAGGGGGATGAGGACAGTAGTCCGACGCTCTGGAGGGGGATGAGGACAGTAGTCCGACGCTCTGGAGGGGGATGAGGACAGTAGTCCGACGCTCTGGAGGGGGATGAGGACAGTAGTCCGACGCTCTGGAGGGGGATGAGGACAGTAGTCCGACGCTCTGGAGGGGGATGAGGACAGTAGTCCGACGCTCTGGAGGGGGATGAGGACAGTAGTCCGACGCTCTGGAGGGGGATGAGGACAGTAGTCCGACGCTCTGGAGGGGGATGAGGACAGTAGTCCGACGCTCTGGAGGGGGATGAGGACAGTAGTCCGACGCTCTGGAGGGGGATGAGGACAGTAGTCCGACGCTCTGGAGGGGGATGAGGACAGTAGTCCGACGCTCTGGAGGGGGATGAGGACAGTAGTCCGACGCTCTGGAGGGGGATGAGGACAGTAGTCCGACGCTCTGGAGGGGGATGAGGACAGTAGTCCGACGCTCTGGAGGGGGATGAGGACAGTAGTCCGACGCTCTGGAGGGGGATGAGGACAGTAGTCCGACGCTCTGGAGGGGGATGAGGACAGTAGTCCGACGCTCTGGAGGGGGATGAGGACAGTAGTCCGACGCTCTGGAGGGGGATGAGGACAGTAGTCCGACGCTCTGGAGGGGGATGAGGACAGTAGTCCGACGCTCTGGAGGGGGATGAGGACAGTAGTCCGACGCTCTGGAGGGGGATGAGGACAGTAGTCCGACGCTCTGGAGGGGGATGAGGACAGTAGTCCGACGCTCTGGAGGGGGATGAGGACAGTAGTCCGACGCTCTGGAGGGGGATGAGGACAGTAGTCCGACGCTCTGGAGGGGGATGAGGACAGTAGTCCGACGCTCTGGAGGGGGATGAGGACAGTAGTCCGACGCTCTGGAGGGGGATGAGGACAGTAGTCCGACGCTCTGGAGGGGGATGAGGACAGTAGTCCGACGCTCTGGAGGGGGATGAGGACAGTAGTCCGACGCTCTGGAGGGGGATGAGGACAGTAGTCCGACGCTCTGGAGGGGGATGAGGACAGTAGTCCGACGCTCTGGAGGGGGATGAGGACAGTAGTCCGACGCTCTGGAGGGGGATGAGGACAGTAGTCCGACGCTCTGGAGGGGGATGAGGACAGTAGTCCGACGCTCTGGAGGGGGATGAGGACAGTAGTCCGACGCTCTGGAGGGGGATGAGGACAGTAGTCCGACGCTCTGGAGGGGGATGAGGACAGTAGTCCGACGCTCTGGAGGGGGATGAGGACAGTAGTCCGACGCTCTGGAGGGGGATGAGGACAGTAGTCCGACGCTCTGGAGGGGGATGAGGACAGTAGTCCGACGCTCTGGAGGAGGATGAGGACACAGTAGTCCGACGCTCTGGAGGAGGATGAGGACACAGTAGTCCGACGCTCTGGAGGAGGATGAGGACACAGTAGTCCGACGCTCTGGAGGAGGATGAGGACAGTAGTCCAACGCTATGGAGGAGGATGAGGACAGTAGTCCAACGCTATGGAGGAGGAGGAGGACAGTAGTCCAACGCTCTGGAGGAGGAGGACGACAGTAGTCCGACGCTCTGGAGGAGGATGAGGACAGTAGTCCGACGCTATGGAGGAGGATGAGGACAGTAGTCCGACGCTCTGGAGGAGGATGAGGACAGTAGTCCAACGCTCTGGAGGAGGATGAGGACAGTAGTCCAACGCTATGGAGGAGGATGAGGACAGTAGTCCAACGCTATGGAGGAGGATGAGGACAGTAGTCCGACGCTCTGGAGGGGATGAGGACAGTAGTCCGACGCTATGGAGGAGGATAGTAGTCTGATGCTATGGAGGAGGAGGAGGACAGTAGTCTGATGCTATGGAGGAGGAGGATGAGGACAGTAGTACGAGTCTATGGAGGAGGATGAGGACAGTAGTCCAACGCTATGGAGGAGGATGAGGACAGTAGTCCGATGCTCTGGAGGGGGATGAGGACAGTAGTACGAACCTATGGAGGAGGAGGACAGTAGTCCGCCGCTATGGAGGAGGATGAGGACAGTAGTCTGACGCTATGGAGGAGTATGAGGACAGTAGTCTGACGCTATGGAGGAAGATGAGGACAGTAGTCTGACGCTATGGAGGAGTATGAGGACAGTAGTCTGATGCTATGGAGGAAGATGAGGACAGTGGTACGATGCTATGGAGGAAGATGAGGACAGTAGTACAATGCTATGGAGGAGGATGAGGACAGTAGTCGGACGCTATGGAGGAGGATGAGGACAGTAGTCCAACGCTATGGAGGAGGATGAGGACAGTAGTCCAACGCTATGGAGGAGGATGAGGACAGTAGTCCGACGCTCTGGAGGAGGATGAGGACAGTAGTCCAACGCTATGGAGGAGGATGAGGACAGTAGTCCAACGCTATGGAGGAGGATGAGGACAGTAGTCCAACGCTATGGAGGAGGATGAGGACAGTAGTCCAACGCTATGGAGGAGGATGAGGACAGTAGTCCGACGCTCTGGAGGGGATGAGGACAGTAGTCCGACGCTATGGAGGAGGATAGTAGTCTGATGCTATGGAGGAGGAGGAGGACAGTAGTCTGATGCTATGGAGGAGGAGGGTGAGGACAGTAGTACGAGTCTATGGAGGAGGATGAGGACAGTAGTCCAACGCTCTGGAGGAGGATAGTAGTCTGATGCTATGGAGGAGGAGGAGGACAGTAGTCTGATGCTATGGAGGAGGAGGGTGAGGACAGTAGTACGAGTCTATGGAGGAGGATGAGGACAGTAGTCCAACGCTATGGAGGAGGATGAGGACAGTAGTCCGATGCTCTGGAGGGGGATGAGGACAGTAGTACGAACCTATGGAGGAGGATGAGGACAGTAGTCTGACGCTATGGAGGAGTATGAGGACAGTAGTCTGACGCTATGGAGGAAGATGAGGACAGTAGTCTGACGCTATGGAGGAGTATGAGGACAGTAGTCGGATGCTATGGAGGAGGATGAGGACAGTGGTACGATGCTATGGAGGAAGATGAGGACAGTGGTACGATGCTATGGAGGAAGATGAGGACAGTAGTACAATGCTATGGAGGAGGATGAGGACAGTAGTCGGACGCTATGGAGGAAGAGGAGGACAGTAGTCCGATGCTATGGAGGAGGATGAGGACAGTAGTCTGATGCTATGTAGGAAGATGAGGACAGTAGTACGATGCTATGGAGGAGGATGACAGTAGTCTGATAATAGGGCCCTTATGGCAATAAAATACCCCTATAAGTACGTGCAGGCCGCACATCCTCGGCCTTTCCTAGTCGCCTCCGCGGGTTTTCTCACCTTCTCCGATCTTTTCCAGCTTCTCGTATTTCTGCATCTCGCTGCTGTCAGGCCTCTTCCGGAATGCGCATGCGCGAAAATCTGACCACGCCCAACCTCTAATCTATGCATAAAGGACGAGCAAAAAGGCGTTCTCCTGACCAATAGCTATAGACTTTCGGATGACGTCATCCTAGAACTAATTTCCATGGTAATAAACAGACGCTGTGCCCGCCCATCTTTTGAGTACGCAGTTACCATGGGGCTGTGGGTGGAGCCATCCTCGGTTGTTTAATTTCGGCCATATTTGTACACCCATCATAAAGTTTAGAGGACACATTTTTTTTGAATGACAGCAAGCAGAGGTCTTGAAAACCGTGAATAGTTGACACAGAAAGCCTATTGGAGAACTGTATAACTTTTCATTATATTAATAAAAATATGTGCCGATTCCGGAAAAAAAATCCTTTAACCAATTACGCTTACCACCGTCTATATAGGACACAGCCGCAGTGACATGTCGTGATTAGTCTCTTGACTGCATTCTCCATAGGCTCAGAAATAAACGCATATCTGGTTACGACCTGACAGTTGTGATGTGACCAGAAGGATAGAGTTAAATTGACCCATGTACGGCGGACTTAGGCTTCGTTCACATCTGCGTTGTGTCATCCGTTTTAGCATATCCGTTGAAATAAAAAAGAAATGGACAGACTAAATGCAACGGAAGGTAAAATATGTTCGTGATATCAATGGTGACGGAAACATTGCTAATGGTTTCCGTTCGTCACCATTCCAACAAATCAATAGCGCAGTCGGCTCCGCTATTGATTCCGTCATTAAAACGGAAAACTGCCGGAATGGTGACGAACGTAAACCATTTGCAATGTTTCCGTCACCATTGATATCAATGGTGACGGAAACGTTAGCTGTGGTTTCAGTTTGACTTTCCGTTGCGGAGTTCACCCGACGGAAACCTCCGACAGAACCCTGGAACGGAAAGCCAACGCTGATGTGAACAGGCACTAACCGAGCACAACTGACACGAAAATAAAACCCATTGAAAGCAATGTTTTTTTTTTTACAGAAACGTTTACTTCCGTTCTTGTGATCCTCTGACGGATGCGCTAGAACGGAAGTCACAACACAGATGTGAACGCAGCCTTAGGCTCAGTTTAACATCACGTTATGGGACTGTGTTTGCCGCATATGGGGAAATCTAGTGGGATATACAACAAACTAACATAAAGCCCCGATTTATGCCTCTGTATACCATTACTAGGCCCACGTGCAAAAAAAAATCCCCGGATACAGTGAGGTATAGGTTTATTTTTTGCGGTGGACAACTGTGTAGCAAAGCACCCTACGTTTTCATATAGTTATAAATAACGGTAAACCAACATACCTGCCCGGCGGATACCATAAAGACGTTCTTTTAGCCGCTGTTGGGTTATAGGAGTCTAAGGCCCTGTTCACACAGAGTTTTTTTAACACATTTTATTGACGTGTCGTAAAACATGCCAAAAATGCCTCCGATTGATTTCAATGGGAGGCGGAGGCGTTTTTTCCCCGCGAATGGAAAAACCGTCTCGCAGGAAAAAGAAGCGACATGCCCCATCTTCGGGCGTTTACGTCTCTGACCTCCCATTGACATCAATAGGAGGCAGAGAAGCGTATTTCGCAGCATTTTTGCAGAATTACCTGCCTGCAAACAACTCTGTGTGAATAGGGACTTAGGCCCGTTCAGCATATGTGCCGAAAGCAGTGGCAGATCATTATTAGGGTGGTTCGGGCGGCCGCCCGGATCCCAAGGCTCCCATAGCCGCCCGAACCGCACATGATCGCACGGGCCCCCTCATGCCCGGTGGCGTCGCTAGTACCGGAGGGGGCCCCGGTGCTAGCGGCAGCCACATTCATTTGTATCTGAGTCCTCAGGACTCAGACACAGATGAATACTATAGGCTGCAGCTCACGTTAGGCCTGCAGCCTATAAGGCGCTGGGAAGACTCCCTGCGCAGGCCGGCGTGAAGAGGTTCTGCATCATGCCGGTCTGCGCATGCGTCTAGTCCGGAGGATTCACACGCGTCTAGCTTGAGCGGCCGCCACGGTGTAAGGGGAGTAAACTGTATATATTTTTTTAGGTGGGGACTATCGCTGTGTATATATTCAATGAGGGGGGGATTGCTCCATTACACTATATACAAGGGGGGGGAGCGCTGTGTGACACTATATACAAAGGGGGAGCGCTGTGTGACACTATGTACAAGGGGGGAGCGCTGTGTGACACTATATACAAGGGGGAGTGCTGTGTGACACTATATACAAGGGGGGAGCGCTGTGTGACACTATATACAAGGGGGAGCGCTGTGTGACACTATGTACAAGGGGGAGCGCTGTGTGACACTATGTACAAGGGGGGAGCGCTGTGTGACACTATATACAAGGGGGAGCGCTGTGTGACACTATATACAAGGGGGAGTGCTGTGTGACACTATATACAAGGGGGAGTGCTGTGTGACACTATATACAAGGGGGGAGCGCTGTGTGACACTATATACAAGGGGGAGCGCTGTGTGACACTATGTACAAGGGGGAGCGCTGTGTGACACTATGTACAAGGGGGGAGCGCTGTGTGACACTATATACAAGGGGGAGCGCTGGGTGACACTATATACAAGGGGGAGCGCTGTGTGACACTATGTACAAGGGGGGAGCGCTGTGTGACACTATATACAAGGGGGAGCGCTGTGTGACACTATGTACAAGGGGGAGCGCTGTGTGACACTATGTACAAGGGGGAGCGCTGTGTGACACTATATACAAGGGGGAGCACTGTGTGACACTATGTACAAGGGGGGAGCGCTGTGTGACACTATATACAAGGGGGGAGCGATGTGTGACACTATGTACAAGGGGGGAGCGCTGTGTGACACTATACACAAGGGGGAGCGATGTGACACTATATACAAGGGGGGAGCGCTGACACTATATACAAAGGGGGAGCACTGTGTGACACTATGTAGAAAGGGGGAGGGCTGTGTAGCACTATATACTGTACAATGGGGGGCAGTGTGGCACTGTCCACAGCGGTATGTGTGTGGAGCTCTTTACAGAGGGGGCTTTGTGGTGCTATTTACAAGAGGGGGGGGGCTGTGTGGCGCTATCTATAGGGGGCTGTGTGTAACTATGGGGGGATGTGTGATATATACAGTGGCTCTGTGTGGCACTATGTACAGGGGGCTGTGTGGCGCTATCTATGGGGGTGTGTAATATCTACAGGGGCTGTGTGTGGCACAATGTACAGGGGGCTGTGTGTGGCACTATGTACAGGGGGCTGTGTGTGGCACTATGTACAGGGGGCTGTGTGTATGTGGTGTTTTACAGCGTGTGGTATGATTATATTCAGGCGCACAGCGTTTGGTGCTATTATATTTAGGGGCACAGTATGTGGCACCATGATAATTTTATTTTCGTTTATAGGTGTGGAAATGTTGGAAAAGTGAAGGGCCGAAGACATCGGAATGGCAAATTCTGCCGAAATGGGTCATGGCCGGGAGAAGTCGTCATGAGCTCTGGACCAGATGGAAAAGAAAAAAAATACTAGAATCTGAGACGTCGTCACCTGTGAGTCACTAGATTTATAGAGAATCTGTCCCCTCTCCTGACATGTTTATTATAGGAAATCCTTGTATTTCACAAAAAGTCTTTCTGAACTCCAGGACTGATAGACAATTCCCCTTGTCAGGAGGTTGTGTCCCGGCACAGTGTGATACTGTCAGTATGTAACACCCATTTGTTAATGCTTGCCCAAAAAGGTAGTGTTAACAATAGTTGCGGTGCGGAAGGGAGGCCCAAGTTTAGGTAACAGCCCAGGGCCTATGGTCTACTTAATCCGCCACTGTCCGGAAGTATCACTTTGCCTATTTGCTGAACGTGACGTGAACGTAGCCTAAAAGAGGTTTCCGAATCCTGAGTAAATCAACTATAATTACTGTAAAATGAGAAGTTCTGCAACATTCAAATATACTTTATCAAACATTCACCATTTTGAAGATCTCTGCTTACGGTCAATGAACAGAAACACTGATGCACGGCTCATTACAGTGAATTTCAGATTTCTCGTATCAAACGTTGAAGCCAGGTGAGCAGGACTGGGTCACAACATGTTTTCAGACTCTGGATGTAGACGATAGTTTCCATTCATTGTCAGCAGGCAGAGATGTTGCCCATGGTGCGAAATTAAAGTGCGCAAAGTCTATTAGAAGGTTATAGAACTTTTCAGTTTACGATGATTTGGCTTTATTGACATAAGAACGGACCTCCTTACGGAACCACATTTTTACCGGTTTCTTGTCCTCCTGCGAGTTCGGCCTTCTCAGCAGGTCCGCCAGTGCTCAGCATCTAACATGTCTCCATCCACAGATAGACCAGATCTTACTCCAGTGTGATAGCACCTGCCTTGTCCCAATTCTTTGTACTGTTTATTTTCATTACATTGTTCTCCTATGAAGGGTTCTTGTGGTGTCCTGTACTGATCCTGAGTTACATCCTGTATTATACTCCAGAGCTGCACTCACTATTCTGCTGGTGGAGTCACTGTGTACATACATTACATTACTTATCCTGTACTGATCCTGAGTTATATCCAGTATTATACTCCAGAGCTGCACTCACTATTCTGCTGGTGGAGTCACTGTGTACATACATTACATTACTTATCCTGTACTGATCCTGAGTTATATCCTGTATTATACTCCGGAGCTGCACTCACTATTCTGCTGGTGGAGTCACTGTGTACATACATTACATTACTTATCCTGTACTGATCCTGAGTTATATCCTGTATTATACTCCAGAGCTGCACTCACTATTCTGCTGGTGGACTCTCTGTTTACATACATTACATTACTTATCCTGTACTGATCCTGAGTTACATCCTGTATTATACTCCAGAGCTGCACTCACTATTCTGCTGGTGGAGTCACTGTGTACATACATTACTTATCCTGTACTGATCCTGAGTTACATCCTGTATTATACTCCAGAGCTGCACTCACTATTCTGCTGGTGGAGTCACTGTGTACATACATTACATTACTTATCCTGTACTGATCCTGAGTTATATCCTGTATTATACTCCGGAGCTGCACTCACTATTCTGCTAGTGGAGTCACTGTGTACATACATTACATTACTTATCCTGTACTGATCCTGAGTTACATCCTGTATTATACTCCAGAGCTGCACTCACTATTCTGCTGGTGGAGTCACTGTGTACATACATTACATTACTTATCCTGTACTGATCCTGAGTTACATCCTGTATTATACTCCAGAGCTGCACTCACTATTCTGCTGGTGGAGTCACTGTGTACATACATTACATTACTTATCCTGTACTGATCCTGAGTTATATCCAGTATTATACTCCAGAGCTGCACTCACTATTCTGCTGGTGGAGTCACTGTGCACATACATTACATTACTTATCCTGTACTGATCCTGAGTTATATCCTGTATTATACTCCGGAGCTGCACTCACTATTCTGCTGGTGGAGTCACTGTGTACATACATTACATTACTTATCCTGTAGTGATCCTGAGTTACATCCTGTATTATACTCCAGAGCTGCACTCACTATTCTGCTGGTGGAGTCACTGTGCACATACATTACATTACTTATCCTGTACTGATCCTGAGTTACATCCTGTATTATACTCCAGAGCTGCACTCACTATTCTGCAGGACGAGTCACTATGCACATACATTTCTTATCTTGTACTTATCCTGAGTTAAAGACTGTAAAATACTCCAGAGCTGCACTCACTATTCAATAATTAGGCAGTTGTGCTCACCAGAAAATGAATATTCACGACACATCGTCTACAATACAAATAGACATCACATCACCAAGTTGTTCCTGGTCATACCAATAGAAGCCCCTGCTGCCAGTGACCGCCCGAGGATCATGATCTTTTCATGACGAGGGAGCCACATACCTGTAGACTTCAGAAAACCTTTTATTTAATTAGGGCAATAAACAATGTCAGACCTTGCTATAATACATCTGTATACTCCTATATACTCCTCATTTCCGAGAAACAGAACTATATAGAGGTTTTATTACTTATCTATATATCCTTACACAGGAGTAGTCACCACACACGTATTCTGTGTCAGATTCTATGTAATACTGGAAGATAATCTACCAAGAGCTCCTTTATCTGTAAATTGTGTGCAAAGTGAGACTAGGAGCAGCAATAAGGAGCTCCTCTCCTGTATACAGACGTGAGGATATTACATCAGCGAGGAGCTGCTCTCCCGTATACAGACGTGAGGATATTACATCAGCGAGGAGCTGCTCTCCCGTATACAGACGTGAGGATATTACATCAGCGAGGAGCTCCTCTCCCGTATACAGACGTGAGGATATTACATCAGCGAGGAGCTCCTCTCCCGTATACAGACGTGAGGATATTACATCAGCGAGGAGCTCCTCTCCCGTATACAGACGTGAGGATATTACATCAGCGAGGAGCTCCTCTCCCGTATACAGACGTGAGGATATTACATCAGCGAGGAGCTCCTCTCCCGTATACAGACGTGAGGATATTACATCAGCGAGGAGCTCCTCTCCCGTATACAGACGTGAGGATATTACATCAGCGAGGAGCTCCTCTCCCGTATACAGACGTGAGACTATTACATCAGCGAGGAGCTCCTCTCCCGTATACAGACGTGAGGATATTACATCAGCGAGGAGCTCCTCTCCCGTATACAGACGTGAGGATATTACATCAGCGAGGAGCTCCTCTCCCGTATACAGACGTGAGGATATTACATCAGCGAGGAGCTCCTCTCCCGTATACAGACGTGAGGATATTACATCAGCGAGGAGCTCCTCTCCCGTATACAGACGTGAGGATATTACATCAGCGAGGAGCTCCTCTCCCGTATACAGACGTGAGGATATTACATCAGCGAGGAGCTCCTCTCCCGTATACAGACGTGAGGATATTACATCAGCGAGGAGCTCCTCTCCCGTATACAGACGTGAGGATATTACATCAGCGAGGAGCTCCTCTCCCGTATACAGACGTGAGACTATTACATCAGCGAGGAGCTCCTCTCCCGTATACAGACGTGAGGATATTACATCAGCGAGGAGCTCCTCTCCCGTATACAGACGTGAGGATATTACATCAGCGAGGAGCTGCTCTCCCGTATACAGACGTGAGGATATTACATCAGCGAGGAGCTGCTCTCCCGTATACAGACGTGAGGATATTACATCAGCGAGGAGCTCCTCTCCCGTATACAGACGTGAGGATATTACATCAGCGAGGAGCTCCTCTCCCGTATACAGACGTGAGGATATTACATCAGCGAGGAGCTCCTCTCCTGTATACAGACGTGAGGATATTACATCAGCGAGGAGCTGCTCTCCTGTATACAGACGTGAGGATATTACATCAGCGGGGAGCTCCTCTCCCGTATACAGACGTGAGGATATTACATCAGCGAGGAGCTGCTCTCCAGTATACAGACGTGAGGATATTACATCAGCGAGGAGCTCCTCTCCCGTATACAGACGTGAGGATATTACATCAGCGAGGAGCTGCTCTCCAGTATACAGACGTGAGGATATTACATCAGCGAGGAGCTCCTCTCCCGTATACAGACGTGAGGATATTACATCAGCGAGGAGCTCCTCTCCCGTATACAGACGTGAGGATATTACATCAGCGAGGAGCTCCTCTCCTGTATACAGACGTGAGGATATTACATCAGCGAGGAGCTGCTCTCCTGTATACAGACGTGAGGATATTACATCAGCGGGGAGCTCCTCTCCCGTATACAGACGTGAGGATATTACATCAGCGAGGAGCTGCTCTCCAGTATACAGACGTGAGGATATTACATCAGCGAGGAGCTCCTCTCCCGTATACAGACGTGAGGATATTACATCAGCGAGGAGCTGCTCTCCAGTATACAGACGTGAGGATATTACATCAGCGAGGAGCTCCTCTCCCGTATACAGACGTGAGGATATTACATCAGCGAGGAGCTCCTCTCCTGTATACAGACGTGAGGATATTACATCAGCGAGGAGCTGCTCTCCAGTATACAGACGTGAGGATATTACATCAGCGAGGAGCTCCTCTCCTGTATACAGACGTGAGGATATAGCATCTTCTTCCAGATATATTATTAAATGAAGTATTTTTTCTCCTGCATCACTGGGATTCCTGGTTTTGTCTACGTATGAGCTCTGCATACAAGCCGCCCTTCCTCAGCAGCTCACGATGGGTTCCACTCTGAGAAAAAAAGACAAGAAATAGTTTCATTAGTGCCATCCCGGTCAGCTATAAAGCATAGCTCTGCTTCTGAACATCATTTTGCAGTTTATATCTAGATACAATGCAGAGTAATTTTGAAAATACTTTACTTTTTTATTTCGAACATATCTTATACTCTAGTCACATCCAGAGCAGCATTCAAAATTTTGTCTATGAAGATTTTCCGTCAGCCCTGCAGGACCACACATGAACCTACTGCCCGCTACCTGCTCTTTCACATTCAGTATGGAAAGTGTGACCAAAAGCAGCAACAAAGATATGACACCAGTAAGAAGCTCCTCTCCTGTATAGAATAAGGAAAATCTGACATCAGCAAGGAGCTCCTCTCCAGTATAGAATAATGAAGATCTGACATCAGCAAGGAGCTCCTCTCCAGTATAGAATGAAGATCTGACATCAGCATGAGCTTCTCTCCTGTATAGAATAATGAAGATCTGAAATCAGCAGGAGCTTCTCTCCTGTATAGAATAATGAAGATCTGAAATCAGCAGGAGCTTCTCTCCTGTATAGAATAATGAGGATCTGATATCAGCAAGGAGCTCCTCTCCAGTATAGAATAATGAGGATCTGACATCAGCATGAGCTTCTCTCCTGTATAGAATAATGAAGATCTGAAATCAGCAGGAGCTTCTCTCCTGTATAGAATGAGGATCTGACATCAGCAAGGAGCTCCTCTCCTGTATAGAATAATGAGGATCTGACATCAGCTTCTCTCCTGTATAGAATAATGAGGATCTGACATCAGCAGGAGCTTCTCTCCTGTATAGAATAATGAGGATCTGACATCAGCAAGGAGCTCTTCTCCTGTATAGAATAATGAGGATCTGACATCAGCAGGAGCTCCTCTCCTGTATAGAATAATGAGGATCTGACATCAGCAGGAGCTCCTCTCCAGTATAGAATAATGAGGATCTGACATCAGCAGGAGCTCCTCTCCTGTATAGAATAATGAGGATCTGACATCAGCAGGAGCTTCTCTCCTGTATAGAATAATGAGGATCTGACATCAGCAGGAGCTCTTCTCCTGTATAGAATAATGAGGATCTGACATCAGCAGGAGCTCCTCTCCTGTATAGAATAATGAGGATCTGACATCAGCAGGAGCTCCTCTCCAGTATAGAATAATGAGGATCTGACATCAGCAGGAGCTCCTCTCCTGTATAGAATAATGAGGATCTGACATCAGCATCAGCTTCTCTCCTGTATAGAATAATGAGGATCTGACATCAGCAGGAGCTCCTCTCCAGTATAGAATAATGAGGATCTGACATCAGCAGGAGCTTCTCTCCTGTATAGAATAATGAGGATCGGATATCAGCAAGGAGCTCCTCTCCTGTATAGAATAATGAGGATCTGACATCAGGAAGGAGCTCTTCTCCTGTATAGAATAATGAGGATCTGACATCAGCAGGAGCTCCTCTCCTGTATAGAATAATGAGGATCTGACATCAGCAGGAGCTCCTCTCCAGTATAGAATAATGAGGATCTGACATCAGCAGGAGCTTCTCTCCTGTATAGAATAATGAGGATCTGACATCAGGAAGGAGCTCTTCTCCTGTATAGAATAATGAGGATCTGACATCAGCAGGAGCTCCTCTCCTGTATAGAATGAGGATCTGACATCAGCAGGAGCTCCTCTCCAGTATAGAATAATGAGGATCTGACATCAGCAGGAGCTTCTCTCCAGTATAGAATAATGAGGATCTGACATCAGCATGAGCTTCTCTCCTGTATAGAATAATGAGGATCTGATATCAGCAGGAGCTTCTCTCCTGTATAGAATAATGAGGATCTGACATCAGCAGGAGCTTCTCTCCTGTATAGAATAATGAGGATCTGACATCAGCAGGAGCTCCTCT
The DNA here is from genome assembly GCF_050947455.1 of Rhinoderma darwinii. Classification (NCBI taxonomy): domain Eukaryota; kingdom Metazoa; phylum Chordata; class Amphibia; order Anura; family Rhinodermatidae; genus Rhinoderma; species Rhinoderma darwinii. The sequence goes on along the minus strand of NC_134691.1, from coordinate 340,571,060 downwards.
CCTGTATAGAATAATGAGGATCTGACATCAGCAGGAGCTTCTCTCCTGTATAGAATAATGAGGATCTGACATCAGCAGGAGCTTCTCTCCTGTATAGAATAATGAGGATCTGACATCAGTGAAGCATTAATCGCCTGCAAACAATAAGGCTCTTGTAAGAAGATATTCTCCTTTACTGAGCAACAAGGAGCTTACATAAGCCAGGAGCTCCTCTCCTTCTCAGCTCTGCAGCTCCGGATGTGAATTTAGCAGTTAAACTGAACACCTCGTTCTATGTTGTGTATGTAGCGCGGCGACTCACCTCAGCAATACGGCCCTTTGCCAAGACCACGATAATATCAGCATCCGCAATGGTGCTGAGTCGATGAGCAATAACCAGCACAGTGCGGCCGGATGAAGCACGATCCAGGGCTAACTGTACCGTCCTCTCAGACTCGGAATCCAGCGCGCTGGTAGCTTCATCCAGAATTAAAACACGGGGGTCCTTGAGGAGAGCGCGAGCGATGGCCACCCGCTGCTTCTGACCCCCAGAGAGGGTAACTCCGCGCTCACCTGTCAGTCAAGACAAACGGTATACAAAAAGAGAGGCATGATAGAACATTCACCGGTACAGGGGTGTCAGCGGGTAACACGGCCCTATTGTCACATATAGGGGGGTCTTTTTTTCCACTACTATGTGGGTGAGAAGATGAGTAGTTGGGAGATATTTTTAGCGCTCTTCAGTTCTGGTGATTATGTGAAGATCTGTGCATGTAGACATATATATGTATTTGGGGTATAATAAGATTTTTTTTATATTTTACAATTTATGTTTTATTCGTTTATGTAAAAAATTTCCCCGGCAGAAAAAGGGTTAAATAGAAATTTCATCGTATAGTGGTACTATAGAAAACAATCCCATAAACTGCGGGGTTTGATGCTAAAGCATTGCAGGACGGCCCGCCAATATCACATGCCCTGCATCCTGCCCGGTTACAGGCCGCTTTCTACTATGCAGTAATCTACTGCCTATTCACGGACTGCAGACGTCTCCAAACAGCAGCCTGTAGTCTGCTGACAGATAAAGGGAAGCACAGGCGGCCCTGCTACAGGGGGAAATTATAATTATAGGATTCTAATAGAGAGTTGTGATTTTAGACCTGCTGCGAGACTCACCGAGCAGCGTATTATATCCATCCGGAAAGTTCCGGATAAAGTCATCAGCATTTGCCAGTTTTGCAGCTTCATGGACCTCGGTGTCACTGGCGTCCGGTCGTCCAAAACGAATATTTTCCATGATGCTTGTTCCAAAGAGAACAGGTTCCTGAGTGATCAGAGAAGATGGACAATAAGCCGAAATATATGAAGTACCACAGAGAGATCTCCTCTGCCCCCTTATTACAGTGCAGTGATCTCCTGTCCCCTTATTACAGTGCAGTGATCTCCTCTGCCCCCTTATTACAGTGCAGTGATCTCCTTTCCCCTTATTACAGTGAAGTGATCTCATCTGTCCCCTTATTACAGTGCAGTGATCTCCTCTGTCCCATTATTACAGTGCAGTGATCTCCTGTCACCTTATTACAGTGCAGTGATCTCCTCTGCCCCCTTATTACAGTGCAGTGATCTCCTGTCACCTTATTACAGTGCAGTGATCTCCTTTCCCCTTATTACAGTGCAGTGATCTCATCTGTCCCCTTATTACAGTGCAGTGATCTCCTGTCCCCTTATTACAGTGCAGTGATCTCCTGTCCCCTTATTACAGTACAGTGATCTCCTCTGTCACCTTATTACAGTGCAGTGATCTCCTGTCCCCTTATTACAGTGCAGTGATCTCCTGTCCCCTTATTACAGTACAGTGATCTCCTGTCCCCTTATTACAGTGCAGTGATCTCCTGTCCCCTTATTACAGTACAGTGATCTCCTGTCCCCTTATTACAGTGCAGTGATCTCCTGTCCCCTTATTACAGTGCAGTGATCTCCTGTCACCTTATTACAGTGCAGTGATCTCCTGTCACCTTATTACAGTGCAGTGATCTCCTGTCACCTTATTACAGTGCAGTGATCTCCTGTCCCCTTATTACAGTGCAGTGATCTCCTGTCACCTTATTACAGTGCAGTGATCTCCTGTCCCCTTATTACAGTGCAGTGATCTTCTCCTGTCACCTTATTACAGTGCAGTGATCTCCTGTCCCCTTATTACAGTGCAGTGATCTTCTCCTGTCACCTTATTACAGTGCAGTGATCTCCTGTCCCCTTATTACAGTGCAGTGATCTTCTCCTGTCACCTTATTACAGTACAGTGATCTCCTGTCACCTTATTACAGTGCAGTGATCTCCTCTGTCCCCTTATTACAGTGCAGTGATCTTCTCCTGTCACCTTATTACAGTGCAGTGATCTCCTCTGTCACCTTATTACAGTGCAGTGATCTCCTCTGTCCCCTTATTACAGTGCAGTGATCTCCTGTCACCTTATTACAGTGCAGTGATCTCCTGTCCCCTTATTACAGTGCAGTGATCTCCTCTGTCCCCTTATTACAGTGCAGTGATCTTCTCCTGTCCCCTTATTACAGTGCAGTGATCTCCTGTCACCTTATTACAGTGCAGTGATCTTCTCCTGTCACCTTATTACAGTGCAGTGATCTTCTCTGTCCCATTATTACAGTGCAGTGATCTCCTGTCACCTTATTACAGTGCAGTGATCTCCTGTCACCTTATTACAGTGCAGTGATCTCCTCTGTCACCTTATTACAGTGATCTCCTCTGTCCCCTTATTACAGTGCAGTAATCTCCTGTCCACTTATTACAGTGCAGTAATCTCCTGTCACCTTATTACAGTGCAGTGATCTCCTGTCACCTTATTACAGTGCAGTGATCTTCTCCTGTCCCCTTATTACAGTGCAGTGATCTCCTCTGTCCCCTTATTACAGTGCAGTGATCTTCTCCTGTCCCCTTATTACAGTGCAGTGATCTCCTGTCACCTTATTACAGTGCAGTGATCTCCTGTCCCCTTATTACAGTGCAGTGATCTTCTCCTGTCACCTTATTACAGTGCAGTGATCTCCTGTCCCCTTATTACAGTGCAGTGATCTTCTCCTGTCACCTTATTACAGTGCAGTGATCTCCTGTCCCCTTATTACAGTGCAGTGATCTTCTCCTGTCACCTTATTACAGTACAGTGATCTCCTGTCACCTTATTACAGTGCAGTGATCTCCTCTGTCCCCTTATTACAGTGCAGTGATCTTCTCCTGTCACCTTATTACAGTGCAGTGATCTCCTCTGTCACCTTATTACAGTGCAGTGATCTCCTCTGTCCCCTTATTACAGTGCAGTGATCTCCTGTCACCTTATTACAGTGCAGTGATCTCCTGTCCCCTTATTACAGTGCAGTGATCTCCTCTGTCCCCTTATTACAGTGCAGTGATCTCCTCTGTCCCCTTATTACAGTGCAGTGATCTTCTCCTGTCCCCTTATTACAGTGCAGTGATCTCCTGTCACCTTATTACAGTGCAGTGATCTCCTGTCCCCTTATTACAGTACAGTGATCTTCTCCTGTCACCTTATTACAGTGCAGTGATCTCCTGTCCCCTTATTACAGTGCAGTGATCTCCTGTCCCCTTATTACAGTGCAGTGATCTTCTCCTGTCACCTTATTACAGTACAGTGATCTCCTGTCACCTTATTACAGTGCAGTGATCTCCTGTCACCTTATTACAGTGCAGTGATCTCCTGTCCCCTTATTACAGTGCAGTGATCTCCTGTCACCTTATTACAGTGCAGTGATCTCCTCTGTCCCCTTATTACAGTGCAGTGATCTTCTCCTGTCACCTTATTACAGTGCAGTGATCTCCTCTGTCCCCTTATTACAGTGCAGTGATCTCCTGTCACCTTATTACAGTGCAGTGATCTTCGTCACCTTATTACAGTGCAGTGATCTTCTCTGTCCCATTATTACAGTGCAGTGATCTCCTGTCACCTTATTACAGTGCAGTGATCTCCTCTGTCCCATTATTACAGTGCAGTGATCTCCTGTCACCTTATTACAGTGCAGTGATCTCCTCTGTCACCTTATTACAGTGCAGTGATCTCCTCTGTCCCCTTATTACAGTGCAGTGATCTTCTCCTGTCCCCTTATTACAGTGCAGTGATCTCCTCTGTCCCATTATTACAGTGCAGTGATCTCCTGTCCCCTTATTACAGTGCAGTGATCTCCTCTGTCACCTTATTACAGTGCAGTGATCTTCTCCTGTCCCCTTATTACAGTGCAGTGATCTCCTCTGTCCCCTTATTACAGTGCAGTGATCTTCTCCTGTCACCTTATTACAGTGCAGTGATCTCCTGTCCCATTATTACAGTGCAGTGATCTCCTGTCCCCTTATTACAGTGCAGTGATCTTCTCCGCCACCTTATTACAGTGCAGTGATCTCCTGTCCCCTTATTACAGTGCAGTGATGTCCTCCGCCACCTTATTACAGTGCAGTGATCTCCTGTCCCCTTATTACAGTGCAGTGATCTCCTGTCCCCTTATTACAGTGCAGTGATCTCCTCTGTCCCCTTATTACAGTGCAGTGATCTCCTCTGTCACCTTATTACAGTGCAGTGCTCTCCTGTCCCCTTATTACAGTGCAGTGATCTCCTCTGTCCCCTTATTACAGTGCAGTGATCTCCTCTGTCACCTTATTACAGTGCAGTGCTCTCCTGTCCCCTTATTACAGTGATCTCTTCTGTCCCCTTATTACAGTGCAGTGATCTCCTCTGTCACCTTATTACAGTGCAGTGATCTCCTCTGTCACCTTATTACAGTGCAGTGATCTCATCTGTCCCCTTATTAGTGCAGTGATCTCCTGTCCCCTTATTACAGTGCAGTGATCTCCTGTCCCCTTATTACAGTGCAGTGATGTCCTCCGCCACCTTATTACAGTGCAGTGATGTCCTCTGTCCCCTTATTACAGTGCAGTGATCTCCTCTGTCCCCTTATTACAGTGCAGTGATCTCCTCTGTCCCCTTATTACAGTGCAGTGATCTCCTCTGTCCCCTTATTACAGTGCAGTGATCTCCTGTCCCCTTATTACAGTGCAGTGATCTCCTCTGTCCCCTTATTACAGTGCAGTGATCTCCTCTGTCACCTTATTACAGTGCAGTGTTGATTCTTAGTCCACTTATTACAATGCACGGTCTGTCCTGCCGGGTGAAATCTACTTCTATTACTTCATCGTATATTTACACAGCGTGGATTCTGTAATTTACCTGGTTGATGTATCCGATGACCTCCCCTCTTAACCACGAGGGGTCAAGTGAACGGATGTCGACTCCATCCAGTTCCACCGCACCCTGGACGGGGTCATAGAAACGCTCCACCAGCGCAGCCACTGTGGACTTTCCTGATCCCCAACAAAAACAATGGTCAGTATGAATATTATACAGATGTCTATGAGGAAACAACGTGACAGCTGCTGCCCTATTCCGGTCACAGATTTCCGCAGGATTTGTTTATTACGGTTACTTATTTCACTGATCATATTTTCTCACCTCCCCCGGATTGTCCCACGATGGCCACCGTCTTACCAGGGGGCACATACAGGTCAAAAGATTTCAGGACTTCTTGACCCGGCCGAGTGGGGTAACTGGAGGAGCAGAATTGTATGTATTATTGTGCAGCACAGTCAGTGGTAACATGCTGTGTAATACTAGGACATGGTCAGTCATCTATGTCAAGGGGAACCACCAGACAGATGAAAAAAAGGCCCTTAAAAAAAAAAATGTGAAAACTGCTTCATAACCTCTTACTTCTAGGCTTAGATCTGAACACTTGAAGTTACAGGCCCAAAGCCTGAGGCTGCACTACTGAGAAATTCTGATAACCGATCCCAATCAGCATCCACAACCCCCTCACTCCTTCGCACTACACGACCACAGCGAGGAGGACATTGAGTGGAGCGGTGGTTAAGCATGCACCCTGCCGATCACTAGAACAGGGGTCTCGAGCCCCTCGATCCTTCTTACTGCACCCCCCGCAGTGAGGAGGAGCTTGAATGGAGAAGAGGTACAAGTATGCACCCTGCTGCTCCATCCTAAGTCTATGCGGCTGACAGAATGAGAATGGAGCGTCAGGGTGCGTGCTCATCCTCCGCTCCATCAAGCTCCTTGAGGAACGAGGGGCTTTGGACCCCTGTTCTAGTGATCAGTGGGGCTCCCAGCAATCAGACATTTGCCCTCTATCCTTGGGACATCCCCTTTAAATTAATTGTACAGGATTTGAAAATCATGGCTTCTTACAAAAACAGCGCCACCTTCTTCCAAAGGTTGTGTGTGGTATTACAACTCAGCCCCACTCATGTCAATATTGAACACAACGCATAGACAGGTGTGGAACGGTTTCTAGAAGAACGCCGCCATGTTTCTCTAGACCTTTACAGCCCCTTTAAATACTTGATTAATGGGCCTCAGATCAGGCGGTGACGCACCCTAACACACTAGCGCAGAATGGCAGGTGTGTAACAAAATGTACTAAAATAAATGCTATAAAATTCTATCGTAACCGTGCAAATATGTATTATGTCGCCTATGATGATTTGTCAGATCTTACCTGAAGGAGACATCTCTGAAGTTTATTTCTCCCGTTAGCTGAGGAAGTTTCTTCCCTCCTCTCAGTGGGATCTCTGGCTGTAAACGCATGAACTCAAAGACACGTCCCCCGGCACTGAGACCCCGGACCACCTAAGACACAGAAATACAGCAGATAAAAAGGGGAGAGAGGAAAAAAATATGTTTTTGAAAATATAAAAAAGCATGAAAGATTCAGGCCTGGTGAACTTTAGAGGTACGTTCACACAGGGCGGATACGCTGCGCAAAAACACACAGCACATCCGCCCTGGACCCCGCAGGGAATCCCGGCCGAAAAACACAACCAAATTGTGGTGCAGTTTTTCAGCCAGAATGCCCGCTGCGGAAAACAGCAGGTTAGAGATAAAAAATATTTTAAAAAAAAGAAAAAAAAGCTTATACTTACCCTTTGTCATAGCAACACGTCCCTTTGATGTCCTGCAGTCCGGCCTCCTGGGATGAAGTTTCATCCCTTGTGACCGCCGCAGCCTGTGATTGGCTGCAGATGTCACAGAGGATGAAGCGTCATCCCTGGAGGCCGGACTGGACACAGGATTTTTTTTTTCCCCGAGTTGGGATTTCTGCTGCGGAATCGCAGCTTTTCCGCCGCAAAATTTGCAACATTTGCTATTCGTTGCGTGATTTACCTCCCCATTCAATTCAATGGGGAAAACCAGCAACAAAAAAGCGATTCCGCAACAAATTGACAGAGTGAGGATTTAAAAAAAAACGCACCGAAGGTCAATTTATGATCATTTCGTCGGCTGATTTTTTACGCCGAGTGGGGACGAGATTTGTTCAAACTTCATCTTTCTGTGGCTACTGAAATACGCTACCGATTTTCTGCAACGAAATACGTTGCGGAAAAACCGCTGTATTCATGCTACGTGTGAACATACCCTAAAAGTCATAAAATCCAGACCCCTCCCCCACCAATGCCAAGAGGAGTCAGTGCTGGAGCGGACTATAATAAGGACCGTTCTTGGGGTCCAAGTTTTTATAATGCATCTGATTGATGAGCTAAAAGTATTTTTCAGACTGCCCCTTTAAATATGAGGGATTTGTATAAAATAGGGATCAGTGATCCTTACACTTCTCGCTCTTCCTACCTCTACACCCCCAGATCTCATTGGTCCACGGAACTCACCTGTCCAAAGAGCACCGAAGTGTTTGCCATAGACCTGTGTAAAATACAATACAGTCAGGGGGTACCATGGTAGCGGTGCCCCCCCCCCTCCTAATTACGTCGAAGCACCGGATGACGACTATCGCCGCGTGGACGAACCTCTGTACGGTCTGAGATGCCACCAAGAAGGACATGAGGTCACCGGCCGAGAGTTCATTTCCTGCCATCAGTGATCCGCCCGCAAATATGGTCCCCAGGACGATACCTGCCCGGACGGAAGAGAGGATCAGTATACAGTATATACAGCTCTACACATACTGTATGTCCCATATAGCACCTAGGACCCTATAGAACAACCACTTCATCTATACAGCACAGATAACCCTTATAGGTCGCAGCCTCATATATTGTATAGCCTATAAAGCATTTGGGGCCCTATAATATTCCAAACAGCACTGATGACCCTATATATAGGATCTCATACATATTCCATACAGCCATAGAACCCTATAGACCGAAGCCCATACATATTCCATACAGCACTGATGAACCTATAGAGAGGATCTGATGTATATTCCATACACTAATAACCCTATAGAACAACACAATCCATACAGCAAAGGTGACCCTTATAGTCAGAACGTCATATACTGTATGGCCCACACAGCATGGAGGCCCCTGTGGAAAAAAAACCTCACAATTATTCCATACAGTACAACTGAATGTATTTAGATCTGTCCCATACGGCACTGATGACCTTAAAGACAGGATATCTATAAGACCCCATAGACAGACCCTCGTGTATACTCCATGCAGCAGACGTCCCTTGTAGTCAAAACCTTGTAAACCGTATATATCTATAAAGCATCAGGGACGCTATAGACAGAATATATTCTACAGACACTGACAAAATCTTCTATCTATTCCATCCAGCAATGAAGTATATAAGTGGTTACCCTATAGACAGGATCTCCCGTGTATTCCAAATGGTACTGGAGACCCTGTATACAGAATATAATATATGACCCATTTGGCAGTGGTGAATATGGACCATAGTCTCATGTATATTCCATAAAGTAGTCGTGACCCTATAGAGAGTATACATCATATGGCCAGTACCGCACCAATGACCCTATAGAGAGTATACATCATATGGCCAGTACAGCACCGATGACCCTATAGAGAGTATACATCATATGGCCAGTACAGCACCGATGACCCTATAGAAAGAGCCTCATGCACAGTAAATGTAACTCACAGTTCAGAGCGATGTTGGAGAGACCCTGAAATACGGCGATTCCAACACCCAGAACTTCATTCACCTGAGAGGACTTGTCGACCTCGGCGGAGTACGTCCTGTATGGAGGAAACACGGACAAGTCACCGGATACAATACAATGACACAATAGTTCTATCTGTATCTAGGAAAGCTGGGTGACAAGCAATATGGCCGCCAGTGGTTGTCACCCGGCCGGAATCACTAGTGCTAATATTTCCTGTGCTTAGTGTAATACTGCGCTCTCCAACACTCACGCCACCTCGCGGTCTTCCATGGCGAAAGCCCTCACCGTGCGCACATTTCCTATCGCCTCATCGGCCACACCTGTCGCTTTGGCAATCTGAAGTATGAGAAAACGGAAAACAAAATATATTGTAAACACGACTGATCACGCTCATGTGCCCCGTGGCTATATCCTTAGGGCGCGGTATAATCAGATGAAAATTGAGAAACTCTATACCTGTTCCTGAGCGCGGCGCGACAATCTGCGCAGAAAAGAGCCAATAACGGCCCCGGCTCCCACCAGCACGGGCATCACCACCACCAGGAGTCCGGTCAGTTTTGGGGAGATGTAATAGAGGGATATGAAACAGCCAAATGTCTGGGTGATGTTCCTGAGCCCCTGCAAGTCATAGCACGAAACGCGTCACCACTACACGGGTCACAACCAGTAACAAGAGTCACCCAGCTTTCTAAAGACCCTGAATGGCATACAAATCTGCATTGTGTAGCATTGTATTCTTGCCCCCATTCATTATTGGTAGAAGAACATTCATCGGATCTCACCTGGGATATGACCTGCTTGAATGCGGACTTGAACTCCTGGACGTCGGAGGTGAGACGATTTACTAAGAGGCCGGTCTTCTGTGCGTCAAAGAAAGCCACATCCTGGCTGTGACGGGAAGAGGATCAGAGATGAGGAGGGTTTGTTACAATGTGTCAGAAGGTAAAAGCATTTAGCCTGGAGTCCAGGAAAGGAGAGAAAACGGTGTTGCTGCTGTGTTAAGTACGGTCTTCACGGATACATTGTAACAAACCCTCAGCCCTGTGAATAGGACTAGAGCAGCCTCTGAATGTGAAAAAACGAACGTTCCCATGTTCACTGACAGCAGAGATCTTAATAATAGTACAGAAGTGAAACCGCCAGGCGACAGCACAGCTACGGAACGGCAGGCGACAGTGCTACTAGGACAGAGCGCACAGCGCTACCGTCACAGAGCGACAGCGCTACCGTCACAGAGCGACAGCGCTACCGTCACAGAGCGACAGCGCTACCGCGACAACGCTAACGCGACAACGCTAACGCGACAACGCTAACGCGAAAGCGCTACTGCGACAGCGACAACGCTACTGCGAGAGAGCGACAGCACAGCTAGGGAGCGGCAGGCGACAACGCTACTAGGGGCCACCAGGCGACAGCGCTACTAGGACAGAGTGCCAAGCGACAGCGCTACTAGGACAGCGCTACTGCGACAGAGAGACAGCGCTACTAGGGGACACCAGGCGACAGCGCTACTGCGACAGAGTGACAGCGCTACGACAGAGCTACTACAACAGAGCGACAGCGCTACTAGGGGCCGCCAGGCGACAGCGCTACTAGGGGCCACCAGGCGACAGCGCTACTAGGGGCCACCAGGCGACAGCGCTACTAGGGGCCACCAGGCGACAGCGCTACTAGGGGCCACCAGGCGACAGCGCTACTAGGGGCCACCAGGCGACAGCGCTACTAGGGGCCACCAGGCGACAGCGCTACTAGGACAGAGTGCCAAGCGACAGCGCTACTAGGGACCGACAGACGACAGAGCTACTACGACAGAGCGCCAGGCGGCAGCACAGCTAGGGAGCGGCAGGCGTCAGTGCTACTAGGGGCCACCAGGCGACAGCTCTACTAGGGGCCACCAGGCGACAGCTCTACTAGGGGCCACCAGGCGTCAGTGCTACTAGGACAGAGCTACAAAGACAGAGTGACAGCGCTACAAGGGAACGCCAGGCGAAGGCGCTACTAGGGAACGCCAGGCGACAGCGCTGATCTCCACAGGAGAAGATGTGGAGTAGTCAACCGGAGTATAACGTTTGGGTTCTGCCGAGCTGACCTAGTGCCTCCATATGTTGATCATCAGATCAGATGGCAAATTAGACGCTGTTAGATGACAATATGCAGAAGGAAACCTGCGGATTTGCAGACAGGACACAGGACTGTAGAATACTCACTGCAGAAGGGATGTGAACAAAGCCTTCCTCATACTCCCAGCAACTCGCTCCCCGACACGAGAGAGCAGAATGATATAACCGCATGTCAGCAAGCCCTGAGTGTGTATACAAGCAAGAGTCAGTCACCGAATAGAAATATATACAGGGTTAATAAACCAGATATCACCCCCTACTGGTCAGATAAGGAAAGGACATGCAGTCTGTGCCTCCACACCATTCATGGTGACAGACTAATAACAGGAACTAGAATTCATAATATCATTGGCTTATTATAATATTAATGAAAATCTCAGCCCTGCAGCGCAATCTCTCCATAATGCAGGCGGCAGCAATACCATCATTAACCACTAGAGGTCCCTCCATTCCACAACACATTCTCTATATATACAGCATATACAATGTTAGCTCCAATTACTTGCTGAATATTACAGAAACTGAAAGAACACACACTAAATATATATATATAATAGCATCCCCTGTATTGACAAAAGTTATGGACTACGCTTCATTAAAGTGAAGAAAAAAAACAAAGGGTAAAAAGAAATAGAAACTGCCTGAACGAATAAAAAAAGGACACTTTGGGCCCATTATAGCGAAGTCTTACATTGAACATATATAAAATTTGGGAAAAACCTTCATCCCTTTAGCAGAATGCAAAGTCTCCAAGATGCTGCTGCCTGCAATACCATCCCTGGCCACTGAGGGCAAACGTATGTACAGCAAGGACCCTAAGAAGTCTAATAAGGCCCTGTTCACACAGAGGATTTTGAGGGCAGAAAAAAATGTTAAAGCAGATTTTCACCTGCCTGCACATTCTTGCCACGGTTTTCTCCCAGTGGCCATTGAGGACCGCAGGCAAAAACACTGCGAAAAATACTTTTTCTGCCTCCCTTTGATATCAGAGGCAAAACCGCTGCAAGAAAGAACATGCAGCCTCTCTATCCCGCGAGCGGCTTAAAGCCACTGCGGGAAAATAACGCCTCCGATTGAAATCAATGGGAGGCGGTTTCAGGCAGTTTTTTGGCGCTGATTCCAAGGCACTTTCCGCATTAAAATCAGCGGCATAAAACCCTGTGTGAACTGGGCCTATGAGTGCCGTGTCACTGCTCCGTGCAATGCGGAGGTTGTATGGAGCCATAACACGGCCATGGGCATGAGCACTATGATTGCAAGCTCTTCAGTCTGTCCATATGCCGCAGTCCAAACTTTCACTTCCAATAGTGAACTACTTGTTCTCAGGGTCACTCATTTACAGCCTACTAAAGATCCAATGTCACAGCTCACCTGGGCTGCATACAAAGACAGCAACTTCATGGCCGGACCGCGAACATCCCGGATGTAGTCCCCAGCGTGCTCCCGTGTGTAGCGGGACACCACATTCACCAGATCCCCCAGGATAAGTGGAATCTGTATATTCAAGAATGCTGCACCGAAAGCCAGCTAAAGAAACAAGAGAAAATGGTAAAACAACAGGGGCTATGCATGTCTATAAAGCTTGGGTGACTCCGTGACTAAACGATAGCTGTTAAAAACAGCTGCTGTTGGAATTACTGTGTACATACATTACTTATCCTGTACTGATCCTGAGTTACATCCTGTATTATACTCCAGAGCTGCACTCACTATTCTGCTGGTGGAGTCACTGTGTATATACATTACATTACTTATCCTGTACTGATCCTGAGTTATATCCTGTATTATACTCCAGAGCTGCACTCACTATTCTGCTGGTGGAGTCACTGTGTACATACATTACATTACTTATCCTGTACTGATCCTGAGTTACATCCTGTATTATACTCCAGAGCTGCACTCACTATTCTGCTGGTGGAGTCACTGTGTACATACATTACATTACTTATCCTGTACTGATCCTGAGTTACATCCTGTATTATACTCCAGAGCTGCACTCACTATTCTGCTGGTGGAGTCACTGTATACATACATTACATTACTTATCCTGTACTGATCCTGAGTTACATCCTGTATTATACTCCAGAGCTGCACTCACTATTCTGCTGGTGGAGTCACTGTGTACATACATTACATTACTTATCCTGTACTGATCCTGAGTTACATCCTGTATTATACTCCAGAGCTGCACTCACTATTCTGCTGGTGGAGTCACTGTATACATACATTACATTACTTATCCTGTACTGATCCTGAGTTACATCCTGTATTATACTCCAGAGCTGCACTCACTATTCTGCTGGTGGAGTCACTGTGTACATACATTACATTACTTATCCTGTACTGATCCTGAGTTACATCCTGTATTATACTCCAGAGCTGCGCTCACTATTCTGCTGGTGGAGTCACTGTGTACATACATTACATTACTTATCCTGTACTGATCCTGAGTTATATCCTGTATTATACTCCAGAGCTGCACTCACTATTCTGCTGGTGGAGTCACTGTGTACATACATTACATTACATATCCTGCACTGATCCTGAGTTACATCATGTATTATACCCCAGAGCTGCACTCACTATTCTGCTTGTGGAGTCACTGTGTACATACATTACATTACTTATCCTGTACTGATCCTGAGTTACATCCTGTATTATACTCCAGAGCTGCACTCACTATTCTGCTGGTGGAGTGTGTACATACATTACATTACTTATCCTGTACTGATCCTGAGTTACATCCTGTATTATACTCCAGAGCTGCACTCACTATTCTGCTGGTGGAGTCACTGTGTACATACATTACTTATCCTGTACTGATCCTGAGTTACATCCTGTATTATACTCCAGAGCTGCACTCACTATTCTGCTGGTGGAGTCACTGTGTACATACACTACTTATCCTGCACTGATCCTGAGTTACATCCTGTATTATACTCCAGAGCTGCACTCACTATTCTGCTGGTGGAGTCACTGTGTACATACACTACTTATCCTGCACTGATCCTGAGTTACATCCTGTATTATACTCCAGAGCCGCACTCACTATTCTGCTGGTGGAGTCGCTGTGTACATACATTACATTACTTATCCTGTACTGATCCTGAGTTACATCCTGTATTATACTCCAGAGCTGCACTCACTATTCTGCTGGTGGAGTCACTGTGTACATACATTACATATCCTATACTGATCCTGAGTTACATCCTGTATTATACTCCAGAGCTGCACTCACTATTCTGCTGGTGGAGTCACTGTGTACATACATTACATTACTTATCCTGTACTGATCCTGAGTTACATCCAGTATTATACTCCAGAGCTGCACTCACTATTCTGCTGGTGGAGTCACTGTGTACATACATTACATTACTTATCCTGTACTGATCCTGAGTTACATCCTGTATTATACTCCAGAGCTGCACTCACTATTCTGCTGGTGGAGTCCCTGTGTACATACATTACTTATCCTGTACTGATCCGGAGTTACATCCTGTATTATACTCCAGAGCTGCACTCACTATTCTGCTGGTGGAGTCCCTGTGTACATACATTACTTATCCTGTACTGATCCTGAGTTACATCCTGTATTATACTCCAGAGCTGCACTCACTATTCTGCTGGTGGAGTCACTGTGTACATACATTACATTACTTATCCTGTACTGATCCTGAGTTACATCCTGTATTATACTCCAGAGCTGCACTCACTATTCTGCTGGTGGAGTCACTGTGTACATACATTACATTACTTATCCTGTACTGATCCTGAGTTACATCCTGTATTATACTCCAGAGCTGCACTCACTATTCTGCTGGTGGAGTCACTGTGTACATACATTACATTACTTATCCTGCACTGATCCTGAGTTATATCCTGTATTATACTCCAGAGCTGCACTCACTATTCTGCTGGTGGAGTCACTGTGTACATACATTACATTACTTATCCTGTACTGATCCTGAGTTACATCCTGTGTTATACTCCAGAGCTGCACTCACTATTCTGCTGGTGGAGTCACTGTGTACATACATTACATTACTTATCCTGTACTGATCCTGAGTTATATCCTGTATTATACTCCAGAGCTGCACTCACTATTCTGCTGGTGGAGTCACTGTGTACATACATTACATTACTTATCCTGTACTGATCCTGAGTTACATCCTGTATTATACTCCAGAGCTGCGCTCACTATTCTGCTGGTGGAGTCACTGTGTACATACATTACATTACTTATCCTGTACTGATCCTGAATTACATCCTGTATTATACTCCAGAGCTGCACTCACTATTCTGCTGGTGGAGTCACTGTGTACATACATTACATTACTTATCCTGTACTGATCCTGAGTTACATCCTGTATTATACTCCAGAGCTGCACTCCCTATTCTGCTGGTGGAGTCGCTGTGTACATACATTACTGATCCTGAATTACTTCGGCTTGTGCTGCCCCCCTCAGATTTCCCCTGTACCCCCTCTCAGAATCTGCTTACAATGACGGCCGTGATCAGCGCCAGAAGCTGCGGTCGCAGGAGCTTCCAGAACTCGGTCCAGCAGAACTCTGGTTCCGGTCTCTCCCTCTCGGACACGACGGGCGGATGGAATTGCACCTCCAGCTGGCACAGGGCGACCTTCCCTCCCAACCCCACAAAGGCTGGGCTAAGCAGAAGTGCCAGTGTCCTGCCCTTGTTGGTGGTTCTGCCAGACCAGCGGGTGGCATCTCGGAGGCGGGCATAGAGCTTGAGGCGTGGAGACGCAGGAGGAGACCGTGAGATGCAGGAGAGCTGGAGGTGCCTGGAAGAGAAGGTCAGACATCAGAGGGTGTCATGCAATCCTGCCCTTCTCTCTCCTATTCCTCTGGCTTTATATGTGTCAGTCCTCACTGTCGCTCTTGTATTCTATTCACGAAGCAGGATCCGGATGGGCAGGACATGGGGCCACAACCTTTGCGGTTTGTCTATTTCTCTTCGCAGCTAAAGGCTAAAAACTTGCAGCCTATGCAAATCTCTGGACAAGAGTATTTTTCATTCACTGCCAGCTAGCAGAGATCTCTTTAATGCAAACCGAATGCAGTGCTTGTAGCTCTACAGACGCTGGGATTTGTAGTTCTACATCCTGTCATGTCATTTGTCAGGGGACAGCCCGAGCCAAATGGAAGGACAAGAAAGACACTCAGTCTCGACCTCCCCGGTGTATGCCGGGAGTTGTAGTCCCTCACTCGCTGAAGAAACTACGCTTGCCGGCGGGCTGTGCGCGTGACGTCACATCTTACCTGACAGGGCCCGGGCAGCGGCGTAGCCCAGCCTGCATAAAGTGCAGCAGCATGACCGGCAAGATGTACCGGTGACCCCTTCACACAGCTCCACCCTCACCGGGAACAGTCCCACCTCAAATCACACTCATTGGCTAAATGTTGATCATGTGATCAAGAAAGGGGTGGGGCGGCAACAAAAACTAGTTTTTCACGTGGACCCGAATAATAAAGCGGGACTCGTGCGGGAGCCCGGGACTGAGCCACGGAGCCGCTTCAGCGTCAACGTATTATATGCCTATGAAGCACCAATCAGAAGGCGTGTATCATGGTCATGTGATCTTCGTGACAGGGCGGGAACGTCAGAGCCACTAGACCTCAACCTCTGAGGTAACAACCTGAGAAGTCACGTGTCACCCCCCATGTGACTGACAAGATGTACATACTACATTACTTATACTCCAGAGCGTAGATCAACCAGCATTCCCTGCGTGTTCAACGTCTGCACAGAGCTTTCTCAGGTGTATTGCATTCTGGGATATGTTGTGTTTACACCCGGCTCTGTACTGTCTAAGGCCTCGTTCACATCTGCGTTGGGGTCCCGTTCTGGTGTTCCGTCCGAACGGGAACCTGAACAGACACAAACGGAAACCAACTGTGATGGAAACGGAAACCTCTGGATTCCTTTTGTGTCTGTTCAGGGTCCCGTTCGGACGGAACACCAGAACGGGACCCCAACGCAGATGTGAACGAGGCCTTAGCGCAGCTATTAAACGGTGTGTGTAAATACATTTGTTCTTTCCTATAACAATCGGCAGAATCGTGAATGCAGCTCTGGAGTATATAGCTCTGGATGACATCAGAACTCACTGTTTCTAGTTGTATTTAAAGGGTAACTAAACTTTCAAAAAACTTTTGATATGTCAGAAGTTTTGATCAGTGGGGGTCCGAGCACTGAGCCCCCGATCGACCGATCGCTAAAACGAAGCGACAGAATCACTCGGGTAAGCGCTGTACATATCATTAGATACAAAAGCTGAGCAGACAGTATCGCACATGATAGGCTTAGATACAGCAGCTAAGAAGTATCACTTCATGATAGCATGAGATACGCAGCTCAGCAGACAGTATCACACATGAACGAATTAGATACACAGATCAACAGACAGTATCACACATGATAGGATTAGATACACGGCTCAGCAGACAGTATCACACATGATAGGATTAGATACACAGCTCAGCAGACAGTATCACACATGAACGGATTAGATACACAGATCAACAGACAGTATCACACATGATAGGATTAGATACACAGCTCAGCAGACAGTATCACACATGATAGGATTAGATACACAGCTCAGCAGACAGTATCACACATGATAGGATTAGATACAGAGCTCAGCAGACAGTATCACACATGATAGGATTAGATACATAGCTCAGCAGACAGTATCACACATGATAGGATTAGATACACAGCTCAGCAGACAGTATCACACATGATAGGATTAGATACACAGCTCAGCAGACAGTATCACACATGATAGGATTAGATACACAGCTTAGCAGACAGTATCACAGGATAGCATTAGATACACTGTTTAGCAGACAGTGACACAGGATTAGATACACAGCTCAGCAGACAGTATCACACATGATAGGATTAGATACACAGCTCAGCAGACAGTATCACACATGATAGGATTAGATACACAGCTCAGCAGACAGTATCACACATGATAGAATTAGATACACGGCTCAGCAGACAGTATCACACATGACAGGATTAGATACACGGCTCAGCAGACAGTATCACATGATAGGATTTGATACACGGCTCAGCAGACAGTATCACACATTATAGGATTTGATACACGGCTCAGCAGACAGTATCACACATAGGATTTGATACACGGCTCAGCAGAGAGTATCACACATGATAGGATTAGATACACGGCTCAGCAGAGAGTATCACACATGACAGGATTTGATACACGGCTCAGCAGACAGTATCACACATGATAGGATTAGATACACAGCTCAGCAGACAGTATCACACATGATAGGATTAGATACACGGCTCAGCAGAGAGTATCACACATGACAGGATTTGATACACGGCTCAGCAGACAGTATCACACATAGGATTAGATACAGCAGACAGTATCACACATGATAGGATTAGAAACACGGCTCAGCACACAGTATCACACATGATAGGATTAGATACACAGCTCAGCAGACAGTATCACACATGATAGGCTTAGATACACAGCGCAGCAGACAGTATCACACATGATAGGCTTAGATACACAGCTCAGCAGACAGTATCACACATGACAGGATTAGATACACGGCTCAGCAGACAGTATCACACATGATAGGATTAGATACACAGCTCAGCAGACAGTATCTCACATGATAGGATTAGATACAGCAGCTCAGCAGACAGTATCACACATGATAGGATTAGATACACAGCTCTGCAGACAGTATCCCACATGATTGGATTAGATACAGCAGCTCAGCAGACAGTATCACACATGATAGGATTAGATATAGGGCTCAGCAGACAGTATCACACATGATTGGATTAGATACACAGCTCAGCAGACAGTATCACACATGATAGGATTAGATACAGCAGCTCAGCAGACAGTATCACACATGATAGGATTAGATACACAGCTCAGCAGACAGTATCACACATGATAGGATTAGATACATGGCTCAGCAGCCAGTATCACACATGATAGGCTTAGATACACAGCTCAGCAGACAGTATCACACATGATAGGATTAGATACAGCAGCTCAGCAGACAGTATCACACATGATAGGATTAGATACACAGCTCAGCAGACAGTATCACACATGATAGGATTAGATACATGGCTCAGCAGCCAGTATCACACATGATAGGCTTAGATACACAGCTCAGCAGACAGTATCACACATAACAGGATTTGATACACGGCTCAGCAGATAGTTTCACACATTATAGGATTAGATACACAGCTCAGCAGACAGTATCACACATGATAGGATTAGATACAGTGGCTCAGCAGACAGTATCACACATGATAGGATTAGATACACAGCTCAGCAGACAGTATCACACATGATAGGATTAGATACACAGCTCCGCAGACAGTATCACACATGACAGGATTAGCTACACGGCTCAGCAGACAGTATCACACATGACAGGATTAGATACACGGCTCAGCAGACAGTATCACACATGATAGGATTAGATACAGTGGCTCCGCAGACAGTATCACACATGACTGATTAGATACACGGCTCAGCAGACAGTATGACAGGATTAGATACACAGCTCAGCAGAGAGTATCACACATGACAGGATTTGATACACGGCTCAGCAGACAGTATCACACATGATAGGATTAGATACAGTGGCTCCGCAGACAGTATCACACATGACAGGATTAGATACACGGCTCAGCAGACAGTATCACACATGACAGGATTAGATACACGGCTCAGCAGACAGTATCACAGGATTAGATACACAGCTCAGCAGAGAGTATCACACATGACAGGATTTGATACACGGCTCAGCAGACAGTATCACACATGATAGGATTAGATACACGGCTCAGCAGACAGGATTAGATACAGCAGTCAGGTGACATGAGTCGGGGGTTGGACACTGCTCGGCAGGCCTCCGGCCTGGTGTGTGCTGCGCTGCGGCAGGGAGGGGGTTACATCTTGTTGTCACAGATCTGGGCCTTGTATTACACAGCTGAGCAGCCAGTCAGGAGGCAGGGAGGTCCCTACAACAGATCCCGCCCCCTCCTAATCCCTGACCAGCTGGAACATTACAATAGCACAGACAGGGCCCCCAGCAACAAAACCCCCTCCAGCAAGAGGCAGAGCCGTCACCCCCCTGTGCCCCCCGTCACCCCCTGCCCGCAGCTGCTCCAGGGACACGGCAGTATCTGCAGCATGCAATGACAAGAGGAGCCCCGGACAGACTGGGACAAGGTGAGACCTGATCCCTCTACTTTCTGTGTATAATCAGGGTCCTTTAAATGGTGCGGCGTCCGCGGGCACGTTACAGGGGTCTATAGGCTCCGCCGGCCCCGGTGCAGCTGCTGTACAATATATCCCGGCTATAGAATTCCCAATATACGGAAATATTACACCCGTGCGGTGGTCCGTCCATGACGGGAGTGTGGACTGCAGCGGAGGATGGGTGTCATAATAGTATCACACGGGCCAGGACCCCAGCCCCACACTGACCCCGACCCAGTAATAACGTCCGGTCATTATATATAGACATTATACAGCCTGAGCGATCACTGACCCCGACCCAGTAATAAAGCCCGGTCATTATATATAGAGACCTTATACAGCCTGAGCGATCACTGACCCCGACCCAGTAATAACGCCCGGACATTATATATAGAGACCTTATACAGCCTGAGCGATCACTGACCCCGACCCAGTAATAACGCCCGGTCATTATATATAGACATTATACAGCCTGAGCGATCACTGACCCCGACCCAGTAATAACGCCCGGACATTATATATAGAGACCTTATACAGCCTGAGCGATCACTGACCCCGACCCAGTAATAACGCCCTGTCATTATATATAGGGACATTATACAGCCTGAGCGATCACTGACCCCGGCCCAGTAATAACGCCCGGTCATTATATATAGAGACATTATACAGCCTGAGCGATCACTGACCCCGACCCAGTAATAACGCCCGGTCATTATATATAGAGACATTATACAGCCTGAGCGATCACTGACCCCGGCCCAGTAATAACGCCCGGTCATTATATATAGAGACCTTATACAGCCTGAGCGATCACTGACCCCGACCCAGTAATAACGCCCTGTCATTATATATAGAGACCTTATACAGCCTGAGAGATCACTGACCCTGACCCAGTAATAACGCCCGGACATTATATATAGAGACCTTATACAGCCTGAGCGATCACTGACCCCGGCACAGTAATAACGCCCGGTCATTATATATAGACATTATACAGCCTGAGCGATCACTGACCCCGACCCAGTAATAACGTCCGGTCATTATATATAGAGACATTATACAGCCTGAGCGATCACTGACCCCGACCCAGTAATAACGCCCGGTCATTATATATAGAGACATTATACAGCCTGAGCGATCACTGACCCCGACCCAGTAATAACGCCCGGTCATTATATATAGAGACCTTATACAGCCTGAGCGATCACTGACCCCGACCCAGTAATAACGCCCGGTCATTATATATAGAGACCTTATACAGCCTGAGCGATCACTGACCCCGGCACAGTAATAACGCCCGGTCATTATATATAGACATTATACAGCCTGAGCGATCACTGACCCCGACCCAGTAATAACGTCCGGTCATTATATATAGAGACATTATACAGCCTGAGCGATCACTGACCCCGACCCAGTAATAACGCCCCCCTTTTCATAATATTCAGAGAATCTCTAGTGACTGGTATAGTGCCAAGGGACTGGCGCAGGGCAAATGTGGTGCCTATTTTCAAAAAGGGCTCTAGGTCTTCCCCGGGTAATTATAGACCAGTAAGCTTAACATCCATCGTGGGGAAAATGTTTGAGGGGCTATTGAGGGACTATATACAGGATTATGTGACAATAAATAGCATTATAAGTGACAGCCAGCACGGTTTTACTAAGGACAGAAGTTGTCAAACTAACCTAATCTGTTTTTATGAAGAGGTGAGCAGAAGTCTAGACAGAGGGGCCGCTGTGGATATAGTGTTTATATGAGAGGAGAGCAGAAGCCTAGACAGAGGGGCCGCTGTGGATTTAGTGTTTTTGGACTTTGCAAAGGCATTTGACACTGTCCCCCATAGACGTCTAATGGGTAAATTAAGGACTATAGGTTTAGAAAATATAGTTTGTAATTGGATTGAGAATTGGCTCAAGGACCGTATCCAGAGAGTTGTGGTCAATGATTCCTACTCTGAATGGTCACCGGTTATAAGTGGTGTACTCCAGGGTTCAGTGCTGGGACCACTATTATTCAACTTATTTATTAATGATATAGAGGATGGGATTAATAGCACTATTTCTATTTTTGCAGATGACACCAAGCTATGCAATATAGTTCAGTCTATGGAAGATGTTTGTGAATTACAGGCAGATTTAAACAAACTAAGTGTTTGGGCGTCCACTTGGCAGATGAGGCTTAATGTAGATAAATGTAAAGTTATGCATCTGGGTACCAACAACCTGCAGCATCATATGTCCTAGGGGGAGCTACACTGGGGGAGTCACTTGTTGAGAAGGATCTGGGTGTAATAATCTGCAGCATCATATGTCCTAGGGGGAGCTACACTGGGGGAGTCACTTGTAGAGAAGGATCTGGGTGTAATAATCTGCAGCATCATATGTCCTAGGGGGCGCTACACTGGGGGATTCACTTGTTGAGAAGGATCTGGGTGTACTTGTAGATCATAAACTCAATAACAGCATGCAGTGTCAATCAGCTGCTTGTAAGGCCAGCAGGATATTGTCGTGTATTATAGAGGCCTGGACTCGCGGGACAGGGATGTAATATTGCCACTTACAAAGCATTAGTGAGGCCTCATCTAGAATATGCAGGTCAGTTCTGGGCTCCAGTTCATAGAAAGGAGGAAAAATACAAAGAAGAGCAACGAAGCTAATTAGGGGCGCGGAGAATCTAAGTTATGAGGAAAGATTGAAAGAATTAAACCTATTTAGCCTTGAAAAAAGACGACTAAGGGGGGACATGATTCACTTATATAAATATATTAATGGCACATACAAAAAATATGGTGAAATCTTGTTCCATGTAAAAACCCACTCAAAAAACAAGGGGGCGCTCCCTCCGTCTGGAGAAAAAAAGGTTCAACCTGCAGAGGCGACAAGTCTTCTTTACTGTGAGAACTGTGAATCTATGGAATAGTCACCGCAGGAGCCGTCACAGCAGGGACAGGAGACACCACAGGAGCCGTCACAGCAGGGACAGGAGATGGCTTTAAAAAAGGCTTAGATAATTTCCTAGAACAAAAAAATATTAGCTCCTATGTGTAGAAATTTTTCCTTCCCTTTTCCCTTCCCTTGGTTGAACTTGATGGACATGTGTCTTTTTTCAGCCGTACTAACTATGTAACTATGTAACTATGTAACTATGTAACTATGTAACTATGTAACTATGTAATATATAGGGACATTATACAGCCTGAGCGATCACTGACCCCGACCCAGTAATAACGTCCGGTCATTATATATAGACACATTATACAGCCTGAGCGATCACTGACCCCGACCCAGTAATAACGCCCGGACATTATATATAGAGACATTATACAGCCTGAGAGATGACTGACCCCGGCCCAGTAATAACGCCCGGTCATTATATATAGACATTATACAGCCTGAGAGATCACTGACCCTGACCCAGTAATAACGCCCTGTCATATATAGAGACATTATACAGCCTGAGCGATCACTGACCCCGACCCAGTAATAACGCCCGGACATTATATATAGAGACCTTATACAGCCTGAGAGATCACTGACCCTGACCCAGTAATAACGCCCTGTCATATATAGAGACATTATACAGCCTGAGCGATCACTGACCCCGACCCAGTAATAACGCCCGGACATTATATATAGAGACCTTATACAGCCTGAGAGATCACTGACCCTGACCCAGTAATAACGCCCTGTCATATATAGAGACATTCTACAGCCTGAGCGATCACTGACCCCGACCCAGTAATAACGCCCGGTCATTATATATAGAGACCTTATACAGCCTGAGAGATCACTGACCCCGACCCAGTAATAACGCCCGGACATTATATATAGAGACATTATACAGCCTGAGCGATCACTGACCCCGGCCCAGTAATAACGTCCGGTCATTATATATAGAGACATTATACAGCCTGAGCGATCACTGACCCTGACCCAGTAATAACGCCCTGTCATATATAGAGACATTATACAGCCTGAGAGATCACTGACCCCGACCCAGTAATAACGCCCGGACATTATATATAGAGACATTATACAGCCTGAGCGATCACTGACCCCGACCCAGTAATAACGTCCGGTCATTATATATAGAGACATTATACAGCCTGAGCGATCACTGACCCCGACCCAGTAATAACGCCCGGTCATTATATATAGAGACATTATACAGCCTGAGCGATCACTGACCCCGGCCCAGTAATAACGTCCGGTCATTATATATAGAGACCTTATACAGCCTGAGCGATCACTGACCCCGACCCAGTAATAACGTCCGGTCATTATATATAGAGACATTATACAGCCTGAGCGATCACTGACCCCGGCCCAGTAATAACGTCCGGTCATTATATATAGAGACATTATACAGCCTGAGCGATCACTGACCCCGACCCAGTAGTAACGTCCGGTCATTATATATAGAGACATTATACAGCCTGAGCGATCACTGACCCCGACCCAGTAGTAACGTCCGGTCATTATATATAGAGACCTTATACAGCCTGAGCGATCACTGACCCTGACCCAGTAATAACGCCCTGTCATATATAGAGACATTATACAGCCTGAGAGATCACTGACCCCGACCCAGTAATAACGCCCGGACATTATATATAGAGACATTATACAGCCTGAGCGATCACTGACCCCGACCCAGTAATAACGTCCGGTCATTATATATAGAGACATTATACAGCCTGAGCGATCACTGACCCCGACCCAGTAATAACGCCCGGTCATTATATATAGAGACATTATACAGCCTGAGCGATCACTGACCCCGGCCCAGTAATAACGCCCTGTCATTATATATAGAGACATTATACAGCCTGAGCGATCACTGACCCCGACCCAGTAATAACGCCCTGTCATTATATATAGAGACATTATACAGCCTGAGCGATCACTGACCCCGACCCAGTAATAACGCCCGGTCATTATATATAGAGACATTATACAGCCTGAGCGATCACTGACCCCGACCCAGTAATAACGTCCGGTCATTATATATAGGGACATTATACAGCCTGAGCGATCACTGACCCCGACCCAGTAGTAACGTCCGGTCATTATATATAGAGACATTATACAGCCTGAGCGATCACTGACCCCGACCCAGTAATAACGTCCGGTCATTATATATAGAAACATTATACAGCCTGAGCGATCACTGACCCCGACCCAGTAATAACGTCCGGTCATTATATATAGAGACCTTATACAGCCTGAGCGATCACTGACCCCGACCCAGTAGTAACGTCCGGTCATTATATATAGGGACATTATACAGCCTGAGCGATCACTGACCCCGACCCAGTAATAACGTCCGGTCATTATATATAGAAACATTATACAGCCTGAGCGATCACTGACCCCGACCCAGTAATAACGTCCGGTCATTATATATAGAGACCTTATACAGCCTGAGCGATCACTGACCCCGACCCAGTAATAACGCCCGGTCATTATATATAGAGACATTATACAGCCTGAGCGATCACTGACCCCGGCACAGTAATAACGCCCGGTCATTATATATAGAAACATTATACAGCCTGAGCGATCACTGACCCCGACCCAGTAATAACGTCCGGTCATTATATATATAGACATTCTACAGCCTGAGCGATCACTGACCCCGGCACAGTAATAACGCCCGGTCATTATATATATAGACATTCTACAGCCTGAGCGATCACTGACCCCGACCCAGTAATAACGCCCGGTCATTATATATAGAGACATTATACAGCCTGAGCGATCACTGACCCCGGCCCAGTAATAACGCCCGGTCATTATATATAGAGACATTATACAGCCTGAGCGATCACTGACCCCGACCCAGTAATAACGCCCTGTCATATATAGAGACATTCTACAGCCTGAGCGATCACTGACCCCGGCACAGTAATAACGCCCGGTCATTATATATAGAGACATTATACAGCCTGAGCGATCACTGACCCCGACCCAGTAATAACGCCCGGACATTATATATAGACATTATACAGCCTGAGCGATCACTGACCCCGACCCAGTAATAACGCCCGGTCATTATATATAGAGACATTATACAGCCTGAGCGATCACTGACCCCGACCCAGTAATAACGTCCGGTCATTATATATAGAGACCTTATACAGCCTGAGCGATCACTGACCCCGGCCCAGTAATAACGCCCGGTCATTATATATAGAGACATTATACAGCCTGAGCGATCACTGACCCCGGCCCAGTAATAACGTCCGGTCATTATATATAGAAACATTATACAGCCTGAGCGATCACTGACCCCGACCCAGTAATAACGTCCGGTCATTATATATAGGACATTATACAGCCTGAGCGATCACTGACCGCCCGGTCTTTATATATAGAGACATTATACAGCCTGAGCGATCACTGACCCAGGCCCAGTAATAACGCCCGGTCAGTATATATAGACATTATACAGCCTGAGAGATCACTGACCCCGACCCAGTAATAACGCCCGGTCCTTATATATAGACATTATACAGCCTGAGCGATCACTGACCCCGGCCCAGTAATAACGCCAGGTCAGTATATATAGAGACCTTATACAGCCTGAGCTATTACTGACCCCCCTCCCCCTGATAACGTCCGGTCATTATATCTATAGACATTATACAGCCTGAGAGATCACTGACCCCGACCTAGTAATAAAGCCCGGTCATTATATATAGGGACATTATACAGCCTGAGCGATCACTGACCCTGACCCAGTAATAAAGCCCGGTCATTATATAGAGACATTATACAGCCTGAGCGATCACTGACCTTGTATTGATCCTGTTTTACATCCGGTATTTTCCATCAAATCTGCAATCACTATTCTGCTGTTTTTTTATTGGAGACAGTCAGCAAGTTTGTGGACAGAACCCCTCCCCCGAACCGCTTAGCTGAGCTCCTACGATTCAGGGGGGCAGTTAGTTGTTCATACATCCGATATCTGTACTGTGCCTGGTGTACAGACGACCCTTTCTAGAATGCAAATCACTAGAGCAAGCACTGTACAGACGCTGAACAAGCCGGGAATGCTGGTAGATTTCAGCTCTGAAGAATTATGACTGCATCTCTGGAGTATAATATAGGCTGCAAATGCTCACTTGTCGTTGATCGCTTTTTTTATGAAGGCATAAAAATTGTATGCGGACAGCACGTCCCCTCATGTAAACGGCAGTGCTGACGACAATAATGTATCGTGTGTGAGAGGAGGAGGGACGAACGGAACCCCTCACCATCATTGCTATGTGACAATGATCGTAAATGAGCGCCGATCAACCTCCTATGTCGTCAATCAGCGCTCGTTACAGACGGTTTATCTGGCAATAGAAAAGAACCCTTAGGATCAGTAGGAGATAAAAATAAGTAATGTAATGTATGTACACAGTGACTCCACCAGCAGCATAGTGAGTGCAGCTCTGGAGTATAATACAGGATATAACTCAGGATCAGTACAGGATAAGTAATGTAATGTATGTACACAGTGACTCCACCAGCAGAATAGTGAGTGCAGCTCTGGAGTGTAACTCAGGATCAGTACAGGATAAGTAATGTATGTACACAGTGACTCCACCAGCAGAATAGTGAGTACAGCTCTGGAGTATAATACAGGATATAACTCAGGATCAGTACAGGATAAGTAATGTAATGTATGTACACAGTGACTCCACCAGCAGAATAGTGAGTGCAGCTCTGGAGTATAATACAGGATGTAACTCAGGATCAGTACAGGATAAGTAATGTAATGTATGTACACAGTGACTCCACCAGCAGAATAGTGAGTGCAGCTCTGGAGTATAATACAGGATATAACTCAGGATCAGTACAGGATAAGTAATGTAATGTATGTACACAGTGTCTCCACCGGCAGAATAGTGAGTGCAGCTCTGGAGTATAATACAGGATATAACTCAGGATCAGTACAGGATAAGTAATGTATGTACACAGTGACTCCACCAGCAGAATAGTGAGTGCAGCTCTGGAGTATAATACAGGATGTAACTCAGGATCAGTACAGGATAAGTAATGTAATGTATGTACACAGTGACTCCACCAGCATCATAGTGAGTGCAGCTCTGGAGTATAATACAGGATATAACTCAGGATCAGTACAGGATAAGTAATGTAATGTATGTACACAGTGACTACACCAGCAGAATAGTGAGTGCAGCTCTGGAGTATAATACAGGATGTAACTCAGGATCAGTACAGGATAAGTAATGTATGTACACAGTGACTCCACCAGCAGAATAGTGAGTGCAGCTCTGGAGTATAATACAGGATGTAACTCAGGATCAGTACAGGATAAGTAATGTAATGTATGTACACAGTGACTCCACCAGCAGAATAGTGAGTACAGCTCTGGAGTATAATACAGGATATAACTCAGGATTAGTACAGGATAAGTAATGTAATATATGTACACAGTGACTCCACCAGCAGAATAGTGAGTGCAGCTCTGGAGTATAATACAGGATGTAACTCAGGATCCGTACAGGATAAGTAATATAATGTATGTACACAGTGACTCCACCAGCAGAATAGTGAGTGCAGCTCTGGAATATAATACAGGATGTAATTTAAGAATACTACATCAGAAATAGTAAAGTTGTCTTCAGAGATACACTTTGAAGGATTTTCATAGTATGTATAATTTTATTAATTCAGAAATATTCCTTACTAAAGACTTCACGTTTTCCCAGGAGTGATCTTGTCTCTTGGACCCGGTAGGACGGTTCTGTTCTCACGTTATTGTTCCTGTACATTTGCAGATCTGTCAGTGATTTCTTCTACCAATCAGTTCTCTCTGTAGGGAGTGTAAGTTACGTCCTATTGTGGCTGACGTTATTATGTGGTCACTGGTTGTCGGGATCGCATCCCAGGAAGACTCCCCATGGCACTCCATCTGCCCCAAGGGGGACATGCTAGGGATCGGACCCATCACAGAGCTCGTCTGCTCTGCTGTCCCCTGCCATGATGAATCCGGAGCGGTCCGTGTTTTACCAACCCGGACCTGTTTAACTATGGTATTGCCAATATGGGCCTATCCTGGGAATCTTACCGGCAAGGTCCATGTAAAGAATAGGGGATTCCTTAGACTCCGCACCCTCTGTTTACCTGTGCCAACTCTATAAGGTCTCATTGATTTATCCTCTTTGCCTGCTGCCAAACCTCTCCTATGCTACAGTGAACTCCACTTTTGATAGGTTTGTATAGTGCCGCTGAAGTCTATAACTGTTCCACTCTGCTACTCTGCATCACAACTCCTCAGCGATCACTCTAGTGCCGACCTACACTAGACGGGACGGGCATCCAAGAACGCTCTTGGACTTACTGTCTGGATGGAGCGTAGCATTGGTATATGTCTGGCTCTATTATAAGGCTCTTGGAAGGTACTGATCCTCCTTGCGGAGATCCAGCTGGCAGTGCTCCCTGGGAAAAAAAAATATGCTAAATATTTTTTTCTCTCTCTACCTCTCTGGTGCCACCTATAAGTAGCTCTCCTGTAAGTGCACGACCCATTATACAATCTCGAAATGTGACTCTGGTTAATAGCCAAACCAGGGACCCCCCATCTATAGGCAGCGCGGTGTAGGGTTCTGGTTGGCTGAATGAGATGCCTCTGACGCAGCTTTTTGGAAGGTCCTGATTCTCCTTGCGGAAATCCAGATAACACACGGCTCTTGTGTACAACCAGAAGCTCTGACAGAGCCTCTCCGGTGATACCCGGCATATGGACGTGTATCAGGACTGTATCTAATCCGATCATGTTATACTGTCTACTGGGCTGCTGTATCTAATCCAATCATGTGTGATACTGTCTGTTGAGCTGTGTATCTAATCCTATCATGTGTGATACTGTCTGCTGAGCTGCTGTATCTAATCCTATCATGTGTGATACTGTCTGCTGAGCTGCTGTATCTAATCCTATCATGTGTGATACTGTCTGCTGAGCTGCTGTATGTAATCCTATCATGTGTGATACTGTCTGCTGAGCTGTGTATCTAATCCTATCATGTGTGATACTGTCTTCTGAGCCACTGTATCTAATCCTATCATGTGTGATACGGTCTGCTGAGCTGCTGTATCTAATCCCATGTGTGATGCTGTGTATCTAATCCTATCATGTGTGATGCTGTCTGCTGAGCCGCTGTATCTAAGCTTCTGGATAAAACGTCTTCCTTCAGACCGAGTCTTGTGCAGTTTATTTTGGTCTGGTTCTCGTGATGCTGGAACATCTGTATAATTAGAGGCTGCAGGCAGGGGGCGCTGTCTGTCGGTTCCCCCGCACTGTGTGATTGGTCGGGATGTGACATGAGGATCAGCTCAGCAGTGAGCAGCAGGTGGAGCAGGATGGCGTGTGAAGGCGACGTCCTCGTGTACCAGCAGTGCCGCATGACAAAGTCCTTACTGCACAGCAAACGCTGCCACTAATCTGGTGTCCGCTGTGGTTCTAGCGCAAATGACTCCCTTCTATTACTTTATAGGGAAGTCCTTCTATATACGCACGTGTTATATGTTCTGTTTTTATTAAATCGCCAGGGAGACCCCACAGATCGTCCCAGATGCTTTTCCCCATTTCTTCAATTATATCTGACTCCGGGAAACTGGGTGACAACCAATAAGGTCGCTGGCCGAGCTGGAGGTATCCCCACACTCTTGAGTGGCAATTG
This sequence comes from Rhinoderma darwinii, assembly GCF_050947455.1. Classification (NCBI taxonomy): domain Eukaryota; kingdom Metazoa; phylum Chordata; class Amphibia; order Anura; family Rhinodermatidae; genus Rhinoderma; species Rhinoderma darwinii. The sequence continues at coordinate 340,539,949 of NC_134691.1, read as the reverse complement.
TACATTAGTTTGAGACTGTCCGAACGCCTATCAGGGCTCCGGGAAAGCTGGGTCGGTAGCTGTAATTATCCAGCGTTGCGCTTCTTCCTCCGCCATGATAACGCGCTGTGTGTTTACGGTCCTCGCAGCCTGTGCGTGGCGCCGGGTGACTCTCGGGTGACTGGTGTGTCCGGTGACGGGGGACAATGTATTTATAATATTCTGGAGAATGAAACGTGAGCTCCGGCCTTGTTATCTCATCACTGTAGTCGTCATCTGGGCCGGGGGTGAAGGATCGCTGCCCCGCCCTGACCGTGCATAACTAGGGAGGCCTCCTCCAGTATTGGCTTTATATATAAAGGGGGCCTCTAACTCCAGAGTCCAACACATGAAATGTAAAGAATCTGCCCAGTGGCCGATCTCAATTAGTGTGGACAACCCCTCCCCGTATGAAGGAAGCGGCGCAGCAGGGGCGCCCCAACTTCTGCCGGGACAGGTAAGTAATGGTGGGCACTGTGTGGCCGGCTCTGTTATGGTGGGGGCACTGTGTGGCCGGCTCTGTTATGGTGGGGGCACTGTGTGGCCGGCTCTGTTATGGTGGGGGCACTGTGTGGCCGGCTCTGTTATGGTGGGGGCACTGTGTGGCCGGCTCTGTTATGGAGGGGGCACTGTGTGGCCGGCTCTGTTATGGAGGGGGCACTGTGTGGCCGGCTCTGTTATGGGGGGGGCACTGTGTGGCCGGCTCTGTTATGGTGGGGGCACTGTGTGGCCGGCTCTGTTATGGAGGGGGCACTGTGTGGCCGGCTCTGTTATGGAGGGGACACTGTGTGGCCGGCTCTGTTATGGAGGGGGCACTGTGTGGCCGGCTCTGTTATGGAGGGGGCACTGTGTGGCCGGCTCTGTTATGGAGGGGGCACTGTGTGGCCGGCTCTGTTATGGAGGGGGCACTGTGTGGCCGGCTCTGTTATGGAGGGGGCACTGTGTGGCCGGCTCTGTTATGGAGGGGGCACTGTGTGGCTGGCTCTGTTATGGAGGGGGCACTGTGTGGCTGGCTCTGTTATGGAGGGGGCACTGTGTGGCTGGCTCTGTTATGGAGGGGGCACTGTGTGGCCGGCTCTGTTATGGAGGGGGCACTGTGTGGCCGGCTCTGTTATGGAGGGGGCACTGTGTGGCCGGCTCTGTTATGGAGGGGGCACTGTGTGGCCGGCTCGGTTATGGAGGGGGCACTGTGTGGCCGGCTCGGTTATGGAGGGGGCACTGTGTGGCCGGCTCTGTTATGGAGGGGGCACTGTGTGGCCGGCTCTGTTATGGAGGGGGCACTGTGTGGCCGGCTCTGTTATGGAGGGGGCACTGTGTGGCCGGCTCTGTTATGGAGGGGGCACTGTGTGGCCGGCTCTGTTATGGAGGGGGCACTGTGTGGCCGGCTCTGTTATGGAGGGGGCACTGTGTGGCCGGCTCTGTTATGGAGGGGGCACTGTGTGGCCGGCTCTGTTATGGAGGGGGCACTGTGTGGCCGGCTCTGTTATGGAGGGGGCACTGTGTGGCCGGCTCTGTTATGGAGGGGGCACTGTGTGGCCGGCTCTGTTATGGAGGGGGCACTGTGTGGCCGGCTCTGTTATGGAGGGGGCACTGTTTCTAGTAGTATAACCGGCACTCCCAAGTGTGGCCCTTCATACTGGTACAATCTGGGCCCTTCGAATAGTCTGTGATCTCTATAAAGGAAGAACCCCCCCCCCCCCTCAGAATATCCCCCATAAACCAGAGAGGAGGGGGTCTCTGGATAGGACAGTTATTGTACCAAGCACAAATTAATGTAGAGGGTCCCGATCGAGAGACCCCCTCTATCTGCTGGACAATCCCGTTCTATGTTGAGGGGCCCCGGGGACCTGTGTAATGATCAGCGTGTTACCTGCCGTTTCATACCCCAAAAAAAGAAAGAAATAAGGGCCCTAATTGCAGAACCCCCTGCCTAAAGGTTGCTGTAGAAGATAGCCCCCCCCCCCATAAGAACCCTTCCATCGATGGACCCCTATAAGGGTCCCCGTCACTGATAGGGGTCCTTATGGGTAAGCAATCCACAATAGGGGCTCTTATGGGGGCTATCCCTGCTAGAAGCCTTTATGGAGGGGCTGTCATGGATGCCCCCCCATAATGGCCCTTTCGTGGATAGACCCCCATAATGGCCCTGTCGCCTGCTGTTGTCCGCCCTTCACGGGTCTGAGTAGATGGCGGCTGTTTCCGGCTCATTGTGAGTCACTTTCTAATTACCAGTGAAGTGTTCCCTCAGCTATGTATGAATGCAGTCGCCCCACATATCACCGGGTGGTGGCCCAGCGGGCGGCACGGAGGTCACACGTGTCAGGGCCAAAGTGCCACCTCCAGTTTTAACCCTCGCACGACTCCTAATCTATTCCCTACATGTAAAGCTACGCTCGATCCATAGATATGATTTATTTTCTAACATTCGCTCTATATTCGGCTTTTTCCATATGGAATTGTTATGGTCGTGTGAATGACGCCGCTTACTCTGTGGGATTTAAAGGGGAAGTCCATGAACGACGCACCACAAGTGCTCTAATGTTTCTAGGTATTTTTTTCAACTTTATCCCCATGAGCAGATATCAGAGACGGCAATGGAGGACGCCGCCGAGATCCTGTCATATGAAACGTGTGTACATTGTTAGAATTCTATTTCCCCTTTAAAAGTTAGAGGACGGCCGTGTGGCGGCTTTTGCCCGGGTCGGCCGTGTGGCGGCTTTTGCCCCTGTCGCCCGGGTCGGCCGTGTGGCGGCTTTTGCCCCTGTCGCCCGGGTCGGCCGTGTGGCGGCTTTTGCCCCTGTCGCCCGGGTCGGCCGTGTGGCGGCTTTTGCCCCTGTTGCCCGGGTCGGCCGTGTGGCGGCTTTTGCCCCTGTTGCCCGGGTCGGCCGTGTGGCGGCTTTTGCCCCTGTCGCCCGGGTCGGCCGTGTGGCGGCTTTTGCCCCTGTCGCCCGGGTCGGCCGTGTGGCGGCTTTTGCCCCTGTCGCCCGGGTCGGCCGTGTGGCGGCTTTTGCCCCTGTCGCCCGGGTCGGCCGTGTGGCGGCTTTTGCCCCTGTCGCCCGGGTCGGCCGTGTGGCGGCTTTTGCCCCTGTCGCCCGGGTCGGCCGTGTGGCGGCTTTTGCCCCTGTCGCCCGGGTCGGCCGTGTGGCGGCTTTTGCCCCTGTCGCCCGGGTCGGCCGTGTGGCGGCTTTTGCCCCTGTCGCCCGGGTCGGCCGTGTGGCGGCTTTTGCCCCTGTCGCCCGGCTCGGCCGTGTGGCGGCTTTTGCCCCTGTCGCCCGGCTCGGCCGTGTGGCGGCTTTTGCCCCTGTCGCCCGGCTCGGCCGTGTGGCGGCTTTTGCCCCTGTCGCCCGGCTCGGCCGTGTGGCGGCTTTTGCCCCTGTCGCCCGGCTCGGCCGTGTGGCGGCTTTTGCCCCTGTCGCCCGGCTCGGCCGTGTGGCGGCTTTTGCCCCTGTCGCCCGGCTCGGCCGTGTGGCGGCTTTTGCCCCTGTCGCCCGGGTCGGCCGTGTGGCGGCTTTTGCCCGGGTCGGCCGTGTGGCGGCTTCTGCCCCTGTCGCGCGGGACGGCCGCGTGGCGGCTTCTGCCCCTGTCGCGCGGGACGGCCGCGTGGCGGCTTCTGCCCCTGTCGCGTGGGACGGCCGCGTGATGCCCATTCAGGGCTTCTGCCTCTGTGACATACAACGATCAGTGTAACTCTGGCGGGACGGTTATATAACGCCCATTTCTTTTACCGCCGTTAACGTGGTCTAGTGATTCCTGTGATTAACCCTTTATTGGCAGATTTTTCATTGTGTTGTCTCTATACAGTATACGGTTAATGCCGCTGTCTCCGTGACTGGTGATTATATCCCGTGTTGTGGTTGGTTGCTGTGAGCCGGGTGGAGTTTGTCGCTTGATGTCCTCAGGCGGCGGCTGGAGTGTAATCCTGCAGATTGTAATCACCTGGAGTCGGTGCAGACAGGTGACAGCAGCGGGCGGGCTGACAGGAGGATCACACGAATCCCTGGCACTGAGACTGGCAGGTAAAGCTGAACGTCGTGTCTATAGTCCTCCTGAAGGACTGCGGGAGGACTGGACCCATCACTCTGTCCCATAGATTACAATGGGTGAATCGATTCGCCAATTACTCGCTTCAATTGATCCAATGGCGAATTGATTCGCAAGTCATAAAAACGTAAATAGCGCAAAAAATCTATTTTTTTTTTGTCTGCGGTGTTTGGCCACTTTTGCCCGTTTTGGGAGATTTTACGGTCGGGTTTCCTACGCGAGGCTGACCGCTAACTGATATATGAGGATTTACCTATTGGATATTTTTTCGCCAGCGTATTTTTCAGGGGAAGGTTTCGGCAATAGTCTCCCGTGTAGGGTGCTATAGGCCGGTTTTAAAAGACGCTAACGGGCTGATATGTTTATGGGGTGATGGCTGACGGAATGGTCTAACGTGATACAGCCGACTGCGCTCTGCTTAAAGGAGAACTCCACTTTTGTACAACGATTTACAGCCTTCCGTAGTGATGATCTACATAAAATGTTTAGTAACTTTCTGAATACTTTGCTCTACATATCTGGTACTGATCTTGAGTTATATCAGGTCTTCTACTCTAATCACATCCAAAGCTGCATTCAAAAATCTGCTGATTTCCTCTTCTCAGAACATTGTGGATCTCCGGTGACAGTTACATAGTTAAAGCTAAGCTGTTCGGTCAAACTCGCTATCTTTTTTATTTTATTTATTTTTTTAAGTTGCGACCAGCAGAATTTTGAAAGCAGCTCTGGGTGTGACTAGAGAAGATGACTTGAAAAAGACAAATAGAAAACAATGGTAAAGTACGGCACTTGCGAAGGTACTAAACTTCATGTATATCTGAAATGTTGAAAGCGGGATTACACTGGATAAGGTCCCTTTGTTGCTATTGAATATTCAGGAGTCCGAGAAAGCTGGGTCACCCTCCCCCTCTTGGAGACGTATTAACACAATGGTTGTCACCCAGCTTTTCCACAGTCAGAAAAAAAATTAGGCGTTTCTGATTTCTATCAATCTTAGGGGGAAATGTTCATTTAAAGAAGTATAAATAAAGTTGATTGAAGGAAACGCAATAGATAGACATTCCTCATCTGTGTCACTCGCCATAGTCACCGTCCCCCGTCTGTAGCAGCGGGTCCTGATAACTGCCCCCGGGGGCAAAATGTTGACATATAATACATTACAGATTGTGAGCACGTGCTTTGTTCTCTTCAATAAACTTTATTTATACCGTCCTGGATCGCCCCTTTAAGGGCCCCTACTTTGTGTCTGGCCATAATACAGGATACGTGAATCTGGGAGGGTGTCCGGGAGCCGGGGTGACTCTTTATACGTCACCTCTTACACTTGTTTATCCGGAGTGCACGTGGCCTGTGTCACTGTCACTTGGCTGCCGGCCAGAACACGGTGTGCCCTCAGCCTGGGAGAATCGCTGCTTGTGGATCTCCAGGAAAAGCTAAGAATAATCCTGGTTATATCCCCGGGATCGGACGGGCGTAACGATTCTACACTCTGGTCCAGTGTATAGTCAGACATTACAATCTGTGCCCCCCCCCCCCCCCGTATCCCCGGGGTCCCCATAGTGCAATGTACAGGGACAAGCCGCGTCCTGTCAACTCCGCATATAGGACTGTATTTACAATTAGCTGGCTTTATCCCGGCACCGACGTCACATTTCCCAGCATTCCCTGCTGGTTCAGTGTCTGTTCTGGACTCCAATCATCTCCAGAGCTGCGCCCACAATTCTGCTAGCTTATTCATGATGGCCCTGACGTCCCATCCTCCAGGGTCTTCTGCTGGTTCAGTGTCTGTTCTGGACTCCAATCATCTCCAGAGCTGCACTCCGAATTCTGCTGGCTTTTTCTTGGCACTGACCTCGCATCTCCCTGCGTCGCCTGCTGGTTCAGGGTCCATACAGGTCGTGCTCCATTGTATATTGTGGGAGATGATTTCACCACATCATAGCCTGATGTAGGAAAAGAACAGAGGTTTTTGCATTTTAGGCTCTTCGCTAAGCTGGTAGGGGTGTTTCTGGCATATTGCATGTGACTTCCAGCAGAATTATTAATGCAGCTTTGGATGTGAGTGGAGTATAATATAATAATCATTTATCGGTTAACCTCCGTGATTGTTTGTGTTCTCAGCTGAGCTGGAGTGGGCGATGTCTTGAGAATGGAGCCTCAGGAGCAATTCCGAGAGTATCAGAGGTTAGAAGACTTCGAGGAGGATTCACCGCCAGGAGAGGACGACTTACTGGTGCATGTCCCAGAAGCCGTCAAAGGTGGGAGTCCGGCTAGAAACTGGCGCGGTCAATGGTCCTCCTGCGTTATAGCGACAGAGACTTCTTGTGTATTTGACCCTTTTATGGCCCTAGTCATTTACATTACAAATTTGGTGCCGTTCCGGCATCGTCAGACATTGGAATCCCCTCCGTCAGTGCTGTGTGATGACGTGTCATCCAGTACTGTCACATGACTGGTCACAGCGGTGACGCCACTATGGATGACACGTTCTGGCGCAGCGATGGCAGCAGTAAGGACACTATGGACGAAGCCCATACATTGTGTTACGCCTGTTGTATGGGGCCGAGGGACGGGACATGACACCGCGATTATCTCTCTGCCGTTTATTGAAACGCTGTGTCAGGCTCCGCCCCCTCAGCCGTTGTACTAGGTAAAATACTATTTAGCAGTTTTGTCCGGAGTGTTCCTTTAAGTCATGACTGTATTTAATTATTCGCCCTGGATTAGAGGGGTATTCCCATATGAGACACTTATGGCATGGCCACAGGATATTCCATTAATGGGTGCAAGTTGCACCGCGGTACCCCCACATCCAGACGGAGAGGTGGCTGCCCATGTGAGCGTCTCTCCTTTCACTTCTATGGGAGTTACGGAAACAGCCGAGACAAGTGACGACCTCTAAAAGAAAGGACGGAGAGAAAAAGTTGCAGGACGGTGCTGTTGACTGAGGTCTGAGGCTAAAAAGTTGCAGGACGGTGCTGTGGACTGAGGTCTGAGGCTAAAAAGTTGCAGGACGGTGCTGTGGACTGAGGTCTGAGGCTAAAAAGTTGCAGGACGGTGCTCGTGACTAAAGTTTTAGGCTTTGTCCTTTGTGTCTCATGTTTCTTTCCTTCCCCCTCCAGACTCCTGGCATCACATTAAGAACTTGGACAACTTTTTCACCAAGATATCCTTTCCAGCGAAACCTACAGTTACCACACAAGCTGCGTAAAACGTTCCGGGGGACGGATGAGGGTTTGTTGGAAAAAGATTCCCAGGCCCAATAATCTCTCCTAACGAAGAAGCTCAAGGACTTGCTCCGTCTATCACAGCTTGGAAGGGGGGGGGGGGGGGGGAGTCACCCGTCTTTCCCAGACCCCTGACATTCAGTAATACAAACCCTGCTCCGACATCGCTGCAGGAATCTGTGACCAGACCAGTGGGAGAAGTGATATAATAAGACACGGCTGACTAGATCATTTCTCCACCAGACAGTAGGGGGCGACTCAGGGATCTATATTTATGGGGGGGTATATTTTTCTTCTGTTATTTGCGGGGGGCACGGTCTTGGAAATCCCTGGGAGTATACAAGTACATGTAATGATGCTGCCCCCTGGTGGTGGAGCGGCTTCGCTGACAGTTCTTGAGTCTTTTTATACTTTTCCTTGACCGCACGCTGCACGTTTATCACTTTCACCAGAAGAATGGCTTCGCCTGCATGGTGCTGTCCGACTTCTTTGAACTTATGTAAGTAGAAACCTCTCCCTTATTAATTCTTCAGATCTGATCTGCAATTGTTTACCCTTCTGGTGTATCTAATCCTATCATGTGTGATACTGTCTGCTGAGCTCTGTATCTAATCCTATCATGTGTGATACTGTCTGCTGAGCCTCTGTATCTAATCCTATCATGTGTGATACTGTCTGCTGAGCCTCTGTATCTAATCCTATCATGTGTGATACTGTCTGCTAAGCTCTGTATCTAATCCTATCATGTGTGATACTGTCTGCTGAGCTCTGTATCTAATCCTATCATGTGTGATACTGTCTGCTGAGCTATGTATCTAATCCTATCATGTGTGATACTGTCTGCTGAGTCACTGTATCTAATCCTATCATGTGTGATACTGTCTGCTGAGTTGGTCTGATTGTCTATTAGCCACCCCTCCCTGGATCTATGTCCTTACACTTGTGGCTGGTGTAGATTGTAAGCTCTTGGGGTCTCTCCTTGTGTAATATCTGCCCCCGTTTTACCTCCTTTGCAGCCAGTTCCTGTTTGTCGTTACGTTCACCACCTTCTTGTTTCACTGTGTGGAATACGACGTCCTCTTTGCCAATAAACCTGTCAACCACACGCACTCAGGGGTCAATCCCGACCGAAACAAGGTGACCCTGACCGATGCCATTCTGTCTGCCCAGCAATGTGCCCTCAGGTATGTGCCATGATCAGAACGAATATTCCTTATCTAGTAATGTAAAACCGTCATCTTCGTTATATATTGTCTGTATACAGTGACTCCACCAGCAGAATAGTGAGTGCAGCTCTGGAGTATAATACAGGATGTAACTCAGGATCAGTACAGGATAAGTAATGTAATGTATGTACACAGTGACTCCAGCAGCAGAATAGCGAGTGCAGCTCTGGAGTATAATACAGGATATAACTCAGGATCAGTACAGGATAAGTAATGTAATGTATGTACACAGTGACTCCACCAGAAGAATAGTGAGTGCAGCTCTGGAGTATAATACAGGATGTAACTCAGGATCAGTACAGAATAAGTAATGTAATGTATGTACACAGTGACTCCACCTGCAGAATAGTGAGTGCAGCTCTGGAGTATAATACAGGATGTAACTCAGGATCAGTACAGGATAAGTAATGTATGTACACAGTGACTCTACCAGCAGAATAGTGAGTGCAGCTCTGGAGTATAATACAGGATGTAACTCAGGATCAGTACAGGATAAGTAATGTAATGTATGTACACAGTGACTCCACCAGCAGAATAGTGAGTGCAGCTCTGGAGTATAATACAGGATGTAACTCAGGATCAGTACAGGATAAGTAATGTAATGTATGTACACAGTGACTTCACCAGCAGAATAGTGAGTGCAGCTCTGCAGTATAATACAGGATGTAACTCAGGATCAGTACAGGATAAGTAATGTATGTACACAGTGACTCCACCAGCAGAATAGTGAGTGCAGCTCTGGAGTATAATACAGGATGTAACTCAGGATCAGTACAGGATAAGTAATGTATGTACACAGTGATTCCACCAGCAGAATAGTGAGTGCAGCTCTGCAGTATAATACAGGATGTAACTCAGGATCAGTACAGGATAAGTAATGTAATGTATGTACACAGTGACTCCACCAGCAGAATAGTGAGTGCAGCTCTGGAGTATAATACAGGATGTAACTCAGGATCAGTACAGGATAAGTAATGTAATGTATGTACACAGTGATTCCACCAGCAGAATAGTGAGTGCAGCTGTGCAGTATAATACAGGATGTAACTCAGGATCAGTACAGGATAAGTAATGTAATGTATGTACACAGTGACTCCACCAGCAGAATAGTGAGTGCAGCTCTGGAGTATAATACAGGATATAACTCAGGATCAGTACAGGATAAGTAATGTAATGTATGTACACAGTGACTCCACCAGCAGAATAGTGAGTGCAGCTCCGGAGTATAATACAGGATATAACTCAGGATCAGTACAGGATAAGTAATGTAATGTATGTACACAGTGACTCCACCAGCAGAATAGTGAGTGCAGCTCTGGAGTATAATACAGGATGTAACTCAGGATCAGTACAGGATAAGTAATGTAATGTATGTACACAGTGACTCCACCAGCAGAATAGTGAGTGCAGCTCTGGAGTATAATACAGGATGTAACTCAGGATCAGTACAGGATAAGTAATGTAATGTATGTACACAGTGACACCACCAGCAGAATAGTGAGTGCAGCTCTGGAGTATAATACAGGATGTAACTCAGGATCAGTACAGGATAAGTAATGTATGTACACAGTGACTCCACCAGCAGAATAGTGAGTGCAGCTCTGGAGTATAATACAGGATGTAACTCCGGATCAGTACAGGATAAGTACTGTAATGTATGTACACAGTGACTCCACCAGCAGAATAGTGAGTGCAGCTCTGGAGTATAATACAGGATATAACTCAGGATCAGTACAGGATAAGTAATGTAATGTATGTACATAGTGACTCCACCAGCAGAATAGTGAGTGCAGCTCTGGAGTATAATACAGGATGTAACTCCAGATCAGTACAGGATAAGTAATGTAATGTATGTACACAGTGACTCCACCAGCAGAATAGTGAGTGCAGCTCTGGAGTATAATACAGGATATAACTCAGGATCAGTACAGGATAAGTAATGTAATGTATGTACACAGTGACTCCACCAGCAGAATAGTGAGTGCAGCTCTGGAGTATAATACAGGATGTAACTCAGGATCAGTACAGGATAAGTAATGTAATGACTGTGCTCAGTGATTTATATGATCATTAATTCCAGTCTATTGCTCGTTTGCTTCCATGTGTAGGATTCAGGAAAGCGGCTGGATCATCTTCCTTCTTGTCATGGCGGCCATTTTCTGGCTTTACCGGCTGATTAAGATGTTCTGTAATCTTCTGAGTTACTGGGAGATCCGAAAGTTCTACATCCGAGCCCTGAAAATCCCCTCGGTGAGTGGTCGCCGGGTGTCGTGCTCGGTGCTGTACGTCTCGTCGCCGCACTGTACTCCATCTGTATATGGTAATTGTTTACGTTGCTCCTTGTGTTTCCGTCCCCTCATTGGCCTGCTCTTCTTCTCTTCTCGCCCCGTCTTGTAGGACGAGTTGTGTAACTTCAGCTGGCAGGAGGTTCAGGCCCGTCTCATCTCCCTGCAGAGGGAGCAGCCCATGTGCGTCCACAAGAAGGAGCTGACCGAGCTCGACATCTATCACCGTATCCTGCGCTTCAAGAACTACATGGTGGCCATGATCAACAAGAGCCTCCTCCCCGTCTGCTTCCGCCTCCCTCTGGTCGGAGAGGTCACGTTCCTCAGCCAGGGCCTCAAGTACAACCTGGAGCTTCTCTTCTTCTGGGGCCCCGGGTCCCTCTTCCAGAACAAATGGAACCTGCAGCCCAAGTACAAGCGTCCGGGGCAGAGACTGGAGCTCGCGCAGGAGCTGAGCCGCACCATCGTCCTCCTCGGACTGGCCAACCTCTTCCTGTGCCCATTCATACTGGTCTGGCAGATCCTCTACGCCTTCTTCAGCTACACCGAAGTCATTAAGAGGGAGCCGGGCAGTCTGGGCGCCAGACGTTGGTCACTCTACGGTCGACTCTACCTGCGCCATTTTAATGAGCTGACGCACGAGCTCCAGGCGCGGATGAGTCGCGGTTATAAGCCGGCAACCAAGTACATGAACTCCTTCGCTTCGCCGCTATTGGCCATTGCCGCCAAGAACCTGGGCTTCTTCGCGGGGTCCCTGCTGGCCGTCCTCATTGCACTGACCGTGTACGATGAAGACGTGTTGACCGTCCAGCATATACTGACCGCCATTACTGTACTAGGAGTCTTGGTCACTATAGCCAGGTGAGTGACCAGCCGTATGAAATCCTCTCAGGAGGGGTAATCGTTATGGTAGATATTGTGCGCAGGTGGAGTGTGGTTTAGTGTCTCTGCTTCATTCGTTATTCTGCCTGCAGGTCTTTTATCCCTGATGAGCACATGGTCTGGTGTCCGGAACAGCTGCTGCAATGTGTCCTAGCCCATATACACTACATGCCGGACCACTGGCAGGGGCACGCTCATAAGTCGGAAACCCGCGATGAATTGGCACAGCTCTTCCAGTACAAGGCGGTAAGTAGTGCTTGGGTCTGTGGGAAGCGAAATATAGTCGGGTATTGTACGGTGTGGGTCTCGCAGACATATGTAGTAGTGTTGGGTGGTGTAGTGTAGGTTCTGCAGTCATATGTAGTAGTGTTGGTTAGTGTAGTGTTGGTTCTACATTCATGTAGTAGTGTGGGTTTTGCAGTCATATGTAGCAGTGTTGGGTGGTGTAGTGTGGGTTTTGCAGTCATATGTAGCAGTGTCGGGTGGTGTAGTGTAGGTTCTGTAGTCATATGTATTAGTATGGGTTTTGCAGTCATATGTAGCAGTGTTGGGTGGTGTAGTGGGTTTTGCAGTCATATGTAGCAGTGTCGGGTGGTGTAGTGTTGGTTCTGCCTTCATGTAGTAGTATGGGTTTTGCAGTCATATGTAGCAGTGTCGGGTGGTGTAGTGTTGGTTCTGCCTTCATGTAGTAGTATGGGTTTTGCAGTCATATGTAGCAGTGTTGGGTGGTGTAGTGGGTTTTGCAGTCATATGTAGCAGTGTCGGGTGGTGTAGTGTTGGTTCTGCCTTCATGTAGTAGTATGGGTTTTGCAGTCATATGTAGCAGTGTTGGGTGGTGTAGTGCAGGTGTTGCAGTCATAAGTAGCAGTGTTGGGCGGTGTAGTGTAGGTTCTGCAGTCAGTCATGTAGTGTAGGTTCTGCAGTCATATGTCATAATGTTGGGTGGTGTAGTGTTGGTTTTGCAGTCATATGTAGCAGTGTTGGTTGTTGTAGTGTAGGTTCTGCAGTCATGTCGTGGTGTAGTGCAGGTTCTGCAGTCATGTCGTGGTGTAGTGCAGGTTCTGTAGTCATGTTGTGGTGTAGTGCAGGTTCTGTAGTCATGTCGTGGTGTAGTGCAGGTTCTGCAGTCATGTCGTGGTGTAGTGCAGGTTCTGTAGTCATGTCGTGGTGTAGTGCAGGTTCTGTAGTCATGTTGTGGTGTAGTGCAGGTTCTGTAGTCATGTTGTGGTGTAGTGCAGGTTCTGTAGTCATGTTGTGGTGTAGTGCAGGTTCTGTAGTCATGTTGTGGTGTAGTGCAGGTTCTGTAGTCATGTTGTGGTGTAGTGCAGGTTCTGTAGTCATGTTGTGGTGTAGTGCAGGTTCTGCAGTCATGTTGTGGTGTAGTGCAGGTTCTGTAGTCATGTTGTGGTGTAGTGCAGGTTCTGTAGTCATGTTGTGGTGTAGTGCAGGTTCTGTAGTTATACGCTGTATGTTGTAGGGTTTTCCACTGGACGGGCTGTGGGGTCATCCGGGTGTGTGATTTGCCCGTTCCTCTCGCCCTCCTCTTCATGTTTCTGCTGTTTGTAGGTCTTTATTCTAGAAGAACTTCTCAGCCCGATCATCACCCCGTTCATCCTGCTCTTCTCCCTGCGTCACAAATCCCTGGAGATCATCGATTTCTTTCGGAACTTTTCGGTGGAAGTTGTGGGAGTCGGAGATATTTGCTCTTTTGCTCAGATGGACATCCGGAAACATGGAAACCCGCAGGTGACCGAGAACGGGGCGAGGTCTAAGCCTAAAGTGAAGCTCCACTTAAAGGGGTTGTCCCAAGATTAACATTGATCAACAGGACCGGTAATGTGTGATCACTGGGGGCCCACCGATCACTAGAATGGGGGTCCGGAACCCTCCGCTCCTCATCACTGCACCCTCCGCAGTGAGGTGGAGTGTGAATGGAGCGGAGGACGAGCGCGTGCGCTGCTACTCCATTATAAGTCTATGGGACTGACGGAGGCCGCGGGGCGCAGCGCTCGGATGTTTCCGTCAGTTCCATAGACTTTTATAATGGCGTAGCGGCGCACGCGCTCGTCCTCCGCTCCATTCACACTCCACCTCACTGCGATGGTGCAATAAGGAGGATCCATTCTAGTGATTGTGGGGGTCCCGGGGGTGGCGCCCCAAGTGATCACACGTTTATTACCTATCCTGTGGATAGGTAATGAATGTTTATCTTGGAACAACCCCTTTTTATACAGTGTGGACACCTCTGCATCCATTTTTTTTTCGGATCGCTCCAATATGTCTAATATAGATTTTAAATCAAAACGACTTATTGCGCCATTTCTATCGTTTTTTGTTCACAGCTCATATGCAAACCGATGTGTCTCCATGTTTACAGATTATAAACAATCCCTCTGTAGTTGACCGACTCTCTCTTCTCCTAGTACCGCGTGATTGCAGGATCAGACTACACATTTGTTTGTAGTCTGTAACCATGGAGACACATCTGTTTGCATAGGAGCTGCAGACACAAAACAGGAGATTTTTCATCAAGAATATTTGAAAGTTGCTTCATTCCGATTGGAGATACGTTATAGCCGTAAAAAAAACAAATGGTTGCAAAAATGGCGCCAAGATTTGGCACCAGAGTGGTCTGCGCACGATGGGCATGTGCCCCAGGTTGTGTATACAGAGTAAATCACCTTGCGCCGTTTTGTCTTGCCCACAGTGGATGTCGGAGGGGCAGACCCAGGCCTCCGTGTACCAGCAGGCTGAGAATGGGAAGACTGAGTTGTCCCTGATGCATTTCGCGATCACGAACCCGCAGTGGCACCCCCCGCTGGAGAGCTCCGTGTTCATTGGCCACTTGAAAGAGAAGGTTCAACAAGACGCTGCCAATGCCCCCCCTGCCCAGCAGATTCTGTGTGAGGCCCCTATTTGCAGCTCTATCCTGTCTAATGAGTCTGGAACCGCGGTCAGTACTGTCCGGCCTTAGCTCCTCCCACTTCGCCATTTATGTTTTTTGCTTTTCGCCTTTGCTAATTCTTTTATATTTGTTTCCCTCTTTAGCCTGACAATTTGCTGGCCAGTGTCCTGGTTCATCCGGTCCTGACCGCCAGTGGATTACCTACCCGAGACCGCCGCTTTGCCCAGCCCACCACTACAGCATCTGCTGCGGCAAGTGTCCTGGCATCTCTGTCCGTGTCGCAGATTTCCAGTCGACCACAAGGGTTGCACTCCAATACTTCTCTGTACAACAGCGACCGCACTGTCCTACAGCAGAGGTCAGTGACCCGATCAGCAAACTTCGCTTATTTCCTATTAACCGTATTTCCACCATTTAGGACGATGGCGGTTAAAATCCGATTTAAAAATGGCGCATGGTTTTAACTGCAGGTTTTTTGTCGTACAGAGTTTTTAGATCATCTGTAATAGACCTGCAAATAGCCATCAATTCATTATTGTATAAAGTACAGTGAAGTTTACCGCTCAGACGGCACTGGTAACAGTCCAATATCATTCAGTATAGACACTCTCTCCCAGAAAAATGCAGTGGACAGTCCGCAATCCAATGAGGGTGTGGATGGTAATTCTTATCCTTGTAGTTCCACCAAGCTCCTTATCGTCTCCCTCCACATTCAAAGAACTCCTGGTAGGAAAAGGATCTTATGTCTCTAATAGATGGAAAAAGGAAGACACGTCGTGCAACACCCTCTGCAAAAAGATCGCTCCACGCCAAGTTTAATCCATACTCACAGAAGTAACAAGAAATAAAAGCATCAAGGTAAGTAAAAAACTTTACAATTTCTAGGCGGTGCGCCAAACACTCTGCCCAAAAATCCTAGTATTGTACATCGTAGGGCACCGAATATAAAGGATAAAATGACTCATAGTTTTATAAAAGCTCCTACAAAACCAATTATTGCGACAAAAGGATTTTTTTCCTGTAACAAGTGTAACGCTTGTAAAGAAGTGGGGTGTAATAAAAGAAAGGGGAATGTTACCTTTTTTATGGATGCCGAAAATATGAGATCAAACATTTGACAACGTGTAATACTAAAGGGGTTATATTCTCACTGCAGTGTCCCTGTGGGCAGTTCTATGTGGGACGCACAGGCCGCAAACTGAAAACTCGAATAGCAGAACACTGTAATAACATCAGAAAAGGCAAGATGGACCGTAGCGTGTCAGCACAACAGTCAATTCCACCATAAAGATCCCAAGGACACGAAATCCTTTGCTATTGAGACAATTGATAATCATTGGAGGGGGGAGGATTTTATTAAAAAAATGAGCGAACAAGAAAGTTTTTGGATCTATCCATTAAAAACGCCTCAGCCCTTAGGACTCAATTCAGACTTCGAATTGAAGTGTTTTTTATAAAAATGTTTTTTTTTTTGTTTATACAAGTACTTATTAATATTGGTGAGATATCATCTGATAGATATGCTGGTCCATATTGGTAGTTCCATGTTATGAAAACAATTATGCAAAAAAAAAAATAATGCCCTATGTATAGTATTAGTAAGAGACTTGTTCACACATAGCATTTTGACCAAGGGATCTTGTCTCAGCAGAACTCAATTGTTCTGATTAGCTGCAGCTCACTGAAGCTCTAGAGATTGGCCACAGTTCAGACTAAGTGGAAAAATAGAGAGAGAAAAAATAAAACTGATAAAATATAAATAGATCAGACTAAGGGCAGATACAGACGGACGTTGCGCTTTTGCGCGCGCAAAAACCATTTGACAGCTGCGTGTGTCATCCGTGTATGATGCGCGGCTGCGTGATTTTCGCACAGCCGCCATCATAGAGATGAGGCTAGTCGACGCCCGTCACTGTCCAAGGTGCTGAAAGAGCTAACTGATCGGCAGTAACTCTTTCAGCACCCTCGACAGTGAATGCCGAACACAATATCGAAAAACCTGTTGAAAAAAAAGAAAAAGTTCGTACTTATCGAGAACTTCCCTCCCGGCCGTTGCCTTGGTGACGCGTCCTTGGTGACGCGCCTCTCGACATCGGGCCCCACCTCCCTGGATGACGCAGCAGTCATGTGACCGCTGCAGCCTGTGCTTGGCCTGTGATTGGCTGGTGCTGTCACTTGGACTGAATTGTCATCCCGGGAGGTCAGACTGGAGGAAGAAGCTGGGAGTTATCGGTAAGTCAGAACTTAGTTTTTTTTTTTACAGGTTCATGTTTTTGGGGATCGGAAGTCACTGTCCATGGTGCTGAAACAGTTTAACTCTTTCAGCACCATGGACAGTGACTATCTCCTGACGTCGCGTACCGATAATTTTTTTTTGCCGGGTTCGGCCAAAACTAGTTCGGCCAAACCCGGTGAAGTTCGGTTCGGTTGTCCGGCTTCGCTCATCGCAAAGACACTCCGTTTGGATGTTCGGAAACAGAAAAGCACGTGGTGCTTTTCTGGTTACATTCATCCTTTTGACAGCTGGTGCGCTGTTTCAGTCGGTTCGCACGGAAGTGCTTCCGTGCAACCTGCGTGGTTTTCACGCACCCATTGACTTCAATGGGTGCGTGATGCGCGAAATACGCGGAGTTATTGAACCTGTCGCGCTTTTTGCGCAGCAGACAAACGCTGCGCAAAAAGCACGGACTGTCTGTACTGCCCCATAGACTTGTATTGGTCCGTGCGTGGCGCGTGAAAACCACGCGGCCCGCACGGACCGAATACACGCTCGTGTGAATCCCCCCTAAGTGGAAAATTAGAGACAGAAAAAATATAAAACAACTGATAAAATATAAATAAAAATCAATATAATGGATATGGGATGATTTGTGGAATCTAACCGACTATAAAGGTGGCAAATAGGCTTGTTTAGCATAATATATTATATATATTTTTTTACTTTTTAAAGAGATTAGGCATTTATATAAAAATAATAAAAGTGTATATATATGTATACGATTATGATGGTAAGATCAGATTATCTCTATATATTGCAGAGATCATTGTGGGTGTATATGTTTTTTTTAACCATTTTTTATGTATGTAAATTTATGTAAATTTAAATGATATGCGGCTTTATAAACCTGTTAATTAGACACGTCACACATGCCCCAGAGGAAGCCGGCAGGGCGAAACCCAGGGTCGGGCGAGAGTGTTTGGCGTGCCGCCTAGAAATTGTAAAGTTTTTTACTTACCTTGATGCTTTTATTTCTTGTTACTTCTGTGAGTATGGATTAAACTTGGCGTGGAGCGATCTTCTTGCAGAGGGTGTTGCACGATGTGTTTTCCTTTTTCCATCTATTAGAGACATAAAATCCTTTTCCTACCAGGAGTTCTTTGAATGTGGAGGGAGACGATAAGGAGCTCGGTGGAACTACAAGGATAAGAATTACCATCCACACCCTCGTTGGATTGCGGATTGTCCACTGCATTTTTCTGGGAGAGAGTGTCTATACTGAATGATATTGGACTGTTACCAGTGCCGTCTGAGCGGTAAACTTCACTGTACTTTATATATGTTATTTAGGGTATTTGTTGGATCATACCCAATTTAGTTTTGCCTGCTCCGGTCTGAGAGAGATTTTGTGGGTATTTGAGCCAAGAGAAACCACCATTATAATTCATTATTGTATACAGGATCGGGAGAACCGCCGCCATCTGTGTATACAGCGCCGCTCTGGTGGCAATGAGCTGGTACTGCAAAACAACAAGAATGACTCCATGTGCCGATCGATAATAATTGCAGTCACTTCATTCATTCCTTGATCCTGATGTTTTGTGTTCCATAACGTTCGTAGTTTGTCGGATGTTGGGGGTCGTTGTCCCTGTAATTAATGATCTTGTCTTCTCTATCAGCACCATGTCTCCGAGTGACTCCCAGATCCAGAGCATCTCCCGCTCGTCCCTTCTGGCCTCAGAATTTGCATCCGCTGAGATGAGCCTACACGCAATCTACATGCATGAGGCGAGTACACGCTCCTTACATACATGACGTCTGCGCTGCGCTCCGGTCTGTGTTGCTGCGCTGGTCCTCCATATAGTCATAAAAATCTTCTCTCTGTCTTCCAGGTCCACCAGAATCAGAACTCCTCACAGCGCCCTCTAGGGATGTGGCAGGTGGCAGACATGTCACCACATCAAAGGCAACCCCCAGGTACAATCCATCTCCTTATAAAGATTCATATACAGTAATAATCCCCCCCCTGCCTCGGTGGCGCCGCTCCCCTCCGCCTGGGCGGCGCCGCTCCCCTCCGCCTGGGCGGCGCCGCTCCCCTCCGCCTGGGCGGCGCCGCTCCCCTCCGCCTGGGCGGCGCCGCTCCCCTCAGCCTGGGCGGCGCCGCTCCCCTCAGCCTGGGCGGCGCCGCTCCCCTCAGCCTGGGCGGCGCCGCTCCCCTCAGCCTGGGCGGCGCCGCTCCCCTCCGCCTGGGCGGCGCCGCTCCCCTCCGCCTGGGCGGCGCCGCTCCCCTCCGCCTGGGCGGCGCCGCTCCCCTCCGCCTGGGCGGCGCCGCTCCCCTCCGCCTCGGCGGCGCCGCTCCCCTCCCGTCAGATTTGCCTCTTTACCCATCCTGCGGCCTCTTCATGGTGATTCTCCCCTCCGCCTCGGTGGCGCTCCCCACCGCCTCGGTGGCGCTCCCCTCCCCCTCCGGTGGCGCCGCTCCCCTCCCCCTCGCCGGCGCTCCCCTCCCCCTCCCCTCCCCCTCGCCTCGGCGGCGCTCCCCTCCCCCTCGGCGGCGCTCCCCTCCCCCTCGCCTCCGGTGGCGCCGCTCCCTTCCCGTCAGATTTGCCTCTTTGCCCATCCTCCGGCCTCTTCATGCTGATTCTCTCCTCCTTGCACACGGCAGGCAGCAGGTCCGGACATCAATCCGGGTATCAGGGTCTTCGTCTCAGTGGTTGGGAGGAGGAGGAACAGGAGGCAGAAGAGAGAACCCCCCTGCAGGCAGCGTCACCCGGACACAGCACAAGCAGCAGTGGAAGCAGTTAGCACGAGACGCCTGTGAGTTGGGGTACAAGGGGCACAGGAAGCCGATCTGATGGGGGACGGATGTGATTATATAGTATATTATAATGTACAGAAGAAGCTTTTATAATAAATTCTGTTCAATTTCAGGGTTGGGGAATGTAGTACCAGCAGACAGTATCACACCTGATAGGCTTAGATACACAGCTCAGCAGACAGTATCACACCTGATGGGCTTAGATACACAGCTCAGCAGACAGTATCACACCTGATGGGCTTAGATACACAGCTCAGCAGACAGTATCACACCTGATGGGCTTAGATACACAGCTCAGCAGACAGTATCACACCTGATAGGCTTAGATACACAGCTCAGCAGAGAGTATCACACCTGATGGGCTTAGATACACAGCTCAGCAGAGAGTATCACACCTGATGGGCTTAGATACACAGCTCAGCAGAGAGTATCACACCTGATGGGCTTAGATACACAGCTCAGCAGACAGTATCACACCTGATGGGCTTAGATACACAGCTCAGCAGACAGTATCACACCTGATGGGCTTAGATACACAGCTCAGCAGAGAGTATCACACCTGATGGGCTTAGATACACAGCTCAGCAGAGAGTATCACACCTGATGGGCTTAGATACACAGCTCAGCAGAGAGTATCACACCTGATGGGCTTAGATACACAGCTCAGCAGAGAGTATCACACCTGATGGGCTTAGATACACAGCTCAGCAGACAGTATCACACCTGATGGGCTTAGATACACAGCTCAGCAGACAGTATCACACCTGATGGGCTTAGATACAGCAGCACATACTATAACTTCTGTCCTTTCTTGCAGGTCCCTTTATTACATGACGTATATTTCTCCGGGATTTCAGAAGATATTGGTTTGTGCTTTTGCTTCTATGACAATGGATGGGGGGACATTTTGTGATATTCGCTATACACTAAGGGGCCCCGTGTCCCTCCCTCTTCTTAAAGGGACAGCGTTTGTATTAACGTCAATGACTTGAATAAGCTACTCGCCGTTTGTATCAGAAGAGATTAGAGTGTTTCCTTACAGTGTTATTATCTATGGTCTCCGACAACCTCAACTTCACCAATTTATGATCGACCGCCAGGACCAAGATCGCTGGTGGCCGACCTGTCCAGTCCCTGCTGCTGCTTTGTGGGAGCCTCCAGGCGCTTTCTCCACCTATCACCTCGATCATTGACCTAACACTACTCATCAATGAAGGCGCAGACATATGGGAGCACTCCGCCATCAACAGTGACGTCACAGCTGGTGGGTGGTGCTTCATCCCAATGGCGGATGCCGGGACATGCGGTTTAAAGGGACGCGTGTGTGTATCAGAAGTGCCTTTTGTACTGGGATGAGCTGCCTGTCCGTGGCAGAGGACCTGCATTTATATCTAAGCAATGCTGCGCCAAACACATTTCATGTGCTGCTCTCATCGATGCCTCTAGGGGGCGACGTCACCTGCTCAATGGGCATCCTAAACTGCACCAGCCCATTGGCTGATCCATATTCACTACAAAGCAGAATGACCCTTTTTATTAATGTGTTTTTTTTTTTTTAATTTTATTTTATTAAAGGGGGTCTCCATGAAATTAGATGCCAGCCGGTGACTACCCCCCCCGCCTCCATGGACATACTGCTCTCTGCTGCCTGCCTATTAGCATAACCTTAAATATGTACATTTTATCTGTTCAGCACTCAGAGGTACAAACCGCGGTAAAGACTCCAGTGCAGGATCGGGAGGCGGCGAATATTTTATACCGTGTATGGAAATAATTAAGGACGGTGTCCTCTATAACACGAATATACCACACGGGGGTCGGTTTCTGCTCAGGAAGTGAGATGTGTAAAGGGAAATGTCTCCCCTTCTTTATACGTGGCCATGGAGATGACTGACGCTAGTGCTCTCCGTTATCAGTCCGTACGGGGCCGGGCAGGACTAATATTTCTGACAGTCGTGAACGTCCTTTATTTAGGTCTCTGCCTCTATGAGGCTGGAGACAGGTGACAACTAACCCGCCCCCTATATCGGACACCTCCAGCCGCCGTCTGTCCGATAATCCGGAAGGGATGGGGGAGGGGGTTGGTACGTAGAGTATTGTACAGGTAAAGAATTTGGTGCTTTATGGGATATTGGATGGTGTCCTGGGTCACAGGGTCTGCTCCAACTGTATATAGTAGGGGTGCACTCAGAGGACGTGGAGCTGTTAACCATGACAGTGCCAAGCTGTGCCCATGGATGAGGAGGAGGGGGGGGGGCAGCTCTGTGCCGCCCTCTATAGACGCACTGCAGGCGCGGGCTACGGCATGGCTCATTTTGCAATAAATGTTTACATCCTTGTAGATAATAATGGCGTCCGTGTCATTTCTTCTTTAGTCGTTCTAGATATTCTATTGGTATAGAGACAAAGCGCTGGGGGTGGGTCGCTGCTGCGCGGAACCGGAAGATAATGCACCTACGTCTTCTATTGCTATTTATTGTGCGGTACAATTCTCTGTTATCAGCCATTCCAGGCCAGCAGGAGGCTGAAAAAAATGATAGAACCCGTCCTATTCTTGTCAGTAATTATGGCACGGACTCCCCCATAGAAGTCTATCGGCGCGTCCGTAAATAGGGACGGCTACTGATGTGCATCCGTATACTGTCTGTATATACGGGAGCGTTGCTAGGCAACAAGTTGATGACATCATTTGCAAGCTCGCTCTTTTTGTAAGGATCCGTATATATGGATGCAATACGGACCGTATTTACGGACACCCTTCGCTATATACGGATGCCTATATTTCGGGATGGATGAAAATCCGGTCGTGTGCATGGGGCTTTAGGCTGGGGAAACGCTGACCGGTTAATGCGATCTATTTTCTTCTGTTATCTGCTATTTGTGTCTTTCAATATCCAAAGCGTTTATCTTTCAGGAGCCTGGAAAATGCAGAGTCGTATCCGTAGTCACCCAGCTTTCCCAGAATCAGATATAAAGTTCTAGACATAGCCATTGAGATTATATATAGATGTTGATTGACTGATTATCACCAGCCCTGACTTCCAGCCAAATGTGCATGTTATTTCAACAAGGAGGGGAGATAAGTGGTGCCAGAGGCCTCCACTGCTGTTAATCTCCAGGGGAAGCAAAGAATTGGCCTAGAGAGCCAGGGCTGGGGAGAAGCGGTGGGTGCCCACCTAGAATGGCATGAAGCACCAGAATCTGGGTTTAAAAAATAAAAACCTGACTGCATTGGATGATGTAATGGCGGCTGCTTCTCTCGTTCATTATGGCGGAGCGCTGGTTATTAGCCATCCTGACAGCACTGCCGTCCAATGAGGGTGCTCTATCCTAACGAGAAGCTCTCATTGGTTGTGGACTGTACACAAGCAACGTGCTGTTTTGGAGTGAGAGCAGGAGGAGGCGCCGCTGATCAATCTGACTGGCGTATACTCTCCTGAACTGAGCATAGTATGTATGAGGGGAGGACAGGAGCACATTACCCCGCCCCTGAGGATCCTTGTTTAACGCCAGCCGGAGGGGCACAGTCTGGCAGCGTCGAGGGTCTGGGTCATGCAGGGTCCAGACCTGCCACTGCAGCCTGAGACATGAGACCTCACAATGACGCCACGTGAACCGACTCCGCCCGGAGAAGACGCGTGTCTAGCGACAAGTGACATATTCGTTCTTTATTAATGAGTATAAGACAATAACGAGGAGCAAAATATAAAACACCAACTAAATGTGCATCGTTATCACAGACACCTGCACAAGACCGAGGCGGCGATAACTCACTGATCACTCAGGCTATGTTCACACGGCTTCTTTTCGGCCGTTTTTCGGGCCGAAATGCGCTGAAAAATCGGTTTAGAAAAATAAATGAAGGAGGTGCTTTTATTTTTCCCTTCATTTCTTGAACTACTGTTGCGCGCAGCACACGGAAGTGCGTCCGTGTGCCGCACCCATTGCCTTCGATGGGTGCGTGATGCGCAAAAAACGCTCAAGTATAGGACATGTCGTGAGTTTGACGCCGCGGACACGCGCTGCCTGAAAAACACAGAATGTCTGAATGTCCCCATTGCCTTACATAAGTCCGTGCGACCCGCGTGATTTTCACGCGCGTATCACGGACGTGAAATACGTTCGTGTAAATAAGGCCTCAGAGTGATAGAGGCGTGAGGCACCCAGCACCTCGTATATCAAACACCAGGGGGAAAAGGCCTTGTTGCCCATGGCAGACATTTAAAAAAATGAAAGCTGGACTTTGATTGGTGGGCTCAAGCGCCGCAATGGCGACATTTTTATTTGTTAGGTGTGAATGCCAGGTATCACCCGCTGCACCCACACGCGGTTAATGGCGCCTGAGTATTTAACGTCTTCGTGGATCCCATTGTGACTTTACTCAACTGTAGTTTATTCAACTCATAAGAAGCTTTATTTAAAATCATGGTGCGCAAAACATGAAATCCAATCAGCTGTCAGCAATCGGGTGGAGTGCACGTTGTCTTATTAGGCGCTGACGTGTGATTGGCTGCTGCAGCGTCAGACACCTCGTAATGACAGATTTTTGGGGTGTCGCTCTCCGATGTGCTTGTATATAATAAGCGTGTGCCGTGTCTGCGCATCTCCCAGTGTGAACGCCGTCCTCCTCCGTGTTCAGTGCGGCCGTCACGTCTCTCGCTTCTCCTGCAGGGACATAGACTGACACCGCACACGAGACGTCACCTCCTGTGTCCTCAGTGTGATGCCAAAAATGTCCTCATGGTATCGGTTCTGGTCCTGGAGAGAAGAGAAGACGCTTAGGACAAAATCCATCTTCTAATATCCAATCAGATCTCACCAACCATACATCCACCTCCAATCTGATCTCACCAACCATACAATACATCCACCTCCAATCTAATCTCACCAACCATACAATACATCCACCTCCAATCTAATCTCACCATCCATACAATACATCCACCTCCAATCTAATCTCACCAACCATACAATACATCCATCTCCAGTCTGACCTGACATGCCATATAATACATCCACCTCCAATCTGATCTCACCAATCATATGATACATTCATCTCCAATCTGATCTCACCAACCATACAATACATCCGTCTCCAGTCTGACCTGACATGCCATATAATACATCCACCTCCAATCTGATCTCACCAATCATATGATATATTCATCTCCAATCTGATCTCACCAACCATACAATACATCCGTCTCCAGTCTGACATGCCATATAATACATCCACCTCCAATCTGATCTCACCAATCATATGATACATTCATCTCCAATCTGATCTCACCAACCATCCACCCAGCCATCTCCACTCTAATCTTACTAATCATATAATACATCCACCTCCAATCTGATCTCACCAACCATACAATACATCCATCTCCAGTCTGACCTGATATGCCATATAATACATTCACCTCCAATCTGATCTCACCAATCATATGATACATCCATCTCCAGTCTGACCTGATATGCCATATAATACATTCACCTCCAATCTGATCTCACCAATCATTTTCTACATTCACTTTAAATTTAATCTCGATGAACATCTAATACAACCACAGCAATCTGATTCTACCAAACATATAATACATCCCCTTCCAATCGTATTTTACCAACCTGATCTCAATACATCCATTTCCAATCTTATCTCGCCAACCATATAATACACCCACATGCGATCTGATCTTACTAATCATACAATACATTCACCTCCAGCCTGATCTCACCAATCCGATATCAATGAACATTTAATACAGTACATCAACTGCAATCGGATTCTAACAACCGTATATTCAATCCACCGCCAATCTGATCCCACTTTAAATTCAACACAGCGCCCGTACGTCGTACCCTCAGCTCCCCAATGTATTCTCCAGCTTCAACGATGCTCAAGTCCCCCTGAGACACAAGTATGAGCTGGACGGTCTGCAGGACGTCGGTGGCCATGGTGACATCCCCACATATGTACATGTGCCCGTTGTTGTGACGCAGCACGTCATACACGTGACACGCCAGCTGCGTGCGCAGGACGTCCTGTACATAGGTCTGAAAGAGAAGAAACATGGGCTCAGAGGTGCCAGGCCTGAGACATACCAGCCCGCATATAAGAAGCATATTCAGGGAAACTAAACCACAGTGACCGCCACAGTGACCTCGACAGCCAACGTCCCTCCATTACTATCGCATCAGAATGTCTTATGTGCTGGAAATAGGGCCAAATTCTGTGCTGGTGATACATCTTTATAGCAGTCGGAGCTCTGTTTTTTCTGATACAAAGTTCCAAATCTCCTGCATAGACCTAGTAACGTGATAAAATTCTGTCTAGCAGCAGCCACCACTAGGGGGAGCTTATCATATATTACGCAGAGAACAATGAGATCCATATAATCCATAAGCAGTGAGCTCCCCCTAGTGGTGGCTGCAGGCCTTTGTTTGCATTGACTGACAAAAATAAAATAAATGGCTGAAAAGTTTAACTGCCTGTTGTGGCCACTTGGTATAATAAATGCTGCTCCTCTGAACCTTCTTGAATTCATGAGGACCCACAACTTAGACTCTGCTATTCTTGAGAACAGCAGAGTTTGTCTCCCCTCTTTCAGAGGAGAGTGTGCTGATCACGGACTAGAAGTATAAGCAACATGTATTCTGGCAGGTGGCCACTAGATGGCGAATGAGATCCATGTAGAAATAACCCTATAAAAACAAACCTGCTCATTCATATAATCACCAATTAACTCTTTCCTGTGCAGGGTCATCTCTTACCTTTGGACAGTCCGGCTGGCGTGAGAAGGCCGTGTAGATCTGGGCGAGGGCTCCCCTCTTCTGGGCGTCAGAAGTTTCCTCCTTATATATATGGTCAAGTTCTGCACATCTGGATCCAAAAACCAAAGTCATTTCACCAACAGCCAGACCTAGAACAGAGATCAGATCCATGGAGGCGACAGTGATGGATAATGGGCCCCTGGATAAGTCAAGGGCCACTCACAATGCTATAGCCACCAAACAAGAGGCCTAGTTGTCCTTATTTTAATTTTCTGATCCAAAATTTAAAGGGTAGTCCACCTAAACAGAAAATTAACCCCCAGCTGTGAATACTATTGGTGGGGTCTGTTCCACCTCATGAAGTCCTCGCCACTAGTTCTCCTCATCTACAACATGGGAACTGAGTTGTCAGAGTACTTTTCAGGACATTCAGATTCTACTGGATACAGAGCCGCTAATTTTTAGACAAAGAATTGATTTATAGTCTGACAACCAAGTTCACACGCTCCTGTTGCAGGCAATAAAGTGGATATCCAGTCATACAAAGGTTTTCTTACCTTTATTTTCTAGATCATAAAGTCTCTGCTGCCAGAAGCCCCTGAAAGGCGCAATACCAGTCCCCGGTCCCACCAGGATGCACGGAGCATTAATGTCAAGTGGTAGACGGAAGGTTGGAGCCCTGCACAGAGAAAAGTATAAATGTTACATCACATCTAAATACAATATACATCATAGTAACAACTACGCAAAAGAGAAGTTATATATTTATACATAGGGAGCAGCATTATAGTAGTTATATTCTTGTATATAGGGGGCAGTATTATACTAGTTATATTCTTGTATATAGGAGCAGTATTATAGTAGTTATATTCTTGTATATAGGAGCAGTATTATAGTAGTTATATTCTTGTATATAATAGGCAGTATTATAGTAGTTATATTCTTGTATATAATAGGCAGTATTATAGTAGTTATATTCTTGTATATAGGGGGCAGTATTATACTAGTTATATTCTTGTATATAGGAGCAGTATTATAGTAGTTATATTCTTGTATATAGGGGCAGTATTATAGTAGTTATATTCTTGTATATAATAGGCAGTATTATAGTAGTTATATTCTTGTATATAATAGGCAGTATTATAGTAGTTATATTCTTGCATATAGGGGGCAGTATTATACTAGTTATATTCTTGTATATAGGAGCAGTATTATAGTAGTTATATTCTTGTATATAGGAGCAGTATTATAGTAGTTATATTCTTGTATATAGGGGCAGTATTATAGTAGTTATATTCTTGTATATAGGGGGCAGCATTATAGTAGTTATATTCTTGTATATAGGGGGCAGTATTATAGTAGTTATATTCTTGTATATAGGAGCAGCATTATAGTAGTTATATTCTTGTACATAGGGGGCAGTATTATAGTAGTTATATTCTTGTATATAGGAGGCAGTATTATAATAGTTATATTCTTGTATATAGGGGCAGTATTATAGTAGTTATATTCTTGTATATAGAGGCAGTATTATAGTAGTTATATTCTTGTATATAGGAGGCAGTATTATAATAGTTATATTCTTGTATATAGGGGCAGTATTATAGTAGTTATATTCTTGTATATAGAGGCAGTATTATAGTAGTTATATTCTTGTATATAGGGGGCAGTATTATAGTAGTTATATTCTTGTATATAGGGAGCAGTATTATAGTAGTTATAGTCTTGTATATAGGGGGCAGTATTATAGTAGTTATATTCTTGTATATAGGGGCAGTATTATAGTAGTTATATTCTTGTACATAGGGGGCAGTATTATAGTAGTTATATTCTTGTATATAGAGAGCAGTATTATAGTAGTTATATTCTTGTATATAGGAGGCAGTATTATAATAGTTATATTCTTGTATATAGGGGCAGTATTATAGTAGTTATATTCTTGTATATAGGGGGCAGTATTATAGTAGTTATATTCTTGTATATAGGGGCAGTATTATAGTAGTTATATTCTTGTATATAGGGGCAGTATTATAGTAGTTATATTCTTGTATATAGAGGCAGTATTATAGTAGTTATATTCTTGTATATAGGGGGCAGTATTATAGTAGTTATATTCTTGTATATAGGGAGCAGTATTATAGTAGTTATAGTCTTGTATATAGGGGGCAGTATTATAGTAGTTATATTCTTGTATATAGGAGCAGTATTATAGTAGTTATATTCTTGTATATAGGAGCAGTATTATAGTAGTTATATTCTTGTATATAGGGGGCAGTATTATAGTAGTTATATTCTTATATATAGGGGGCAGTATTATAATAGTTATATTCTTGTATATAGGGGCAGTATTATAGTAGTTATATTCTTGTATATAGGGGGCAGTATTATAGTAGTTATATTCTTGTATATAGGGGCAGTATTAGGGCGGGTTCACACGTGGCGGAATTTCACTTAAATTCCGCTGCGGACACTCCGCAGCGTTAATCCGCAGCGGTGCCGTTTGTCCATTGACTTACACTTTAATTTAGCAGTGTTCGTTTAGACGAGGCGTAAAATTCCGCTGCGGAGCATAGGCTGCGGAGCGGAATTTGGTGTCCGCAGCATGCTCTGTCTGTTGCGGAGCAGTGGCGGACTCATGGCGGAATTTCTCCATTGACTTCAATGGAGAGTCAAAATTCCGCAATGAAGTCCGCAGATCTTATGTGTGCTGCGGAGCGTATTCGTTTTACTACCATGACATTTCTTCATTCTGGCTGGACCTATGTATTTCTAGGTCTACAGCCAGACTGAGGAAGTCAATGGGGCTCCCGTAATGACGGGAGCGTTGCTAGGAGACGTCTGTAAATAGTCACTGTCCAGGGTGCTGAAAGAGTTAAGCGATCGGCAGTAACTGTTTCTGCACCCGGGACAGTGACTACCGATCTCAATATACATGTATCTGTAAAAAAACATATAAGTTCATACTTACCGAGAACTCCCTGCGTCTGTCTCCAGTCCGGCCTCCCAGGATGACGTTTCAGTGTAAGTGACGGCTGCAGCCAATCACAGGCCAAGCACAGGCTGCAGCGGTCACATGGACTGGCGCGTCATCCAGGGAGGTCGGGCTGGATGCCGAAAGAGGGACGCGTCACCAAGACAACGGCCGGTAAGTATGAAAATCGTTTACTTTCACTAGGGAAAGTGCTGTCCCTTCTCTCTATCCTGCACTGATAGGGAGAAGGGAAGCACTTTTCCCGCAGTCCGCAGCAGCTAGTCCGCATCAATGTACTGCACATTTTGTGCAGATCCGCAGCAGAATCTGCAACGCAGATTCTGTGCGGCATTGATGCGGACAGTTGCGGAGGAAATCCGCCACGTGTGGTCATGCCCTTATAGTAGTTATATTCTTGTATATAGGGGCAGTATTATAGTAGTTATATTCTTGTATATAGGGGCAGTATTATAGTAGTTATATTCTTGTATATAGGGGGCAGTATTATAGTAGTTGTATTCTTGTATATAGGAGCAGTATTATGGTAGTTATATTCTTGTATATAGGAGCAGTATTATAGTAGTTATATTCTTGTATATAGTGGCAGTATTATAGTAGTTATATTCTTGTATATAATAGGCAGTATTATAGTAGTTATATTCTTGTATATAGGGGGCAGTATTATAGTAGTTATATTCTTGTATATAGCGGGCAGTATTATAGTAGTTATATTCTTGTATATAGGAGCAGTATTATAGTAGTTATATTCTTGTATATAGGAGCAGTATTATAGTAGTTATATTCTTGTATATAGGGGCAGTATATAGTAGTTATATTCTTGTATATAGGGGGCAGTATTATAGTAGTTATATTCTTGTATATAGGGGCAGTATTATAGTAGTTATATTCTTGTATATAGGGAGCAGTATTGTAGTAGTTATATTCTTGTATATAGGAGCAGTATTATAGTAGTTATATTCTTGTATATAGGAGGCAGTATTATAGTAGTTATATTCTTGTATATAGGAGCAGTATTATAGTAGTTATATTCTTGTATATAGGAGGCAGTATTATAGTAGTTATATTCTTGTATATAGGGGCAGTATTATAGTAGTTATATTCTTGTATATAGGGAGCAGTATTATAGTAGTTATATTCTTGTATATAGGGGCAGTATTATAGTAGTTATATTCTTGTATATAGGGAGCAGTACTATAGTAGTTATATACTTGTATATAGGGGGCAGTATTATAGTACTTATATTCTTGTATATAGGGGGCAGTATTATAGTACTTATATTCTTGTATATAGGGGGCAGAATTATAGCAGTTATATTCTTGTATATAGGAGGCAGTATTATAGTAGTTATATTCTTGTATTTAGGAGCAGTATTATAGTAGTTATATTCTTGTATATAGGAGCAGTATTATAGTAGTTATATTCTTGTATACAGGGGCAGTATTATAGTAGTTATATTCTTGTATATAGGAGCGGTATTCTAGTAGTTATATACTTGTATATAGGGGGCAGTATTATAGCAGTTATATTCTTGTATATAGGAGCAGTATTATAGTAGTTATATTCTTGTATATAGGAGCAGTATTATAGTAGTTATAGTCTTGTATATAGGGGGCAGTATTATAGTAGTTATATTCTTGTATATAGGAGCAGTATTATAGTAGTTATATTCTTGTATATAGGGGCAGTATTATAGTAGTTATATTCTTATATATATAGGTGCAGTATTATAGTAGTTATATTCTTGTATATAGTGGCAGTATTATAGTAGTTATATTCTTGTATTTAGGAGCCGTATTATAGTAGTTATATTCTTATATATATAGGTGCAGTATTATAGTAGTTATATTCTTGTAAATAGTGGCAGTATTATAGTAGTTATATTCTTGTATTTAGGGGCAGTATTATAGCAGTTATATTCTAATATATATAGGTGCAGTATTATAGTAGTTATATTCTTGTATATAGGGGCAGTATTATAGTAGTTATATCCTTGTATATAGGGGCAGTATTGTAGTAGTTATATTCTTGTATATAGGAGCAGTATTATAGTAGTTATATTCTTGTATATAGGGGACAGTATTATAGTAGTTATATTCTTGTCTATAGGAGCAGTATTATAGTAGTTATATTCTTGTATATAGGGGCAGCATTATAGTAGTTATATTCTTGTATATAGGAGGCAGTATTATAGTAGTTATATTCTTGTATATAGGGAGCAGTATTATAGTAGTTATATTCTTGTACATAGGGGGCAGTATTATAGTAGTTATATTCTTGTATATAGGAGCAGTATTATAGTAGTTATATTCTTATACATAGGGAGCAGTATTATAGTAGTTATATTCTTGTATATAGGAGCAGTATTATAGTAGTTATATTCTTGTATATAGGAGCAGTATTATAGTAGTTATATTCTTGTATATAGGGAGCAGTATTATAGTAGTTATATTCTTGTTTATAGGAGCAGTATTATAGTAGTTATATTCTTGTATATAGGGGCAGTATTATAGTAGTTATATTCTTGTATATAGGGAGCAGTATTATAGTAGTTATATTCTTGTATATAGGGGCAGTATTATAGTAGTTATATTCTTGTATATAGGGAGCAGTACTATAGTAGTTATATACTTGTATATAGGGGGCAGTATTATAGTACTTATATTCTTGTATATAGGGGGCAGTATTATAGTACTTATATTCTTGTATATAGGGGGCAGAATTATAGCAGTTATATTCTTGTATATAGGAGGCAGTATTATAGTAGTTATATTCTTGTATTTAGGAGCAGTATTATAGTAGTTATATTCTTGTATATAGGAGCAGTATTATAGTAGTTATATTCTTGTATACAGGGGCAGTATTATAGTAGTTATATTCTTGTATATAGGAGCGGTATTCTAGTAGTTATATACTTGTATATAGGGGGCAGTATTATAGCAGTTATATTCTTGTATATAGGAGCAGTATTATAGTAGTTATATTCTTGTATATAGGAGCAGTATTATAGTAGTTATATTCTTGTATATAGGGGGCAGTATTATAGTAGTTATATTCTTGTATATAGGAGCAGTATTATAGTAGTTATATTCTTGTATATAGGGGCAGTATTATAGTAGTTATATTCTTATATATATAGGTGCAGTATTATAGTAGTTATATTCTTGTATATAGTGGCAGTATTATAGTAGTTATATTCTTGTATTTAGGAGCCGTATTATAGTAGTTATATTCTTATATATATAGGTGCAGTATTATAGTAGTTATATTCTTGTAAATAGTGGCAGTATTATAGCAGTTATATTCTAATATATATAGGTGCAGTATTATAGTAGTTATATTCTTGTATATAGGGGCAGTATTATAGTAGTTATATCCTTGTATATAGGGGCAGTATTGTAGTAGTTATATTCTTGTATATAGGAGCAGTATTATAGTAGTTATATTCTTGTATATAGGGGACAGTATTATAGTAGTTATATTCTTGTCTATAGGAGCAGTATTATAGTAGTTATATTCTTGTATATAGGGGCAGCATTATAGTAGTTATATTCTTGTATATAGGAGGCAGTATTATAGTAGTTATATTCTTGTATATAGGGAGCAGTATTATAGTAGTTATATTCTTGTACATAGGGGGCAGTATTATAGTAGTTATATTCTTGTATATAGGAGCAGTATTATAGTAGTTATATTCTTATACATAGGGAGCAGTATTATAGTAGTTATATTCTTGTATATAGGAGCAGTATTATAGTAGTTATATTCTTGTATATAGGAGCAGTATTATAGTAGTTATATTCTTGTATATAGGGAGCAGTATTATAGTAGTTATATTCTTGTATATAGGAGCAGTATTATAGTAGTTATATTCTTGTATATAGGAGGCAGTATTATAGTAGTTATATTCTTGTATATAGGGGGCAGTATTATAGTAGTGATATTCTTGTATATAGGAGCAGTATTATAGTAGTGATATTCTTGTATATAGGGGCAGTATTATAGTAGTTATATTCTTGTATATAGTTGCAGTATTATAGTAGTTATATTCTTATATATAGGGGGCAGTATAATAGTAGTTATATTCTTGTATATAGGGGGCAGTATTATAGTAGTTATATTCTTGTATATAGGAGGCAGTATTATAATAGTTATATTCTTGTATATAGGGGGCAGTATTATAGTAGTTATATTCTTGTATATAGGAGGCAGTAGTATAGTAGTTATATTCTTGTATATAGCAGCAGTATTATAGTAGTTATATTCTTGTATATAGGGGCAGTATTATAGTAGTTATATTCTTGTACATAGGGGGCAGTATTATAGTAGTTATATTCTTGTATATAGGGGCAGTATTATAGTAGTTATATTCTTGTATATAGGGGCAGTATATTGTAGGAGTTCTATTCTTGTATATAGGAGCAGTATTATAGTAGTTATATTCTTGTATATAGGGGCAGTATTATAGTAATTATATTCTTGTATATAGAGGCAGTATTATAGTAGTTATATTCTTGTATATAGGGGCAGTATTATAGTAGTTCTATTCTTGTATATAGGGGCAGTATTATAGTAGTTATATTCTTGTATATAGGGGGCAGTATTATAGTAGTTATATTCTTGTATATAGGGGCAGTATTATAGTAGATATATTCTTGTATATAGGGGGCAGAATTATAGTAGTTATATTCTTGTATATAGGAGGCAGTATTATAGTAGTTATATTCTTGTATATAGGGGCAGTTTTATAGTAGTTATATTCTTGTATATAGGGGGCAGTTTTATAGTAGTTATATTCTTGTATATAGGAGCAGTATTATAGTAGTTATATTCTTGTATATAGGGGCAGTATTATAGTAGTTATATTCTTGTATATAGGAGGCAGTATTATAGTAGTTATATTCTTGTACATAGGGGGGCAGTATTATAGCAGTTATATTCTTGTATATAGGGGGCAGTTTTATAGTAGTTATATTCTTGTATATAGGGGGCAGTTTTATAGTAGTTATATTCTTGTATATAGGAGCAGTATTATAGTAGTTATATTCTTGTATATAGGGGGCAGTATTATAGTAGTTATATTCTTGTATATAGGGGGCAGTTTTATAGTAGTTATATTCTTGTATACAGGGGCAGTATTATAGTAGTTATATTCTTGTATATAGGAGCAGTATTATAGTAGATATATTCCTGTATATAGGGGGCAGTATTATAGTAGATATATTATTGTATATAGGAGCAGTATTATAGTAGTTATATTCTTGTATATAGGGGGCAGTTTTATAGTAGTTATATTCTTGTATATAGGGGCAGTATTATAGTAGTTATATTCTTGTATATAGGAGCAGTATTATAGTAGATATATTCTTGTATATAGGGGCAGTATTATAGTAGTTATATTCTTGTATATAGGAGCAGTATTATAGTAGATATATTCTTGTATATAGGGGGCAGTATTATAGTAGTTATATTCTTGTATATAGGGGCAGTATTATATTAGTTATATTTTTGTATATAGGGAGCAGTATTATAGTAGTTATATTCTTGTATATAGGGGCAGTATTATAGTAGTTATATTCTTGTATATAGGGCAGTATTATAGTAGTTATATTCTTGTATATAGGAGCAGTATTATAGTAGTTATATTTTTGTATATAGGGAGCAGTATTATAGTAGTTATATTCTTGTATATAGGAGCAGTATTATAGTAGTTATATTCTTGTATATAGGAGCAGTATATAGTAGTTATATTACATACACAGGAATATAGCACTCCCCGAGCACTATCCTCTCCTGGTTCTAATATAGAAGATCTTACCCTCTTACAAAGCAGGGGACGGGCGCCCCAGGAGTCAGCTGGTCCAGCCATGTGGAGCAGACACCATAATGAAGAGGACCTTTGTTTTCTACAGAAGATAATGGGGAGGGGATTTTTGCAGCAGAAGACAATTATACATTATTTACAGATATACAGAGGTTCATGTATCGATTATTCTACACCAGAAAAATTCTGCGATCATGTCAGAATATGCGGCGCATAAAATGCAAAATTTCTTCATCCATTACGACAATTATTCCATAAGTAAGGGGCCGTGAATAAGTTATCATTATACTGTGACAAATTAAGCATCACGTTAGGCCCCTAAAAAAGAAAGGTGCAGATTTATGATGAGCGGCCGCTCCTACAGGTTTCAGTCCGGCTCACTGTACAATGTGTCGCAGGTGCCGCCATTTTTAAACACTCCATCAGGAGAAACTTAACGTGGTTTACAGATCAACCCCATAAATGTCCTACACCCCCTCGTACAATATATACTTACCCTGCGTGTGATACGACACCACTGCCACGGTCAGGTGGATCTGGTCGGGATAGGCTTCGAGGGAGGAGCTGATGGAGTAGTATCTCGGCTGGAGGAGAGGTAACTGGGTGAGGAGTAGTGAGCTGGGGACACTGATGGATGGGAATTCCTCCAGCACCTCCACCAGAGTAGGGCATCGGTGCCACTTCCACTCCTCGTACTGACGGGCATCCTGCAGGAGGTGGCATAAGTTATATTATATTCCTATTCCCGATTCTGGAATTAGCCTCCCTGGGAGATAAACCAATTGGGCGTATTAATGTCCTCTCAGTTCTTGGGGGATCCTACCTTCTATTATCTCTATATACCCTAATAAGCCAAATGTAGAGGGTTTATCCAAGGTTGCCTACCCTATAAAGTGCATATTCTTCCTCTTGACTTCACCATCAGAGATCTGCAGAGTTATATATGAAAGGCCTTCTGAGGGGAGGAGCCAAGGTAAACTCCACCCCCTGTTCCTCATGGGCGGTATAAACCTGAGCCACTCCCTTTCATTATCAGCACCATAATATCAGCAAACAAGGAACGCTTAGATCGGGAGTTTCCAAGTCGTCTTCCCTAGAAGAACCTTTTTTTCCCAGAATCGGAGAGGAAGTTTGTGACCGAAACTTCAAGTAACCCTCAGTATTAGTTATACCTGGCTGAGCGTCTCCAGTCTCTGCCGCTCCTCTTGATCCTCACATACTACGCTCAGCAGCTGCAGTAGTTGGGGTGTGGGGGGAGTAGTAATGTCCAGGTAATTAGTCAGTGCCTGTCGCAGTGTACAAGGTGGGATTCTAGTGTCGGGGACCCAGGTAGCCTTATTACCAGTCCCCAGCCCTGTGAGGATAAACATACAAAGCCTTAGACAAGTGACTGCAGTAAGGAGGACCACCGAGGAGGTGGCATCTCATACTTACGCCGGTTCGAGTCTTTGTCCAGGATTTCCACCTGCACAGTGTCGTTGGCGGGTGGAGGGTCTTCCACACGTTCCAGTAGAGATTGCACCAGTTCTTCTCGGTTACATGGGAAGACGCCTAAGTGGTCTCCAGGAGAATATCCCAGTTCACTCTGACCGTCGGTGTTCAGCTTCATCAAGATGGTTGAGCGGCTGGGGTAGAAGATGAGGGACAATGCAGGTGAGAGATATATGGAGATGTAAAGCCTACCTACGATCACAATGCCCCTTCCCGAAATACCCCTCACTAAACAGATATCCTATAACCCACAATGCTTCTTATTCCTGCACCTTTTACTCCTGGTCTTGCTTGTTTATATTTTATTCTGAAGCTGAAGACTTTCTTGTGTGGACTTGTCATGCTTCTTTATGCCTTAAAGGGGTCATCTTATGAGACATCCCCTGTCCATATGCCCTATTAGAGTATGTGGACCTTATAGAAGGGTTTCCCCCGCTCTGGACCTCTCTATAAGCCAGAATAGAGACCCGCTCTGTAGGATTAGCTCCTGTTCTGGCGGACTCGAGCCATCCAGGTATTACATAGATGGCCATTTATTTGAACAGCCGCCATGTAATACTACATTTCCCCTGCAGTGGCCGCTGTAGGAGAAATGCCTGGCTGTTTGCGGCTTCCCCCAGGGGGTTCTCTGCTGCTTTAATTCCTATTAAAGGGGCTTTCTCAAGTCTATGAAGTGGTAGTCTATTGTGTAGAAGACAGAAATTCTCCATGCACTGACTTCCTCTTGAGTTTGCGGTGGGCTTCTGCTTATACAGGGAAGCCAATCTGAACAAGCAGTGCTGCAGTTAAAAGCATGGGGAAGAATCAAAGCAGAAGCTTGATATCCTCCCCCTGAAGAGTTGGACATCGGACTACCTCAGACGTCAATAGACAATGCAGATAAGCCCGTACACAGGCACCAAGTCTATGATCCAAACACCTGAGCCATCACTTTACTCCAATTACTGCGCCTCACCTGGACTTCTCACTTTGTAAATTCTCCTTTAAAATTAATGTTGTCTCGTAGACCTTCCTTCTGTGCACCTGAAAAAGGCCTAAGGGAAAAAAATCAAACCAACTAGATCCAATGTAAAAATAAGTCTGCAGGGTAAAAAAAACAAAAACAAATGTCGCCCCCTAGTGGTGGGAGCTGGGTATTGAATGTATGGTTTGCTGCAATTTTTAGATTTTGAATGGAGTGAACCTTTAAGAAAACATCGAATAAGGGTCTGAAAAGAATTTCACACAGTAGGTTAAGGGTTAAAGGGGCATTCCGACCACCTTTATGTTCTCCAGTCACTTCTAAAGCTGCATTACACAATTCTTCTAGATGCTACTTCTTAAAGGGGTATTACCGGCTTAATAATAAAATGTTATTCTTTGTATAATGAAGAGTTATTGACTTTCTGTATCAATTTCTCACGGTTTTCAAGATCACCGCTTGCTGCCATTCAATAGGAACCTTTATTATTAAACAAAAAAAAACCTGTCCTGGTCAGGTGACGGCCAGACGGGTGCACGCCTAGTTACAAGACACCGCTCTGATAAACATACTGTAACGAGGTGTGCACCTGTGTCCAACACATGACCAGGACAGATTATGCAATATTGAATGACAGCAAGCAGAGATTTTGAAAAATATGAAGAACTGATGCAGAAAGTAAACTGGAAAATTGTAGAAATTATCATTATACAATGCGTAACCTATATTTACTGAAACTAGAAAATACCCCTTTAATAGACCTCCAGTAGCAGCCGGAGGGAACACCAAGGTTCCTTTATGGGGGTCTCTGAGAGTCCCCTAAATTAAAATGGGGGATGCAAACCCACCCAGTATTATACACACAGCTTCCTTACGCCCCTGCTCCGCCACCTCTGTCCAACGTTTTACCAGGCAACCATGCTAGTTAAATTTGCACCACCAATATCTTCCACTGTATTGCATACTGGGAGAAGTAGTTCTTTCTACATTGGACCACAGTACAGTGCTTGTTGTAAAGACTAGACCTCCTGGATTGCTGGTCAGTAGAGAAAACTGTACACTGAGCTGGCAGCTGTGAGGTCAGATCTGTGAATTGTGAATGCAGCTCTGGAGGCGATTGGAGTATGAGATGATCTAAATCAGGACAAGAGAAGTATTTGCAAAATTGCAGCTCTTGTCGTGTACATTGTATTCAGGTGTAAACTGTAAACTGGTGCTTTAAGGTGAGAACCAGGAACCTGGTGAAGCGCGATCAAGTTGGCGTTACAAATGGTTTCATGAAATACCGGTAATGAGGTCCGGAGAGGAGGCCTGGATGGACATGCGGTAATTTGACCTCTGCCAGCCGGCTTTGGCTTGAAAGAAGTCCTTGACCTTTAAGTCTGCGTCATCGCCAACGCAGAACGTGTCACACGCGGCCTGGGAAGGGGGAGGGGTAAAAGATGAGACCATTTAATTATCAGCATCAAGTATCAGTCTGTCTATGATGGAAAAATGGCGTCAAAACATGCAACAGGTTTATCAAAATGACACATAACAAAGGGGGCGTGGCCAGGCAGCTACATGGGACTGCAGGTAACACTACTACATTATCTGTAATCAGAGAGTTATCGCTGTGTGTTATCTGTGGTGTTACATAGGACTGCAGGTAACACTACTACATTATCTGTAATCAGAGAGTTATCGCTGTGTGTTATCTGTGGTGTTACATAGGACTGCAGGTAACACTACTACATTATCTGTACTCAGAGAGTTATCATTGTGTTATCTGTGGTGTTACATAGGACTGCAGGTAACACTACTACATTATCTGTACTCAGAGAGTTATCACTGTGTTATCTGTGGTGTTACATAGGACTGCAGATAACACTACTACATTTTCTGTACTCAGAGAGTTATCATTGTGTTATCTGTGGTGTTACATAGGACTGCAGGTAACATCTACTACATTATCTGTACTCAGAGAGTTATCACTGTGAGTACAGATAATGTAGATGTTACCTGCAGTCCTATGTAACACCACAGATAACAGAGAGTTCTCACTGTGTTATATGTGGTGTTACATAGGACTGCAGTTAACATCTACTACATTATTTGTACTCAGAGAGTTATCACTGTGTTATCTGTGGAGTTACATAGGACTGCAGGTAACATCTACTACATTATCTGCACTCAGAGAGTTATCACTGTGTTATCTGTGGTGTTACATAGGACTGCAGGTAACACTACTACATTATCTGTACTCAGAGAGTTATCACTGTGTTATCTGTGGTGTTACATAGGACTGCAGGTAACATCTACTACATTATCTGTACTCAGAGAGTTATCACTGTGTTATATGTGGTGTTACATAGGACTGCAGGTAACATCCACTACATTATCTGTACTGAGAGAGTTATCACTGTGTGTTATCTGTGGTGTTACATAGGACTGCAGGTAACATCTACTACATTATCTGTAATCAGAGAGTTATCACTGTGTGTTATCTGTGGTGTTACATAGGACTGCAGGTAACATCTACTACATTATCTGTACTCAGGGAGTTATCACTGTGTGATCTGTGGTGTTACATAGGACTGCAGGTTTGTGTTATTATGGTTCACAACCTGTGCAACGAATTCAGCTCTGCTACATCTGTTCTTATTTTTCTGTTGTGGTGAATAGGTTAATGACCTGACATCAGGGGACAGTAGCAGGTGGTTGGGGGACTGCAGGTTAATCATGACTCCATGCTGTCCCTCCCTCCTTATCACTCTCCATTTCCCCCTCTCAGCAGCAGGGAAGGAAAGCGATTGTGATAGAGGGGCTGCAGTGTTTATCCAGCACAGTCCAGGACAGACCCTCCCTAACATGAGGCCAGGAGGAAATGACAGCGAGACCCGAAGCCTGGACGTCCTGAGAACATAACATTACACCGACTACCACTTCACGCTTTCAGCGCAAAAGAATTGCAAAACTGATGCTACCCTTCCACATAGACTATAGAGAAATAATATAAAAAAATTATAATCTGTGGTGATCTTATCTTCTACTCCAGTTACAACCAGAGCTGTGTTCAAAAAGTCTGCTGGTACCCTGTTGCCAGTGCATTATGGGAGCTCAGACGATAATTACACATTTCGTTAGGTCACATGTCTAATGGAAATCAAGTACAGATAGGTTTCAAATACTAACAAGCAGAATAATGAATGCAGCTCTGGATGTGACCGAAGTACGAGGCACGACAAAACCAGGACCAAATAAGTCAATTTACTGAACATTATATGTGGATATGAACTAGTTTACGATATTGCTTTAAATCCGGTTGTATCCTCTTTAGTGATGTCACTTTTCATATCTCAGAGGAAAGCTACAGTATGGGGGAAGGAGGAAAGTTAGGAGGAAGCAGGGCGCTGGCGGAACACCATTGTCTGTCTTATCTTCTTGTAGATAAGGATGGGTGGTCTAGGTGACTAATGGTTTCCATTCGCACCCCCGTTTATCTGTGACACCAACTAAAATGTAGATTGTGTAACTGAGACGCGGCCAACAAAAAGTTGCAGGTATTTTTTGTTCTTCTTTTTGGGTGACTTTCCATATGAAAATTCATCCTGATGTATTGCAGTTTTTATACTGTCCACTAGATGTCAGCACAACAAATTACTGTCCAGACTAGTAATGAAAAGCATCTTGCTTTACACCCTGCTGTGAAATAAATGTGATTATTGTATTATCCCTGGAAGGAAAATGAAAAATAGCAAATAGAAAAAAATATTAAACATGGGGAGAAAGAATCACAGAATCAGGTGCCGAGACCTCCACAACCCGACTGATGGGGTGTCGGACATTAACGAGTATTTTCCCCAAAAAAGGAAAAACAAAATGACTTCCAAACAATCGTTTTTTTCTTTCCTGGACTCCAGAATGCCAAATCTGAACAGTAATGCGTTAATAGACAGATCTGCCATTCAGGAGCTGAGAAAAGCTGGGGTAGAACCTCCTTGGGGGCTGTAATGGTATTTATATTGGTCTTCACCCAGTTTTCCAAAAACCATTGCTAGCTCCTCTGTGCTAATTTAGTCTTGACTATTAGACCTAAATAATCTAAAACAGATCAGTTGCTAGGGACATGTTGCCTGACAACCTCATATATAAGGCGGTTACATTGTATCATTAGTAACCAGACAGAGTTGTCACATTTTGTCGTTCCTCTTCTCAGCCTGCACTATTAATCAGATTTTTGACTTAATAAATTTAGGATGATTTGCCAAGAGGAAACGATATGAGGCGGAAATATTCCTTTATGTAAACGCAGGTTCCCCCCAAACTCTGAGCTGCCATGTTATATGTTTTCACCTTGAACACAGCCATGGCCCAGGCGCGGAAGGATTCCTCCTGCCCACAGAGCTCATCTCCCTCCCCAATCTCCAGGATACGTTCTCCTCCCAGCTCCTCCAGTCGCGTGTCTACTGCGTGTCCGAAGGCACAAAAATGGGGGTACGCTCGAGAACCCAGGCCGAACACCGAGAACCTGGAAGACAAAGAAGAAGACAATGGAAGAACTTGAAGTGTATGGAAATTATGTTACAGTCTTAAAAAAAACCCTGTATGAATAGCAATTACCTAGTATATTAACATTTATATTTATTTTACTCTTATTTTCAGAGAATAAAAATTCCCTGCTGCCTTTCAATTACATCATATCTTATACTCTAGTCACATCCAGAGCTGCATTCACAGTTCTACTTGTTTCCTTTTAATTGTAAGGGTATGTGCACACACACTAATTACGTCCGTAATTGACGGACGTATTTCGGCCGCAAGTCCCGGACCGAACACAGTGCAGGGAGCCGGGCTCCTAGCATCATACTTATGTACGATGCTAGAAGTCCCTGCCTCGCTGCAGGACAACTGTCCCGTACTGTAAACATGATTATACTACGGGATAGTTGTCCTGCAGCAAGGCAGGGACTCCTAGCGTCGTACATAAGTATGATGCTAGGAGCCCGGCTCCTTGCACTGTGTTCGGTCCGGGACCTGCGGCCGAAATACGTCCGTCAATTACGGACGTAATTAGTGTGTGTGC
The DNA here is from genome assembly GCF_050947455.1 of Rhinoderma darwinii. Taxonomy (NCBI): domain Eukaryota; kingdom Metazoa; phylum Chordata; class Amphibia; order Anura; family Rhinodermatidae; genus Rhinoderma; species Rhinoderma darwinii. Next base: position 340,497,228 of record NC_134691.1, on the reverse strand, counting down.
ACATAGCCAAAGACCACAAGATGGTAAATCTCCCTGTTACCCCCTGTTGCTTTAATGTCTGCAGAGCACATGTTCTGTTATAGTGAACAGCAGGAGACAGTAGAGAGCTTGATGGAAACCTCACATCTACCACAATTCATTGCAGCAACTGAGAAAGATCAGACAAATTGATCCCCTAAATCACCAACCTACGGAATGCAAATAACAAAGGGATGTCACTCAGCCAGTGTAACCTAATATTGGCAACCTGATTCGTAAGTGAAAGTTAAATTAGGCACCAATATTAATGGATTTGTAGTATAGACTTCAATATATTACCTGAGTGTCCCCAGGGGCCCCGCACTGTCAGTGTTGCTGGACTCCTTCCGCTTCTTCTTCCAAGTGGTGACAAGTTGATCAGTCTGGGACACGCTGTTAAAACGCGTCTTGTAGCTTCTGCAAAATCAGATTGGAAAAAAATGGTCATTACTAGTTGTGGGAGGGGGGAGAGAACAGCACCTCAAGTTTGACATAATAGATGTATGCAACAAAGCACTTGGTTTCCTGAAAATAGACAGTAGAATACTGCCCCCTATGTACAATAATCTAACTACTATAATACTGCCCCCTATGCACAAGAATATAACTACTATAATACTGCCCCTATATACAAGAATATAACTACTATAATACTGCCTCCTATATACAAGAATATAACTACTATAATACTGCCCGCTATATACAAGGGTATAACTACTATAATACTGCTCCTATATACAAGAATATAACTACTATAATACTGCCCCCTATATACAAGAATATAACTACTATAATACTGCTCCTATATACAAGAATATAACTACTATAATACTGCCTCCTATATACAAGAATATAACTACTATAAGGGTATGTGCACACACACTAATTACGTCCGTAATTGACGGACGTATTTCGGCCGCAAGTCCCAGACCGAACACAGTTCAAGGAGCCGGGCTCCTAGCATCATACTTATGTACGATGCTAGAAGTCCCTGCCTCGCTGCAGGACAACTGTCCCGTACTGTAAACATGATTACACTACGGGACAGTTGTCCTGCAGCGAGGCAGGGACTCCTAGCATCGTACATAAGTATGATGCTAGGAGCCCGGCTCCTTGCACTCTGTTCGGTCCGGGACTTGCGGCCGAAATACGTCCGTCAATTACGGACGTAATTAGTGTGTGTGCACATACCCTAATACTGCCCGCTATATACAAGAATATAACTACTATAATACTGCTCCTACATACAAGAATATAACTACTATAATACTGCCCCCTATATACAAGAATATAACTACTATAATACTGCCCCCTATATACAAGAATATAACTACTATAATACTGTCCCCTAAATACAAGAATATAACTACTATAATACTGCCACTATATACAAGAATATAACTACTATAATACTGCTCCCTATATACAAGAATATAACTACTATAATACTGCCCCCTATGTACAATAATCTAACTACTATAATACTGCCCCTATGCACAAGAATATAACTACTATAATACTGCTCCTATATACAAGAATATAACTACTATAATACTGCCTCCTATATACAAGAATATAACGACTATAATACTGCCCTATATACAAGAATATAACTACTATAATACTGCCCCCTATATACAAGAATATAACTACTATAATACTGCCCCCTATATACAAGAATATAACTACTATAATAATACTCCTATATACAAGAATATAACTACTATAATACTGCTCCCTATATACAAGAATATAACTGCTATAATACTGCTCCTATATACAAGAATATAACTACTATAATACTGCCCCCTATATACAAGAATATAACTACTATAATACTGCCCCCTATATACAAGAATATAACTACTATAATACTGCCCCTATATACAAGAATATAGTTACTATAATACTGTCCCCTATATAAGAATATAACTACTATAATACTGCCTCCTATATACAAGAATATGACTACTATAATACTGCCACTATATACAAGAATATGACTACTATAATACTGCCACTATATACACAAGAATATAACTACTATAATACTGCCCCTATATACAAGAATATGACTACTATAATACTGCCACTATATACACAAGAATATAACTACTATAATACTGCCCCCTATATGCAAGAATATAACTACTATAATACTGCCCCTATATACAAGAATATAACTACTATAATACTGCCCCTATATACAAGAATATAACTACTATAATACTGCTCCTATATACAGGAATATAACTACTATAATACTGCTCCTATATACAAGAATATAACTACTATAATACTGCTCCTATATACAAGAATATAACTAATATAATACTGCCCCTATATACAAGAATATGACTACTATAATACTGCCCCTATATACAAGAATATAACTACTATAATACTGCTCCTATATACAGGAATATAACTACTATAATACTGCCCCTATATACAGGAATATAACTACTATAATACTGCCCCTATATACAAGAATATAACTACTATAATACTGACCCCTATATACAAGACTATAACTACTATAATACTGCCTCCTATATACAAGACTATATATACTATAATACTGCTCCTATATACAAGAATATAACTACTATAATACTGCTCCTATATACAAGAATATAACTACTATAATACTGCCTCCTATATACAAGAATATAACTACTGTAATACTGCCCCCTATATACAAGAATATGACTACTATAATACTGGCCCTATATACAAGAATATAACTACTATAATACTGCCCCATATATACAAGAATATAACTACTATAATACTGCCCCCTATATAAGAGAATATAACTACTATAATACTGCCCCTATATACAAGAATATAACTACTATAATACTGCTCCTATATACAAGAATATAACTACTATAATACTGCTCCTATATACAAGAATATAACTACTATAATACTGCCTCCTATATAAGAGAATATAACTACTATAATACTGCCTCCTATATACAAGAATATAACTACTATAATATTGCCCCCTGTGTACAAGAATGTAACCACTATAATACTGCCCCTATATACAAGAATATAACTACTATAATACTGCCCCCTATATACAAGAATATAACTACTATAATACTGCTCCTATATACAAGAATATAACTACTATAATACTACTCCTATATACAGGAATATAACTACTATAATACTGCTCCTATATACAAGAATATAACTACTATAATACTGCCTCTATATACAAGAATATAACTACTATAATACTACTCCTATATACAGGAACATAACTACTATAATACTGCTCCTATATAAAAGAATATAACTACTGTAATACTGCCCCCTATATACAAGAATATAACGACTATAATACTGGCCCTATATACAAGAATATAACTACTATAATACTGCCCCATATATACAAGAATATAACTACTATAATACTGCCCCCTATATAAGAGAATATAAATACTATAATACTGCCCCTATATACAAGAATATAACTACTATAATACTGATCCTATATACAAGAATATAACTACTATAATACTGCTCCTATGTACAAGAATATAACTACTATAATACTGCCCCCTATATACAAGAATATAACTACTATAATACTGCTCCTATGTACAAGAATATAACTACTATAATACTGCTCCTATATACAAGAATATAACTACTATAATACTGCCCCCTATATAAGAGAATAGAACTACTATAATACTGCCCCTATATACAAGAATATAACTACTATAATACTGATCCTATATACAAGAATATAACTACTATAATACTGCTCCTATATACAAGAATATAACTACTATAATACTGCCTCCTATATACAAGAATATAACTACTATAATACTGCTCCTATGTACAAGAATATAACTACTATAATACTGCCCACTATATACAAGAATATAACTACTATAATACTGCCTCCTATATAAGAGAATAAAACTACTATAATACTGCCTCCTATATACAAGAATATAACTACTATAATATTGCCCCCTGTGTACAAGAATGTAACCACTATAATACTGCCCCTATATACAAGAATATAACTACTATAATACTGCCCCCTATATACAAGAATATAACTACTATAATACTGCTCCTATATACAAGAATATAACTACTATAATACTGCTCCTATATACAAGAATATAACTACTATAATACTACTCCTATATACAGGAATATAACTACTATAATACTGCTCCTATATACAAGAATATAACTACTATAATACTGCCTCTATATACAAGAATATAACTACTATAATACTACTCCTATATACAGGAATATAACTACTATAATACTGCTCCTATATAAAAGAATATAACTACTGTAATACTGCCCCTATATACAAGAATATAACGACTATAATACCGGCCCTATATACAAGAATATAACTACTATAATACTGCCCCATATATACAAGAATATAACTACTATAATACTGCCCCCTATATAAGAGAATATAAATACTATAATACTGCCCCTATATACAAGAATCTAACTACTATAATACTGCTCCTATATACAAGAATATAACTACTATAATACTGCTCCTATATACAAGAATATAACTACTATAATACTGCCTCCTATATACAAGAATATAACTACTATAATACTGCTCCTATGTACAAGAAAATAACTTCTATAATACTGCCCACTATATACAAGAATATAACTACTATAATACTGCCTCCTATATAAGAGAATATAACTACTATAATACTGCCTCCTATATACAAGAATATAACTACTATAATACTGCCTCCTATATACAAGAATATAACTACTATAATATTGCCCCTATATACAAGAATATAACTACTATAATACTGATCCTATATACAAGAATATAACTACTATAATACTGCCCACTATATAAAAGAATATAACTACTATAATACTGCCTCCTATATAAGAGAATATAACTACTATAATACTGCCTCCTATATACAGGAATATAACTACTATAATATTGCCCCCTGTGTACAAGAATGTAACCACTATAATACTGCCCCTATATACAAGAATATAACTACTATAATACTGCTCCTATATACAAGAATATAACTGCTATAATACTGCTCCTATATACAAGAATATAACTACTATAATACTTCTCCTATATACAGGAATATAACTACTATAATACTGCTCCTATATACAAGAATATAACTACTATAATACTGCCTCTATATACAAGAATATAACTACTATAATACTACTCCTATTTACAGGAATATAACTACTATAATACTGCTCCTATATAAAAGAATATAACTACTGTAATACTGCCCCTATATACAAGAATATAACTACTATAATACTGCTCCTATATACAAGAATATAACTACTATAATACTGCCCCTATATACAAGAATATAACTACTATAATACTGCCCCTATATACAAGAATATAACTACTATAATACTGCCCCTATATACAAGAATCGAACTACTATAATACTGCTTCTATATACAAGATTATAACTACTATAATACTGTCCCTATATACAAGAATATAACTACTAGAATACTGCTCCCTATATACAAGAATATAACTACTATAATACTGCCCCTATATACAAGAATATAACTACAATAATACCGCTCCTATATACAAGAATATAACTACTATAATACTGCTCCTATATACAAGAATGTAACTACTATAATACTGCCCCCTATATACAAGAATATAACTACTATAATACTGCTCCTATATACAAGAATATAACTACTATAATACTGCCCCCTATATACAAGAATATAACTACTATAATACTGCCCCTATATACAAGAATATAACTACTATAATACTGCCTCCTATATACATGAATATAACTACTATAATACTGCTCCCTATATACAAGAATATAACTACTATAATACTGCCCCTATATACAAGAAAATAACTACTATAATACTGCTCCCTATATACAAGAATATAACTACTATAATACTGCCCCTATATACAAGAATATAACTACTATAATACTGCTCCTATATACAAGAATATAACTACTATAATACTGCCCTTTATATACAAGAATATAACTACTATAATACTGCCCCCTATATACAAGAATATTACTACTATAATACTGCCTCTTATATACAAGAATATAACTACTATAATACTGCCCCCTATATAAAAGAATATAACTACTATAATACTGCTCCCTATATACAAGAATATAACTACTATAATAATGTCCCTATATACAAGAATATAACTACTATAATACTGCTTCTATATACAGGAATATAACTACTATAATACTGCCCCCTATATACAATAATATAACTACTATAATACTGCTCCTATATACAAGAATATAACTACAATAATACTGCCCCCTATATACAAGAATATAACTACTATAATACTGCCCCTATATACAAGAATATAACTAATATAATACTGCCCCCTATATTCAAGAATAGAACTACTATAATACTGCCCCCTATATACAAGAATATAACTACTATAATACTGCCCCCTATATACAAGAATATAACTACTATAATACTGCCCTCTATATACAAGAATATAACTACTATAATACCGCTCCTATATATAAGAATATAACTACTATAATACTTCCCCCTATATACAAGAATATAACTACTATAATACTTCCCCCTATATACAAGAATATTACTACTATAATACTGCCCCCTATATACAAGAATATGACTACTATAATACTGCTTCTATATACAAGAATATAACTACTATAATACTGCCCCCTATATACAAAAATATAACTACTATAATACTGCCCTCTATATACAAGAATATAACTACTATAATACCGCTCCTATATATAAGAATATAACTACTATAATACTTCCCCCTATATACAAGAATATAACTACTATAATACTGCTCCCTATATACAAGAATATAACTAGTATAATACTGCCCCTATATACAAGAATATAACTACTATAATACTGCTCCCTATATACAAGAATATAACTACTATAATACTGCCCCCTATATACAAAAATATAACTACTATAATACTGCCCCTATATACAAGAATATGACTACTATAATACTGCTTCTATATACAAGAATATAACTACTATAATACTGCCCCCTATATACAAGAATATAACTACTATAATACTGCCCCCTATATACAAGAATATAACTACTATAATACTGCCTCTATGTACAAGATTATAACTACTATAATACTGCTCCTATATACAAGAATATAACTACTATAATACTGCCCCCTATATACAAGAATATAACTACTATAATACTGCCCCTATATACAAGAATATAACTACTATAATACTGCCCCTATATACAAGAATATAACTACTATAATACTGCCCCTATATACAAGAATATAACTACTATAATACTGCTCCCTATATACAAGAATATATCTACTATAATACTGCCCCCTATATACAAGAATATAACTACTATAATACTACTCCTATATACAAGAATATAACTACTATAATACTGCTCCCTATATACAAGAATATAACTACTATAATACTGCCCCCTATATACAAGAATATAACTACCATAATACTGCCCCTATATACAAGAATATAACTACTATAATACTGCCCCTATATACAAGAATATAACTACTATAATACTGCTCCCTATATACAAGAATATAACTACTATAATACTACTCCTATATACAAGAATATAACTACTATAATACTGCCCCCTATATACAAGAATATAACTACTATAATACTGCCCCTATATACAAGAATATAACTACTATAATACTGCCCCTATATACAAGAATATAACTACTATAATACTGCTCCCTATATACAAGAATATAACTACTATAATACTGCCCCCTATATACAAGAATATAACTACTATAATACTGCTCCTATATACAAGAATATAACTACTATAATACTGCCTCCTATATACAAGAATATGACTACTATAATACTGCTCCCTATATACAAGAATATAACTACTATAATACTGCCCCCTATATACAAGAATATAACTACTATAATACTACTCCTATATACAAGAATATAACTACTATAATACTGCTCCTATATACAAGAATATGACTACTATAATACTGCTCCTATATACAAGAATATAACTACTATAATACTGCTTCTATATACAAGAATATAACTACTATAATACTGCCCCTATATACAAGAATATGACTACTATAATACTGCTTCTATATACAAGAATATAACTACTATAATACTGATCAGTGTGGACGCGCTCTGTCATAGAACACGTGGAGTGTGCGCAGATAATTGTCGCTTTCACCGCTTTTCTAGTCATAACATGAATAATGTGAGAACATAACTGGGCTCTAAAATTAATCTGAAGCGTTTCCTTCCCGGGGATCCTGTTTCCTGCTGGATGGGGGAGAACGTCATATAATAAATGATTTGTTCAGCCGTGTTCTCAAGAAATCTGATAATTAAGTATTCTTGGCTGGGGGAGGGGAGCGTCAGGTGGTGTATTATGGTCTTTAATCTGTATTATGTCCCAGGGCTGTAGTGACCGTGTAGCAGCCACCGGTCCAGTGCTATATACCGGTCACTGCAGGCAGATTCTCTCTATATTGATGTCTTATTGCAGCACATTATAAGATGTCCACAGAGTTATCATTATACCGCACTCGGGGGCCTCATTTTCTCTTTTTGACATAAAAAATGCTCAGTTAACTATAGCCAACAGAGGACGATGGGCATAAATCAGCAAGTGGGGTATACAAGGGGCCCATAGACCTGGAGCCATCGCTGACCATCCCCCTCCTCTCCCATATGTACTCACTTCTGTTGCTCCGGCTGGAGGGCAGATACGTTAGGTGAGGTCATCTCCATAAGTTCCCGGGCAAACTCCTATGGATTGTAAGACGCGCCATTAGACGTATATGGAGATGATGTAAGTATCGGAGATATTATAATGTGATTTTAGCAAGATGTAGTAACTCTATTTACCTCACCGTTCTCTGGTGGGTCACCGTTGCCAAATGTACTTGTTACTACCAGAACCAGGGTCTCGTGCTCCAGGTTGACCGTGTCATACTCGTCCATACAGATCACCTACCAAGAAAATATCATAAAGGCGAGGACTGGTGGGAATCATGAAGATGGCCTGACCAACAAGACATACATGGTGAAACTTCTATCAAAAACACCAACGACTACAGATCAATACCATTCCCCTACCATCAAGAGCAGAATTCTGCTCCTTAGTATCAACATACCTTGACTGCATCATCTACTTGACCAGCTGGGCCCACATGCACCAGGCAGACCCTCTGAAGCAGTAGGTCCTTTCATTCTTACTTCCACATGCCCAAGTCAAAATGGGATCTTGCTGCACAGACGGTGTGCCCCCACCAACATGACTGAGCCTGACCACATACCTATCCCCAATTCTCCCACACAACCAAAGATGAAGCAAGTCAGTCCATGCATCCCTAACCAAAGCATCACATCTTGACAGGTAAGAGTTTTCGAAAAAGAAATATTGACCATTGGCTAAACTAGACCCTTAATCCATCTGTCGCCTCCAATACTCTTGTTCTTTTGAAATAATCCCCAGACAACTTGAAGCAATAGTCTGATCTATAATTCCAAGGTCCCCGTCCTCTTGTTTGGTCTGTTAAAAAAACACTCACTGGGATTTCCTTACCCAAGTTACACTGCCCCCTGTTCAACAACTATCTTCTTACCTTGGGATCGAAGGCATACGTGAAGATATTGAAGAGCTTCTGAGCGTAGGCCTCTGATCGTCCGGTCTCCGTGGCATAGAGGATGGTGGCCTTCACCCTCCGAGCCATGGCTTTTCCCATCAATTTAGCGGAAAACTTCACTGCACTAAAAAACCAAGGAGAATCTGTCAATCCATTTTAGACTTTAATGTTGGGACATTTCCACCTGATATGTGGATCTTGACATGATACTTTTAGGATGTCATAGAAGGTCTTAGGACTGGTGGGTTTCTAGACCTCCATCCACCCAATAGGATAGTCCATTATTTATACAACAGTAGACAAGGTCAACATATTAAACTCCTGCATCATCTTATGGTCTTACTTTGCTACTTCCTTGAAGGTCCTCTTTCTGGTGATGGTGCTCTGAGATCCCTTCCAGATATGATTCTTCCAGCCGTCTGGCTGCAATATCAAATTATTATTGAGACGGTGTCAAGAAGTCACAGAACAGGTCATTACGGCAGAATAACTGGACAACAGATGATTAGATGGATCATAATACATGGTATCACCATCAGCTAAAATACTGGTGGTGGCACCTGCACAAAAAAAGGGTCTGAGAACAAGGAAAGGTCTCACCAACTATAAGGCATAAAAGAAACTCTGAGGTCCCGTCTTCTGCTCATTGGCAGCTGGGACCAGAGTTCTCACGTACCTGGTATAGGAAGGAAGGGGTAAGGTGGTAATTGACCATCTCTTGATGAAATACAGGAGTAAGACTGCCAGACAATGGTGGCACAATCCAAACCCAGTCTGCGGGGCAACCTCCGCGTAAGCGGGTCTCATGTTCCATGTGTTTCATGAAAGACTCTGTGGCTGCATGGTGGTCCACGATGGTGACTTTATCACTCTATAATAGAGACAACAGTAGACATGTTATTAGTGTTATATGTAATAGTATCCATGTTTATTTTTATACAGTCACCACAGGTTGTGTCGCAGGTTGCCTAGCAACCATATGTCTTCCCCTCTGGTGACTACCACTTGAGTACACATAGTATAAGTAGTATTACACACTATACAGAATCTAGGACTATGTCTCTTCATGAATTTCTTTACAGCTTGAGGTACTTTATGCTGCATAGCAACCTATTTTCTGGGTGACCACCATTTGAGTACATGTAGCTTACACATGGTCAGGGGTGGTTCTATTTGTTGTACAACAGACTACCTCCTCATGCTGAACAGACTTGGTGATAAGCTTCAAATAAGGGAAGGAAGGAGGTGTCGATGTAGGGTTACCTGGTAGCTATGTAGAACAGCGATGTTAATCTCCAGAGCAGCCCTGTCCTTCCACAAGGATGAGGTTTTTTTGGTGTCCAACCCGAGCCTCTTGGCCACATCCTGTGAATATAGTCATTGTCTAAATCAAGCAGGTAAATAACTAAACATAAAATGCGATAGTTCTGTGTAAATCCTGCCGACTACGCCAAAAATGACAGGACAAAAATACTAAGTATGTATAGATCTCCCAAATGCCGTATAGAAGAGCAGGTGCTTCACACTGAACCAGCACGAGCCACAAGGTGGTAAAAGGTCTTGCTGTCTGGGAGCTAGCAGGAAACCCGCAGGACTGTGAATGTGACTGGAGTATAAAACATGATTTAGCTCACAGTCAACACAGGATAAATAAGTTACTCACCATCATATGTAGATATAACCTCTAATGTGATGTTTAGTGATCGTGCTAAGCTTTGATAAACATACTATTCATCATCTCAGTCCCTGGAGCGTCAAATCTTTATAATAATTGACAACATTAGTCAGTAGGTCATGTATGTGACTGCCAAATGTTGCATTTGTATTTGGCTGACATATGAAGCGGTTGGATGGAGCCAGGGAATTGTTTATGGCAATTTTCCAGGGGGTCCTCAGGGTTTCCTGTGTACTATTCCAACACATATTGCATCCTGTATCTTCGGGAGCGGTGTTTGCTGCTTGCTGTGCGATTCTCATATTTCCTTTTAATCTCTGTGACGACCTCTGCACGTAGGGATGTGTTGGCTTATATATAGAACAATCATTCTGAGCAGTTACATAGCTATATCGAACATACTATAGAGAGTCTCACTATATTCATCCAGAAGGAGGCAGGTAAAGCATGTAAGGTACAGCTGTATATTATATTATATTATATACAAGCAAACCTGGAAGTCCAAAACGGTTCACAATATTCTATGTTATCTTACTTAATTTCTTATAATGAGGATTTTTTTATGCATCCTAAAATTTGATTAGCCTTTGCAGCATCTGTCTGACTCTAAACTTCAGCAATTTAGTTTGATTCACTATCTTCTTTTCTATCTCAATTTTTCAGAAGATTATTACACTACAACAGGGAGCTCCGAGAGCTTTTTTTGTAACTCCTACTTAATTCAGTGGAGAGTGAATGCCCATGCGTGGCCATAACTCCATTGAGAACAAGTAATGGAAACCACTCTCTGAGATTGCAATGAGGAACTGTAGATGGGCCAACTGAGCTTGGCCCTCCATAGCGAACATAGCAGCTGCCGAGACTTCTTCTATCATACATAAGTCTTATATGGAAAGAAAGGTACAACCCTCCACAATTCAATGTACTTACCTCAGATATATTATATCGATAAGAGTCGCACAGGTTCCGCATCCCAATTTCAGTGCTCATGTACCAGCCATTAAACGGCACCGCTGGGAACTCCAACCCTCCAATCTCCAGGAGTAAGCTGCTCACGGCAGGCAATGCGTACCACTTTAATCCCAATTCTGCAAACCACTCGTAGCTAGAGAGCAAGGGAATAAAAAGCAACAACAACAATATAGATCTTAAACGCATGTACATGTTTCTAAAATATATTTGATAAATATAGATAACATAAAATGATAGCAGAACAGGGTTCCTAAATCCCTAGGTTCAGTCACTGTGTGCATTCTCTTCCTATTGAAAACACTGTTTAAGTCTTCTCTGGCCTTTGGTAGGTATCAGACAGCTACTTCCTGTCAAAGAAGCTATTGTCAGCCATATTAGTTGACCTTGGGTTGCTTTTCTGTCACCCGGTCAACCAGAGGATCCAGCACTGCCTTCTCTCAGGTCTCCCCGGCAGTCAATCACAATAATAGAGCTAACTCCCTCATCCCTCTAACTGTGCAGAGACTTCATCATAAGGCTTTCGACACACAGACCAGAGCCTTTACCCTCTTTTATAGCTTATAAGACCATTAGTGAGGGAGGAAGTAGCTAGCTTCTTCTGCTAATTTGATTTTAATAGAAATCAATATAGTTGGGGCATAATTGTAAATCAAGACATCCTTGGAGGTCTAGCGAAATAAAGGGGGTACCAGAAAAATCTGCTAGTTTAGTTAGTTTATGGGCTTGAGGTAATGTCCCTGTTGAAAGGTTAATAGTAACTTCCTGTGAAGGAGTTTATGGAGGCCTCCTTGGAGGCCTAGAGCATTAAAGGGCTTGATGGTGCCATCCCTGGTGGTGAAGTGGTTTAATTGGTGTTCCCAACTTAGACATTTATGGTATATCCAAAAGACATGCCATAAATGTCTGATCGGTGCAGGTTCCAGAGCTGGGACCCACATTGATCTCCAGAACGGGGTCTCTGCTTGGAGACATCAAGGCGGGCAATGAGGTGGCCACGCGGCTCTCTCCAATCAATTTTATGGGAGTTTTGCAAACTCCTGAGCAAGTGGACTCGGCCCTTTCCATAACTTCCTGAAAATAGAACGATTAAAATATTGTTTATTAGATTGTTCATTAAAATGAGCTATCCTAGCCCTCAGTACAATATAACAGGCTCAGATGAGGTAGTCAGTAATGACTCCAAGTATCTCCAAGCTAACCTGGGATGCTGTAGCGTTCTTCTCAAAGCTGATTGGTAGCTAGAAAGGAGGCTCGGCACTCATCCTGCAACGTCATTGTTTTGACGTGTTCACTGCGGGTTGGTGCCTGGCCTAAGCTACGTCAGCAGAGTGGGTGGGATATGGCCTGTCAAATAGACCGGAACTTCGCCGGCGCGTGTGCGGCCAATGCATTAGAGTCGTACACGCGCCGTGAGGTTTAACAAGCACACAATTGTGCTAGCCGGCAGAATTAACAGTGAAACAAAAACTATATTGAAAGAATTGATAATCCCTGATGATGTGTCACTTATATATGTGGCACTGAAACGCGTTAGTCAGTAGAATATATCATGAGGGGAGAGGCGTTGCTTGGTGGTTGGAACTACACTATCACATCAGTACACCTCTCCTCATTACTGACTACCTCATCTGAGCCTGTTATATTGTACTGAGGGCTAGGATAGCTCATTTTAATGAACAATCTAATAAACAATATTTTAATCGTTCTATTTTCAGGCAGTCAATTTGATAATTAACGGAACGAAACATTCTATCATTGTGCTTATTTTGTACTTTCCATAACTTCCATACAAATGAATGGAAAAACTTCACCACTTCTCCAATCATTCTCCACCTGAATGCAGTAGCTGCCTTACCAGGCGAGATGGCCAGAATTGGGACCCGCCTCTATCAGATATCTACGCCATGTCTTGTGGATATGCCATACATGTCTGAAAACACCCCTGGAGGTCTATGGTGGTGATGGGGGTTGATGGACACATCCCTGGTAGTCTAGGGCAGTGAATATGGATAATGGTTAAATCCCTGGTGGTCTAGATCTAGCATGTCTCTACTCAATAGAAAGCCATACAGTTGAGAGCCTGAGACATAACTATATTAAAATATATATAGATTATTTTTTTTAAACCTGTGGAAATACACTTCTATGAATCTTCAGAATAGACACTAGTAATTTAGTTTCAGATGAAGACCGTATCTTTTGTTGGCCATCAACACGTTCTAATGAAAGATATGGAAAACATTTTGCTTACGTTGGGTGTCTCAGGGGGACCTCTAAGACAAGATCAGAAGGAATTTCGAAGACTTTTGGATCATCTCCATTGGCTTGTAAGAGAAGAGGCAACACATCAAATCTGCCACCTTTTGGTTTCCAGCCCAGCTGGACGCATAGCTGTAAGACGAAGAGTGGCGATTAAGGCCTTTGAGGAACATCTAGAGCTCAGAGCGCGACTCGTAGACCAATATTCTTTGGTCCAATATATTTCTTATTGTTAGCAGAGAAAGTGGAGATATTATGTGAAGATACAGGAGACGTAAGCTTTAACAATGAGTGGACACTGAGAACATATTGACCAATAGTGATGATGATTGGAAGACCCCAATGGAAACTCGAAAGGAGACAAAAATATTGAGCAGAAGATCATAAACCAAGAACGACATATGAGTATAACATGTTGACCAATAGTGATGATGACGACGACTTTGTAAGGAGATCATGATATTGAGCAGAATATCATAAACCAAGGAAGACATAGACTACATAAGAGAAGACTCAATGTATAAAGTTAGTAAAAGTTGAGCACCAGAGAAAATCCCACCTCGGTCAACTCAATGTTTATTGGATCTCCCACCACAGTCTCATCCTCCTTTCTATATCCCGCATAGCGGATTAACTGACTGTTCCAGATCCTGAAATCTGAGGTCCCATCTTTTCTCTGAGGGAAGATGGTGATGGCTGACCTGTGAACGTAACGAAATAACGTGAAAAACCCATAAGGCGATGGAGGCTACATCAAGATGCCTCAAATGAGGAGTGGGCAAAGTAGAGACCAAGGAGTTGGTGAATGTAAATTAAATGGCACCAATACCCCTTAAGGGTCTACTGTTCTCTTTGGGTACACCAGGATCATCGATAGAGCATTCAATGTACCCAATCATTGGTTTACACATGGTGGGCACCAGTTGTAGACCACCTCAGAGACTACTATGTATGCAACATAGGTGTCAAGCCCAGAGAAGGACTCATTAGTCGTGAAGGTGATCGTCCTTCTCTGCCCACCTGTCACACTGTACCTGAGGTTGCCTTTGTTAGTGGCGTATTTCATATGGTTGCAGATGTAGGTGAACATCTCATGCGTGCTCCGGCAGTCCCTGGCATCAAACAACTGCAGAGATACAAACATAAGATCTACAGCTTCTCGAATAGGAAATGCAATTCTATAATCCATAATAGAAGTCGTCCTAGATATTCCACAATCCGTCTTTAGACCCTGAAGTACCTGAAGCTTTGACCACTGTATCCTGCCCACGCATCGGGAAGTGTTCCTCCAAGCCTGCTTGGCGCCAAAGATCAGCTCCGTCTCTTTGAGTTGATAGGATCCTGTGGTGAGGATCTCCTGCTCCACCTCCTTCATTCGCTCGACGTGAGACTTTGACTGGGATCTAACAGATGCATGAACGTTGTATTACGGTAGGAATCTGGTATTATTTTAGAGTTTCTAAGAGGTGCTGATGAGGTTCAACGGACCCAAACAGATCTGACCACGTCCGACTAATAAATACCCTATGTCCTAAGATAACACTGGAGCGAGGCAATGACTTTCAGGGTAGCTACCTATAGATGGCGCTAGAGAGAGAGAGTTATAAGGAGCACAAGTCTCAGGATGTCAGGGCATGATTAGAGTAGTAGTCCTGCCACACCAACCCCTTACTGCTGCATCAGACATGGCCTGTATGGGGACGAAGATTGAAGGGATGACCAATGACGACAATGGACCCACCTCAAGAATAGATTTCAGAACGATCCATGCTTTAGAGGTGGTTCAGTATCCCCGACCCAACCTCGTGGTTTCCCAAGCAGCGATTTCGGACTTTTCTATGACAGGTATACCACAGGACATTGGCAAATCCTTCCCCTGTCCTATACAATGCAGAACTCCCCTGTCTCTACCCCATAGCTCTGTTCATCCTGAGCCTCCTGGTGTATTTAACAGAGCAGTAGGAGGCAAAGGAACTGTAACCCTGCACTGACAACCCTTACGGGCACCATGATGGCGGACATTAGCGTTTGGCACCTACACTCACCTTTTGATGGAGTTGTAGTACTGGTTGATGAAGTCCTTGGCTTTGGGAAGAAGTTCCTCTGGGGATTTTGGTTCTTGTGGTTGAGGACAGGTCATCTGGGGTGGCAACATGACGGAGCCCAAGCAGCGGGCCTTTGTGCATGCCACATCCTGCGTACAAGTGATTCTGTTATATTTGGAAAACTGGGTGTAAAGCAATACGGCTGCCATTACACCCCCCACGAGGATTGTCACCCAGCTTTGCCAAACCCATGAATGCCAAATCGGCCTGGTTACTTCTCCTGCTCGATTATTGCTGCATAAATAAGCAGATTAGCCATTCAGAAGTCTGGGAAAGTTGGGTGATAAACCTTTAGGGTATTGTAATGGATCTGATCACTTGAAGTTACAGGCCCAAAGCCGGGGGCTGCACTACTGGGAGACCCAGAGGACAAAACGTTGCCTTCTGATTTCATCCAGGGGCCATATTGTTACGGAAACCTTGTGTGGATCCAAATCACCATCCACATCAATGTCCACAGATTAAAAATAAAATTTAAGTTAGTTCGGATGTACATACTTTTGTGGATAGTCATTTGGGTGCACACAAGGTCATTTACTTTGGTATTTTTGTACAGATTGAGTTATTTCACATTTTTTTTTTACCATTCACAAACTTCTGCTGGTTGCCATTGGAAACAGACAGCAATTTAGCGCCTCAGTGCTGTCAGACATGTGACCTAACAGCCCAGCTCTAACTACAATTATCATCTGAACTCCCACAATGCACTGCTCAGAATTGAAAAGCAGTACAAATAAGGCTGTGTTCACATTAGCATTGGAGGTCTCGTTCGGAGCTTCCGTAGCTAATTTTGTAAGATTTGACTGGAGAATATTGATGCATGCGACAAACCCAAAGGACCCCATAATGGTGATTATGGGACCTCAGCTGGGACATGTCTATGTAGGATTATGGAGACTGTTGATATGGGTTCTTACCACTAGGTGGCGCTGGTAACTCACTGCTCTGTATTCCGCACATTACTTGATTGCTTTCCCTAAGAAGAGCTGCATGAATAGCGATTCCCTAATGTACCTCGTCCTCTAATATCAGCGCAAACAGGAATGATCCAATAATGTAAATGAAAGCCACAATAAAAGCAAATTGCCGGCAGCGACATAGGATGTTTATGACAGTCTGCCATAGCTCCATAGTCATCATACAGACTGCAACCTGTACCTTGTCAACAAGAGTGATAATGGAAGTGTATCAGGGAATTGCTATTCATGCAGTTCCCTAATATATTTGTAGGTTCCCCGAAGGAGAACTTTAAGGGAGCCCTGAATACACCTCAGTAAAGGAGTCTAAGTCTGCAGAACACATGGAGATCTCTGTTGTAGGGGGATGGATGCTCCACTATGTACATACAGTGTAGACTATAGATTTCAGGGTATGCAGACATTGTCCTACCTGCTTGGTCTGCACATTTAGCATGTCGTAAGACAGGGTCTGGTTCTCCCAGTTCTTGATGCGGAGACATTTCTGGTTCTGACCTCCGTTAGCTGTACTGTAAGGGAACATAAAAGGTCTGTAAATGTCAACTCATCGGACGCAGGACATATACCGTACTCCCCTCTGATCACCATGTAACAGTTTACATATAAAATTAATCTCCATAAACAGATCCTTATCCAGATCCAGATACTGATCCTGAGTTAGGCTGGGTTCACACGTGGCGGAATTTCACTTAAATTCCGCTGCGGACACTCCGCAGCGTTAATCCGCAGCGGAGCCGTTTGTCCATTGACTTACACTTTAATTTAGCAGTGTTCGTTTAGACGAGGCGTAAAATTCCGCTGCGGAGCATAGGCTGCGGAGCGGAATTTGGTGTCCGCAGCATGCTCTGTCTGTTGCGGAGCAGTGGCGGACTCATGGCGGAATTTCTCCATTGACTTCAATGGAGATTCTAATTTCCGCAATGAAGTCCGCAGCTGTCATGCACATGTTATGTGTGCTGCGGATGCGTCTTGCTTTTTTAACTTGACATTTCTTCATTCTGGCTGGACCTATGTATTTCTAGGTCTACAGCCAGACTGAGGAAGTCAATGGGGCTCCCGTAATGACGGGAGCGTTGCTAGGAGACGTCTGTAAATAGTCACTGTCCAGGGTGCTGAAAGAGTTAAGCGATCGGCAGTAACTGTTTCTGCACCCTGGACAGTGACTACCGATCCCAATATACAGCAACCTGTCAAAAAATAGAAGTTCATACTTACCGAGAACTCCCTGCTTCTGTCTCCAGTCCGGCCTCCCAGGATGACGTTTCAGTCTAAGTGACGGCTGCAGCCAATCACAGGCTAATAACAGGCTGCAGCGGTCACATGGACTGCCGCGTCATCCAGGGAGATCGGGCTGGATGCCGAAGGAGGGATGCGTCACCAAGACAACGGGCGGTAAGTATGAATTTCTTTGACTTTCACAAGGGAAAGTGCTGTCCCTTCTCTCTATCCTGCACTGAATAGGGAGAAGGGAAGTACTTTTACCGCAGTCCGCAGCAGCTAGTCCGCATCAATTTACTGCACATTTTGTGCAGATCCGCAGCAGAATCTGCAACGCAGATTCTGTGCGGCATTGATGCGGACAGTTGCGGAGGAAATCCGCCACGTGTGGTCATGCCCTTATACTCCAGAGCTGCACTCACTATTCTGTTGGTGGAGTCACTGTGTACATACATTACATTACTTATCCTGTACTGATCCTGAGTTACATCCTGTATTATACTCCAGAGCTGCACTCACTATTCTGCTGGTAGAGTCACTGTGTACATTACATTACTTATCCTGTACTGATCCCGAGTTATATCCTGTATTATACTCCAGAGCTGCACTCACTATTCTGCTGGTGGAGTCACTGTGTACATACATTACATTACTTATCCTGTACTGATCCTGAGTTACATCCTGTATTATACTCCAGAGCTGCACTCACTATTCTGCTGGTGGAGTCACTGTGTACATACATTACTTATCCTGTACTGATCCTGAGTTACATCCTGTATTATACTCCAGAGCTGCACTCACTATTCTGCTGGTGGAGTCACTGTGTACATACATTACATTACTTATCCTGTACTGATCCTGAGTTATATCCTGTATTATACTCCAGAGCTGCACTCACTATTCTGCTGGTGGAGTCACTGTGTACATACATTACATTACTTATCCTGTACTGATCCTGAGTTATATCCTGTATTATACTCCAGAGCTGCACTCACTATTCTGCTGGTGGAGTCACTGTGTACATTACATTACTTATCCTGTACTGATCCTGAGTGCCATCCTGTATTATACTCGAGCTGCACTCACTATTCTGCTGGTGGAGTCACTGTGTACATACATTACATTACTTATCCTGTACTGATCCTGAGTTACATTCTGTATTATACTCCAGAGCTGCACTCACTATTCTGCTGTTGGAGTCTCTCAGGATCAGTACAGGATAAGTAATGTAATGTATGTACACAGTGACTCCACCAACAGAATAGTGAGTGCAGCTCTGGAGTATAATACAGGATGTAAGTCAGGATCAGTACAGGATAAGTAATGTAATGTATGTACACAGTGACTCCACCAGCAGAATAGTGAGTGCAGCTCTGGAGTATAATACAGGATATAACTCTGGATCAGTACAGGATAAGTAATGTAATGTATGTACACAGTGACTCCACCAGCAGAATAGCGAGTGCAGCTCTGAAGTATAATACAAGCTGCAGGCTATATTAAACCCACAGCTTAATAACAGCAGGATACCATTCTACATTGCAAATATTTATTAGAGTCACATAGTAAGAATTACAGATCCAACAACAGTAACTTGTTAAAGTCTCCAAGTGATTTTCTCCTAATCTATGCATTAGGTGTTCATGGGTTAATGAGCAGAACTAAATGGGGTATTAATGTTGAAGCGGTTGTACAGGATTAGAAAAAGATGGCTGTTACCTTCTAAAAACACTGCCAAACCTGTCCACAGGTTGTGAGTGGTATTGCAGGTCAGTCCTATTTATTTCATTGGAGCTTAGCCGCAATACAAGAACCAACCGATGGACAGGTATAGCAATGTTTCTAGAAGAAAGCAGCCATGTTTTTCTAATCCAATCAGATCCTGTTCATTTCGAATCCACAAACAGCAGCATGTTGACAGTTTCCAGCTGGCAAGAGATAAATTATTATTTTTTGACTGGCACTGGACGATATTGAAAACAGCGAAGAGCATTAACAATGTGCTAAATTATACGGGGGGGGGGGATATGTGTAGCAGGACACGATGCACATGGATCTGGACGTGGAAAAGCTGACCTCGCAAACCAACGGACGTCACTTTCCTGAACAAAACAATGGAAATCCCGGCACCTTTCACGGCCGCTACGCTGGCTTGGGCTTGATGGGAAATGAGATGTTAATATTAAAACTGGGCTCGTCTTTCCTATATACTGGTGTGTACACCTGGGGAAAGTGCAGGAGAATAAGTGTGACCTCCAAGTCATCACCTCATGCCAACCAGAGACCACAATCATGGTGCTGATGAGGGTCAACGGACCCAAACAGATCTGACCACGTCCGACTAATAAATACCCTATGTCCTAAGATGACACTGGAGCGAGGCAGTAACTTTCAGGGTAGCTACCTATAGATGGCGCTAGAGAGAGAGAGAGTTATAAGGAGCACAAGTCTCAGGATGTCAGGGCATGATTAGAGTAGTAGTCCTGCCACAGGTTGGAGATCACTGCCCGAGAGTATTCTGCAAGTTGCAATATCTCATGTTGTCTAGCAGCGCTATATCAGGGAGGCCCTTTTTAGGGGTGAACACTTTGGTCAGACAGGGGAACGGGTAGGGGGAAAACTGAGAAAAGTATCGCACTATGCAGGTAAACAGTGAGATACATCACCCAAACCCTCCCCCGGGCAGAGCGCTACCTGAATCACTGTGCCCGGGGAAGCTCCTGATATCACCGTCTATATATGGACGGTGACGGTTGGACCTTTGACATGTCGGAATACTCGGCCAGAGGGTCCGCAACGCACTGGCTGGCGTTTCTGTTCCCCGGAGAAGTCTCATATATGGATAGTGATGTGATTTACATCCGTCACTTATAAGCTCCCATGTTAAAAACAGTAAACCGTGCAGTATACTTTTTATTTTTTATTTTGCGGGGTCCCTCAGGATGGAATAGTGTGATCTACTAGACTGTGCCATCCTCCAAAAAACATAATAATGGGTATACGGACATATACCAGCCCGACGGAGACTAAAAGGACACACATTATGGTCTCTGCTGGACTAATGGAGCCCTATAAACACGCGAATCGTAGAGCCAAAACGTGATGTGAACAGGGCCCTGACCCGACCGTTCCAGCATGGATGGAGCTATAATATATATATAATGACTTTTGCTTTATGTTGTGTGTATATTGATACATGTGTAATATGTGTAAAGTATTTATTAAACGTTACTCTGTATACCAGTTGTTAAGAAGCCAGCACTAAGTTGCCTAGCAACCCCCATCTTCCTGTCTGGGTGGCCACCACTTGAGCACATGTAGCGGTGTGTATGGGAGTGGTCACAGGAAGTTCTGTGCGCTGTACTATTTACTTCCTCTCCACGTGGCACATGAAATATGGAAGTTTAAAAGGGCCCGTCCAGGATTACTAAAAGTTGTATTTTTCAGTGTTTTTTTTTTTTTTTTTGTAATCCTCAACAATTTAGTGCAGGTAGAAGAGTGTAAGTTTAACCCCTTGCGCGTCACTTTGAGACTCCATTTAATGGGGGCGTATTTACCCAGTAGCTCATCTATATAGGGCTTCTAGTAGATGTAGTGGTGCTCGGGCTTCTCGTGGCGTGAGTCCTGCAGGGAGTAGTAGTCCCCAAAACTGACAGCATGAAAAATATGAGCCCCGATCTTATTTCTTATCATTGCTGCGACGCGTGGTCAGGGGAGATGGAGACGCAGCTGCCAAAATATAAACACAATGTCCAGCGCAATGAGATACGGGAAATTATCACCTGATCCGGTATTAAACCCCCCAACGTCACATGACCACCGTGCAGAAATACCGGACCAACGGTCGCCAAAAAGAACAGAGGACAAATTCACGAATGTCCATCATTGCTGGGGGGGAGCCAGGGTCCAGAATTTTATGGTTGTTCAAGATAGTCTGCAGAATATATCACTATGTGTCTGTCAGGAGGTAGAGGAGCGATGTTCTGCAGATCTGTAGAGAGGTCAGTGGTGTAATAATCTGCCGGATATATCACTATGTATCTGTCAGGAGGTGGAGGAGCAATGTTCTGCAGATCTGTAGAGAGGTCAGTGGTGTAATAATCTGCAGGATATATCACTATGTATCTGTCAGGAGGTAGAGGAGCAATGTTCTGCAGATCTGTAGAGAGGTCAGTGGTGTAATAATCTGCAGGATATATCACTATGTATCTGTCAGGAGGTGGAGGAGCAATGTTCTGCAGATCTGTAGAGAGGTCAGTGGTGTAATAATCTGCAGGATATATCACTATGTATCTGTCAGGAGGTAGAGGAGCGATGTTCTGCAGATCTGTAGAGAGGTCAGTGATGTAATAATCTGCAGGATATATCACTATGTATCTGTCAGGAGGTAGAGGAGCAATGTTCTGCAGATCTGTAGAGAGGTCAGTGGTGTAATAATCTGCAGGATATATCACTATGTATCTGTCAGGAGGTAGAGGAGCAATGTTCTGCAGATCTGTAGAGAGGTCAGTGATGTAATAATCTGCAGGATATATCACTATGTATCTGTCAGGAGGTGGAGGAGCGATGTTCTGCAGATCTCTAGAGAGGTGAGTGGTGTAATAATCTGCAGGATATATCACTATGTATCTGTCAGGAGGTAGAGGAGCAATGTTCTGCAGATCTGTAGAGAGGTCAGTGGTGTAATAATCTGCAGGATATATCACTATGTATCTGTCAGGAGGTAGAGGAGCAATGTTCTGCAGATCTGTAGAGAGGTCAGTGATGTAATAATATGCAGGATATATCACTATGTATCTGTCAGGAGGTAGAGGAGCAATGTTCTGCAGATCTGTAGAGAGGTCCGTGGTGTAATAATCTGCAGGATATATCACTATGTATCTGTCAGGAGGTAGAGGAGCAATGTTCTGCAGATCTCTAGAGGTCTGTGGTGTAATAATCTGCAGAATATATCACTATGTATCTGTCAGGAGGTAGAGGAGCGATGTTCTGCAGATCTGTAGAGAGGTCAGTGGTGTAATAATCTGCAGAATATATCACTATGTATCTGTCAGGAGGTAGAGGAGCAATGTTCTGCAGATCTGTAGAGAGGTCAGTGGTGTAATAATCTGCAGAATATATCACTATGTATCTGTCAGGAGGTGGAGGAGCGATGTTTTGCAGATCTCTAGAGAGGTCAGTGGTGTAATAATCTGCAGGATATATCACTATGTATCTGTCAGGAGGTAGAGGAGCGATGTTCTGCAGATCTGTAGAGAGGTCAGTGGTGTAATAATCTGCAGAATATATCACTATGTATCTGTCAGGAGGTAGAGGAGCAATGTTTTGCAGATCTGTAGAGAGGTCAGTGGTGTAATAATCTGCAGGATACATCACTATGTATCTGTCAGGAGGTAGAGGAGCAATGTTCTGCAGATCTGTAGAGAGGTCAGTGGTGTAATAATCTGCAGGATATATCACTGTATCTGTCAGGAGGTAGAGGAGCAATGTTCTGCAGATCTGTAGAGAGGTGAGTGGTGTAATAATCTGCAGGATATATCACTATGTATCTGTCAGGAGGTAGAGGAGCAATGTTCTGCAGATCTGTAGAGAGGTCAGTGGTGTAATAATCTGCAGGATATATCACTATGTATCTGTCATGAGGTAGAGGAGCAATGTTCTGCAGATCTGTAGAGAGGTCAGTGGTGTAATAATCTGCAGGATATATCACTATGTATCTGTCAGGAGGTAGAGGAGCGATGTTCTGCAGATCTCTAGAGAGGTCAGTGGTGTAATAATCTGCAGGATATATCACTATGTATCTGTCAGGAGGTAGAGGAGCGATGTTCTGCAGATCTCTAGAGAGGTCGGTGGTGTAATAATCTGCAGGATATATCACTATGTATCTGTCAGGAGGTAGAGGAGCAATGTTCTGCAGATCTGTAGAGAGGTCAGTGGTGCAATAATCTGCAGGATATATCACT
This sequence comes from Rhinoderma darwinii, assembly GCF_050947455.1. Taxonomy (NCBI): domain Eukaryota; kingdom Metazoa; phylum Chordata; class Amphibia; order Anura; family Rhinodermatidae; genus Rhinoderma; species Rhinoderma darwinii. The sequence goes on along the minus strand of NC_134691.1, from coordinate 340,472,283 downwards.
ATGTATCTGTCAGGAGGTAGAGGAGCGATGTTCTGCAGATCTGTAGAGAGGACAGTGGTGTAATAATCTGCAGGATATATCACTATGTGTCTGTCAGGAGGTAGAGGAGCAATGTTCTGCAGATCTGTAGAGAGGTTAGTGATGTAATAATCTGCAGGATATATCACTATGTATCTGTCAGGAGGTAGAGGAGCAATGTTCTGCAGATCTGTAGAGAGGTCAGTGATGTAATAATCTGCAGGATATATCACTATGTATCTGTCAGGAGGTAGAGGAGCGATGTTTTGCAGATCTGTAGAGAGGTCAGTGATGTAATAATCTGCAGAATATATCACTATGTATCTGTCAGGAGGTAGAGGAGCGATGTTCTGCAGATCTGTAGAGAGGTCAGTGGTGTAATAATCTGCAGGATATATCACTATGTATCTGTCAGGAGGTAGAGGAGCGATGTTCTGCAGATCTGTAGAGAGGTCAGTGGTGTAATAATCTGCAGGATATATCACTATGTATCTGTCAGGAGGTAGAGGAGCGATGTCCTGCAGATCTGTAGAGAGGTCAGTGGTGTAATAATCTGCAGGATATATCACTATGTATCTGTCAGGAGGTAGAGGAGCAATGTTCTGCAGATCTGTAGAGAGGTCAGTGGTGTAATAATCTGCAGGATATAACACTATGTATCTGTCAGGAGGTAGAGGAGCAATGTTCTGCAGATCTGTAGAGAGGACAGTGGTGTAATAATCTGTAGGATATATCACTATGTATCTGTCAGGAGGTAGAGGAGTGATGTTCTGCAGATCTGTAGAGAGGTCAGTGGTGTAATAATCTGCAGGATATATCACTATGTATCTGTCAGGAGGTAGAGGAGCAATGTTCTGCAGATCTGTAGAGAGGTCAGTGGTGTAATAATCTGCAGAATATATCACTATGTATCTGTCAGGAGGTGGAGGAGCGATGTTCTGCAGATCTGTAGAGAGGTCAGTGGTGTAATAATCTGCAGGATATATCACTATGTGTCTGTCAGGAGGTAGAGGAGCAATGTTTTGCAGATCTGTAGAGAGGTCAGTGATGTAATAATCTGCAGGATATATCACTATGTGTCTGTCAGGAGGTAGAGGAGCGATGTTCTGCAGATCTGTAGAGAGGTCAGTGGTGTAATAATCTGCAGAATATATCACTATGTATCTGTCAGGAGGTGGAGGAGCGATGTTCTGCAGATCTGTAGAGAGGTCAGTGGTGTAATAATCTGCAGAATATATCACTATGTATCTGTCAGGAGGTAGAGGAGCGATGTTCTGCAGATCTGTAGAGAGGTCAGTGGTGTAATAATCTGCAGGATATATCACTATGTATCTGTCAGGAGGTAGAGGAGCAATGTTTTGCAGATCTGTAGAGAGGTCAGTGATGTAATAATCTGCAGAATATATCACTATGTATCTGTCAGGAGGTAGAGGAGCAATGTTCTGCAGATCTGTAGAGAGGTCAGTGGTGCAATAATCTGCAGAATATATCACTACGTATCTGTCAGGAGGTAGAGGAGCAATGTTCTGCAGATCTGTAGAGAGGTCAGTGATGTAATAATCTGCAGGATATATCACTATGTATCTGTCAGGAGGTAGAGGAGCAATGTTCTGCAGATCTCTAGAGAAGTCAGTGGTGTAATAATCTGCAGGATATATCACTATGTATCTGTCAGGAGGTGGAGGAGCAATGTTCTGCAGATCTGTAGAGAGGTCAGTGGTGTAATAATCTGCAGCATATATCACTATGTATCTGTCAGGAGGTAGAGGAGCGATGTTTTGCAGATCTGTAGAGAGGTCAGTGATGTAATAATCTGCAGAATATATCACTATGTATCTGTCAGGAGGTAGAGGAGCGATGTTCTGCAGATCTGTAGAGAGGTCAGTGGTGTAATAATCTGCAGGATATATCACTATGTATCTGTCAGGAGGTAGAGGAGCAATGTTCTGCAGATCTGTAGAGAGGTCAGTGGTGTAATAATCTGCAGGATATATCACTATGTATCTGTCAGGAGGTAGAGGAGCAATGTTCTGCAGATCTGTAGAGAGGTCAGTGGTGTAATAATCTGCAGGATATAACACTATGTATCTGTCAGGAGGTAGAGGAGCAATGTTCTGCAGATCTGTAGAGAGGTCAGTGGTGTAATAATCTGCAGGATATATCACTATGTATCTGTCAGGAGGTAGAGGAGCAATGTTCTGCAGATCTGTAGAGAGGTCAGTGGTGTAATAATCTGCAGAATATATCACTATGTATCTGTCAGGAGGTGGAGGAGCGATGTTCTGCAGATCTGTAGAGAGGTCAGTGGTGTAATAATCTGCAGAATATATCACTATGTATCTGTCAGGAGGTAGAGGAGCGATGTTCTGCAGATCTGTAGAGAGGTCAGTGGTGTAATAATCTGCAGGATATATCACTATGTATCTGTCAGGAGGTAGAGGAGCAATGTTCTGCAGATCTGTAGAGAGGTCAGTGGTGTAATAATCTGCAGGATATATCACTATGTATCTGTCAGGAGGTAGAGGAGCAATGTTCTGCAGATCTGTAGAGAGGTCAGTGGTGTAATAATCTGCAGGATATAACACTATGTATCTGTCAGGAGGTAGAGGAGCAATGTTCTGCAGATCTGTAGAGAGGTCAGTGGTGTAATAATCTGCAGCATATATCACTATGTATCTGTCAGGAGGTAGAGGAGCAATGTTCTGCAGATCTGTAGAGAGGTCAGTGGTGTAATAATCTGCAGAATATATCACTATGTATCTGTCAGGAGGTGGAGGAGCGATGTTCTGCAGATCTGTAGAGAGGTCAGTGGTGTAATAATCTGCAGGATATATCACTATGTGTCTGTCAGGAGGTAGAGGAGCAATGTTTTGCAGATCTGTAGAGAGGTCAGTGGTGCAATAATTTGCAGGATATATCATGATCCATCACGATTGTTGTAAATAGATCAGTCCTCTCCATCCCGGATCTCAGGTCAGCTGAGCCTGTGTGTAATTACCAGTGCAGGTCTCATATTTACCTCTCTTTTCGCAGCCTTTGGCTCCTTGACATTCTGATCAGGATTTACACAGTTCACCTGGGGGTCTGGGGTCACCTGGCTGCAGGGAAGAGACATCGCAGGGACCCCCCAATCCATCAGTCATCCTTTTCAGGAAACAAATGCCTCAAAATAGGACAATAAGACTCAAAACTAATACACACACAGGGCACTCTACTCCCTAACACACACACACACGGGGCACTCTACTCCCTAACACACACACACACTGGGCACTCTACTCCCTAACACACACACTGGGCACTCTACTTCCTAACACACACACACACGGGGCACTCTACTCCCTAACACACACACACTTGGCACTCTACTCCCTAACACACACACTGGGCACTCTACTTCCTCACACACACACACACACACACACACACACACACACACACACACACACACACACACACACAGGGCACTCTACTCCCTAACACACACACACACACACACACACACACACGGGGCACTCTACTCGCTAACACACACGGGGCACTCTACTCGCTAACACACACGGGGCACTCTACTCCCTAACACACACACTGGGCACTCTACTCCCTAACACACACACACGGGGCACTCTACTCCCTAACACACACACACACACACACACACACGGGGCACTCTACTCCCTAACATACACACACGGGGCACTCTACTCCCTAACACACACACACGGGGCACTCTACTCCCTAACACACTGAGCACTCTACTCCTTAACAAACACACTGGGCACTATACTCCCTAACACACTGGGCACTCTACTCCCTAACACACACACACACACACGGGGCACTCTACTCCCTAACATGCACATGTGGCACTCTACTCCCTAACATGCACATGTGGCACTCTACTCCCTAACATGCACATGGGGCACTCTACTCCCTAACACACACACGGGACACTCTACTCCCTAACATGCACATGTGGCACTCTACTCCCTAACATGCACATGGGGCACTCTACTCCCTAACACACACACGGGGCACTCTACTCCCTAACATGCACATGTGGCACTCTACTCCCTAACATGCACATGGGGCACTCTACTCCCTAACACACACACGGGACACTCTACTCCCTAACACACTGGGCGCTCTACTCCCTAACACACACACATGGGGCACTCTACTCCCTAACACGCACACGGGGCACTCTACTCCCTAACATGCACACGGGGCACTCTACTCCCTAACACACACACAGGGCACTCTACTCCCTAACACACACACTGGGTACTCTACTCCCTAACACACACACTGGGCACTCTACTCCCTAACACAAACACACGGGGCACTCTACTCCCTAACATGCACATGTGGCACTCTACTCCCTAACATGCACATGTGGCACTCTACTCCCTAACATGCACATGTGGCACTCTACTCTTTAACATGCACATGGGGCACTCTACTCCCTAACATGCACATGGGGCACTCTACTCCCTAACATGCACATGGGGCACTCTACTCCCTAACACACACACACGGGACACTCTACTCCCTAACACACTGGGCGCTCTACTCCCTAACACACACACACACACACACACACACACACACACACGGGGCACTCTACTCCCTAACATGAACATGGGGCACTCTACTCCCTAACACACACACGGGGCACTCTACTCCCTAACACACTGGGCACTCTACTCCCTAACACACACACATGGGGCACTCTACACCCTAACACACACACACACGGCACCCTACTCCCTAACACACACACACAAACACACACACACACACACACACACACACGGGGCACTCTACTCCCTAACACACACACACACACACGCACGCACACACACAGGGCACTCTACACCCTAACACACACACACACACACACACACACGGGGCATCCAACTCCCTAACACACACGCACCGGGCACTCTACTCCCTAATGCACACACATGGGGCCCTCTACTCCCTAATGCACACACACGGGGCCCTCTACTCCCTAACACACACACATGGGGCCCTCTACTCCCTAACACACACACATGGGGCCCTCTACTCCCTAATGCACACACACAGGGCGCTCTACTCCCTAACACACACACACACACACGGGACGCTCTATTCCCTAACACACACACACACACCGCACTCTACTTACTATACATTAGTTAGCACTTACTCGCAGATACAGAGTGTGTCTGATTGACTACAACTTCCACAACCCGTCACTACTACTCAGAGCACCTACTCACTGATACAGAGTGTTTCTGATCCGCAGTTCAACTAATTCTGAAGGCATTTATTCACTGAGACACATTTCTGGCACACTTTGTATTGGTGTGTATGTGCTCTTAGTAGTAGTGACAGAGTGTTTCTAGACCACTTATTCACAAATATTCAGCACCTATTCAGTGATCTAGTGTTTCAAGCCTATCTACAAATATGGCACTTACTCACTAAAAATCCAGTTTTTCTAACCTACTTCCTCGATTAAAGAGCACTCACTGATCCAGTATTAGCCTACATACTAATGCTCAGAGTACCTACTCACTGAGCCAGTATTTCTAGCCTATTTACACACAAACTCAGAACACTTACTCACTGATCCATTGTTTCTGATTCACTTTCTAAGGACAGATCTTGGATTATTGCGTTTGCACGTTAAATTGCATTGCGATTTTGGAATGCATTGTTAGCGAATGGCAGTGATGACGTCGCATGTGTAGATTTCAACCTCAGTTTGTGCTGCCAAAGACGGCTGATATATTGCCTGTGAGTTTCGCAATTTTGCAGTGCAGTATATCATAACGCCATGGAGTCCTGGCCTTACTAGAGCACATATTCACTGGCACAGTGTTTCTGACCCACCTGCTCACTAATACCCAGAACACTTACTCACCAATCCCCAATGTACTTGGCTTAGTAGCTCATTAACTCACTAGGCCATGAGATTGATGGTAACTATACAGTGTACTCTCCAGCCGACCTCTAATACACAAGACACACAACTCCACATTCGCAAGTCGCATCATTTACCACATGACGGTGCACTTACTCACTGTTCACTATCACGCAGCGTACTCACTAGTCATTCCTGAGCACCTGCCCTTATCCTCGTACTTCTCCAGCTCTTATCGTCCCTACATCTGAAGTGTCCCTCAGTCTCTACGTCTGCTCCGTCACTTCCAATGACCTTTTTCATTAGTGAGCTATGTAAAGCCGGACACGGACACCCGATCTGGGCACATTATCAGGCGGTGTACTGAGCTATATCCAGTAATCGTGTGATTAGCACCTACATACAGACACCAGCGACACATACATTACACACACCAGCGACACATACATTACAGACACCATCAAAGTATACAGTGAAGGAAATAAGTATTTGATCCCTTGCTGATTTTGTAAGTTTGCCCACTGTCAAAGACATGAACAGTCTAGAATTTTTAGGCTAGGTTAATTTTACCAGTGAGAGATAGATTATCTAAAAAAAAAAACATAAAATCACATTGTCAAAATTATATATATTTATTTGCATTGTGCACAGAGAAATAAGTATTTGATCCCTTTGGCAAACAAGACTTAATACTTGGGGGCAAAACCCTTGTTGGCAAGCACAGCAGTCAGACGTTTTTTTTGGAGTTGATGATGAGGTTTGCACACATGTTAGATGGAATTTTGGCCCACTCCTCTTTGCAGATCTTCTGTAAATCATTAAGATTTCGAGGCTGGGAACGAGTGCTGGAGGCCCAGGACACTAAGGGGCTTATTTCGGTGCTATATAGTATGCTACTTACTAAATTCCTAGGAGATCCGTTGGTAGAGACTAGACGAAAATGGGAAGAGGATGTAGGGACGATAGCGGATGAAGAATGGGAGGAATTAATCGGATCGCCCAAAATAATCTCTATTAGTGTGGCACACAGGAGGTCGCAACTCTTTCTGCTGCATAGGGTGTATAGGACACCTAAGGTGCTGTGGCAAATGCGAATTAGAACAACAAAAGAGTGTCCCAGATGTATGTTTGATGGAGCAGATATAAAGCATATGTTTTGGAGTTGCCCAAAGCTGAATATATATTGGAAAGCAGTGAAGGGAATGGTATCTAGAGTATATGGTAGAGATTTCCCACTGGAACCTAAGATCTTTTTATTGGGTTGCATGGGGGAGGAAGGAGGAGATGGGGTAGAATTACTGGCTATAAAAAAGGTTCTGTACCATCATAGGAAATTAATTGCAAAATATTGGTTGCAGGCGGATCCCCCGGAGGTGGCTGAGCTAGTTGGATATGTTAATCACACAGTATCACTGGAACACCGAATATATCTAAAAAGAGGGGCAATGCATAAATATGAGAAGCAATGGAGTAAATGGGTGAACACCTATAGTAATGCGGCACATTAGATGGGATTTGAAGGTGGACTGACGCATATATATGTGTAAAGTATGGTGAAATCACGGGCAGGCATACAGGAAGGAGGGAAGAGGTGGAGGGACTTGGCGAATCAAGGAACAGAGGAGGTACTGCGAAAGGGGGGGGGAGGTCGGGTGTTAGGGTTAGGGAAAGGGATATATATACTGGTACAACTAATGATGATGGAAGGCAAAGTGTAATGTAAATTACAGGAATTTTGTTCTAAGCACAAGATGTTATGTTGGTACTTTGCTTTTTCTCCTGTTGACTGATTCTTTGTACTTTATCAGAAATGAAAAGGATGTATAATTCATGTTGTATTTTCAATAACAACTTGTCTGATTTAAAAAAAAAAAAGATTTCGAGGCTGTCGCTTGGCAACTCGGATCTTCAGCTCCCTCTATAAGTTTTCGATGGGATTAAGGTCTGGAGACTGGCTAGGCCACTCCATGACCTTAATGTGCTTCTTTTTGAGCCACTCCTTTGTTGCCTTGGCTGTATGTTTCGGGTCATTGTCGTGCTGGAAGACCCAGCCACGAGCCATTTTTAATGTCCTGGTGGAGGGAAGGAGGTTGTCACTCAGGATTTGACGGTACATGGCTCCATCCATTCTCCCATTGATGCGGTGAAGTAGTCCTGTGCCCTTAGCAGATAAACACCCCCAAAACATAATGTTTCCACCTCCATGCTTGACAGTGGGGACGGTGTTCTTTGGGTCATAGGCAGCATTTCTCTTCCTCCAAACACGGCGAGTTGAGTTAATGCCAAAGAGCTCAATTTTAGTCTCATCTGACCACAGCACCTTCTCCCAATCACTCTCAGAATCATCCAGATGTTCATTTGCAAACTTCAGACGGGCCTGTACATGTGCCTTCTTGAGCAGGGGGACCTTGCGGGCACTGCAGTATTTTAATCCATTACGGCGTAATGTGTTACCAATGGTTTTCTTGGTGACTGTGGTCCCAGCTGCCTTGAGATCATTAACAAGTTCCCCCGTGTAGTTTTCGGCTGAGCTCTCACCTTCCTCAGGATCAAGGATACCCCACGAGGTGAGATTTTGCATGGAGCCCCAGATCGATGTCGATTGACAGTCATTTTGTATGTCTTCCATTTTCTTACTATTGCACCAACAGTTGTCTCCTTCTCACCCAGCGTCTTACTTATGGTGTTGTAGCCCATTCCAGCCTTGTGCAGGTCTATGATCTTGTCCCTGACATCCTTAGAAAGCTCTTTGGTCTTGCCCATGTTGTAGAGGTTAGAGTCAGACTGATTCATTGAGTCTGTGGACAGGAGTCTTTTATACAGGTGACCATGTAAGAGCTGTCTATAATGCAGGCACCAAGTTGATTTGGAGCAGTAACTGGTCTGGAGGAGGCTGAACTCTTAATGGTTGGTCGGGGGTCACATACTTATTTCTCTGTGCACAATGCAAATAAATATATAGAATTTTGACAATGTGATTTTCTGTTTTTTTTTTTATATATATAATCTATCTCTCACTGGTAAAATTAACCTAGCCTAAAAATTCTAGACTGTTCATGACTTTGACAGTGGGCAAACTTACAAAATCAGCAAGGGATCAAATACTTATTACAGACTCCAGCGAAATATACATTACACACACCGGCGACACATACATTACACACACCAGCGAAGTATACGTTACACACACCAGCGACACATACATTACACACACCGGCGACACATACATTACACACACCGGCGACACATACATTACACACACCGGCGACACATACATTACACACACCAGCGACACATACATTACATACACCAGCGACACATACATTACACACACCAGCGACACATACATTACACACACCAGCGACACATACATTACACACACCAGCGACACATACATTACATACACCAGCGACACATACATTACACACACCGGCGACACATACATTACACACACCAGCGACACATACATTACATACACCAGCGACACATACATTACATACACCGGCGACACATACATTACACACACCGGCGACACATACATTACATACACCAGCGACACATACATTACATACACCAGCGACACATACATTACATACACCAGCGACACATACATTACATACACCGGCGACACATACATTACACACACCGGCGACACATACATTACACACACCAGCGACACATACATTACATACACCAGCGACACATACATTACATACACCGGCGACACATACATTACACACACCGGCGACACATACATTACATACACCGGCGACACATACATTACATACACCGGCGACACATACATTACATACACCAGCGACACATACATTACATACACCAGCGACACATACATTACATACACCAGTGACACATACATTACACACACCAGCGACACATACATTACACACACCGGCGACACATACATTACACACACCAGCGACACATACATTACACACACCAGCGACACATACATTACATACACCAGCGACACATACATTACATACACCAGTGACACATACATTACACACACCAGCGACACATACATTACATACACCAGCGACACATACATTACACACACCAGCGAAGTATACGTTACACACACCAGCGACACATACATTACATACACCGGCGACACATACATTACACACACCGGCGACACATACATTACATACACCGGCGACACATACATTACACACACCAGCGACACATACATTACACACACCGGCGACACATACATTACACACACCGGCGACACATACATTACATACACCAGCGACACATACATTACACACACCAGCGACACATACATTACACACACCGGCGACACATACATTACACACACCAGCGACACATACATTACACACACCGGCGACACATACATTACACACACCAGCGACACATACATTACACACACCAGCGACACATACATTACACACACCAGCGACACATACATTACACACACCAGCGACACATACATTACACACACCAGTGACACATACATTACACACACCAGCGACACATACATTACATACACCAGCGACACATACATTACACACACCAGCGACACATACATTACATACACCAGCGACACATACATTACACACACCAGCGACACATACATTACACACACCGGCGACACATACATTACACACACCGGCGACACATACATTACACACACCGGCGACACATACATTACATACACCGGCGACACATACATTACACACACCAGCGACACATACATTACATACACCGGCGACACATACATTACACACACCAGCGACACATACATTACATACACCAGCGACACATACATTACACACACCGGCGACACATACATTACACACACCGGCGACACATACATTACACACACCAGCGACACATACATTACACACACCAGCGACACATACATTACATACACCAGCGACACATACATTACACACACCAGCGACACATACATTACACACACCAGCGACACATACATTACACACACCAGCGACACATACATTACACACACCAGCGACACATACATTACACACACCAGCGACACATACATTACACACACCAGCGACACATACATTACACACACCAGTGACACATACATTACACACACCAGCGACACATACATTACACACACCAGCGACACATACATTACACACACCAGCGACACATACATTACATACACCAGCGACACATACATTACACACACCAGCGACACATACATTACAGACACCGGCGAAATATACATTACACACACCGGCGACACATACATTACACACACCGGCGACACATACATTACACACACCAGCGACACATACATTACATACACCAGCGACACATACATTACACACACCGGCGACACATACATTACACACACCGGCGACACATACATTACACACACCAGCGACACATACATTACATACACCAGCGACACATACATTACACACACCGGCGACACATACATTACACACACCAGCGACACATACATTACACACACCAGCGACACATACATTACAGACTGGCTGCAGAGCATTATATGGAGATCCCCAGCCAGGCTGCAGAGCATTGAGCCTCAAGTACACATCCGTGACCCTTTATATGGCCGCAAATCACGGATTTGCAAAACACAAACCGCAAACAGATGACTTCAGTATGCGGTCCGTAGTTTTAACGGACCAATTAATAGAATGGTCGAGACTGATCCGCAAAAACGGACAGGAATAGGACCTGTTCTATTTTTTGCGGAACAGGCCACACGGATCCGCAAAAAAAGGATGGCACACTGAAGTATTTCACTGAAGTGTGCTTGAGGCCTCATTCACACGAACGTCGTATAAGTCTGTGTGACGGCCATTAAAACAACAGCTGTCACACAGACGCATCTATTTCAATGGGGCCGGTCACACGGCTGTTGTTTTAACGGACTGTGTGAAGGGTCCGTTGACAAATAGAACATGTCCTATTATCTTCCGTTCTCACAGATCCCTCAATAGACTCAAGTCTATGAGGGATCCATGAAAACGGGTCCCACACGGGTGCAACTCGGATGTGAAAAACAGTCGTTTTTCACGTCCGAGTTTGCACTCAGTCGTGTGAATCTGGCCTTATACGGAGGTTCCCAGGCAGCAGAGCATTATATAGCACGATTTTTGCTGCATTTTTTCTGCGCACGCACGCACGCACACGCACACAGACTCTATGTGTCATCACAAGATTATATTCAGACGTTGCAATCGAGGTGTAGGTAAAACCGCATCCAAAAACGCAAGAAGTTTTTGGATGCGGTTTTTATCGCACCTCAACATCTGAATGTACCTTTAGGTCAGGATCCCACACACAGTGTCGATGCAATTTTTGGTTCTGGGTTATGCTCAAAATCCAAAGTGTATTCAAAAGGAAGGAAAGTTATACAGAAAAGACTGACGCGTCTCTTTCAGTCCATTCCTGTGTTTGGCTGAACGAAAAAAAAACTGCATCAAAACCTGTGTGTGTGATCCTGGACCGAGGCTGCATTGGGCGTGAGCCTACATTGGGTGTCTTGGTATACGTTTCTGTATCCTGGCTGGGGTCCGGAACATCAGCCCGTGTTGTCGCTGTGCCGCTTGAACCCATTTTTAACGAAAAAAGTGATAACGGAAAGAGGCGGCCACATGCCACCCTTAACATCCCGGACTGGCAGCGATCTTCTATCTTATTGGAAGACCACAACCAATCCCACCCTAAAATCCTGACCTATGATAATAGCATTTATGGTCAACGTGAAGGGTTAACCGGCACCAGCTGAAGTCCATTCATTTGTGAGGAATGAGCAGGGACGGGCTACGATCATTGTTCTGTTCACTAGCCGGATACAATGAGGGAACGCAGTGTTACATAGTTACAGCCGCGGGATCGTCTCGTGTTCCTCAGTCCAGGACCGGAGCGGTGGCCCCCAGGGGTCCACCGAAGGGTAAGGTGTTCTGGATTCGTAGACCGTTCACGCTGGGCCGTCTCCTCTCCAGAAATGACCCCAGCACTGGGCTGCAGAGCTTGCAATTACTGCGATGACGATGCGTGAATCACGTGATCCGGACATTTGACTCGCTACTTCACAAACAATCGTTAGGCGAGCGCCGCGTAAACCCCGAGATTCAGATGAGATTTACGGGTCGATCTGGTGATTTTATATTGTCCAGCTGTATAAATCCCCCGGCGTCTATTTTAATCCCCTATTAGCGTCTACCCGCAGGAGATCGGGGTGATGCCACAAGTGGGGGCTGGTGGACTCACCTGGGGGTCACCTTCTCGGTCAGGGGCACCTCCTCTTCCACCGATTCGCCCTCCTTGCGGCAGAAGTTTAGGGAGAATGGAGCCTGCAGGTCCTTGAGGTGACTGGCGGAGTTACCCATTGATAAATGGGTAAATCTCACTACCTAGAACTCTGCAGAGCAAGACTCAGACAGGAAACGTCTCTTCCTTTCCCCCCCCCCCCAAATAACAATGCTTAGGAGCAGCCCTTCCCGAACGAGGTAGCCCCCGGTCACCGCGTCTCTGCCCCCTGGACCACAGACCACCCTTCTAAAACGTCTTATCCTGTGAGTGATTTCTAGGAGGGGGCACCTGGCGTAATCTTACAATGACGCCACGCTCAAATTTCCTCACCCGATTATTACAACATGGAAACGGATGGTCCCAATCATTGCTTAACCCGTGTCGTGCCAGCACCGCGCCAAGAGCGTCCCCGAATACTGAACAATATAAGCCGGGAAATGTAAAGCTGCGTGGTTGTCAGAGACTGTATCACACATGATGGGCTTAGATACACAACTCAGTAGACTGTATCACACGTGATAGGAAAAGAAATAGCAGCTCTATCACACGTGATAGGATTAGATACACAGCCCAGCGGACCGTATCACACATGCTAGGATTAGATACAGAAGCTCAGACAGTATCACACGTGATGGGATTAGATACACAGCTCAGCAGACCGTATCAAACGTGATAGGATTAGATACACAGCCCAGCGGACTGTATTACACGTGATAGGATTAGATACACAGCTCAGCAGACAGTATCACACGTGATAGGATTAGATACACAGCCCAGTGGACCGTATCACACATGCTAGGATTAGATACACAGCCCAGCGGACCGTATCACACATGCCAGGATTAGATACAGAAGCTCAGCAGACAGTATCACACGTGATGGGATTAGATACACAGCCCAGCGGACCGTATCACACATGCTAGGATTAGATACAGAAGCTCAGCAGACCGTATCACACATGCTAGGATTAGATACAGAAGCTCAGCAGACAGTATCACACGTGATGGGATTAGATACACAGCTCAGCAGACCGTATCAAATGTGATAGGATTAGATACACAGCCCAGCGGACAGTATCACACGTGATAGGATTAGATACACAGCTCAGCAGACAGTATCACACGTGATAGGATTAGATACACAGCCCAGTGGACCGTATCACACATGCTAGGATTAGATACACAGCCCAGCGGACCGTATCACACATGCCAGGATTAGATACAGAAGCTCAGCAGACAGTATCACCCGTGATGGGATTAGATACATGGCTCAGCAGACAGTATCACACGTGATGGGATTAGATACACGGCTCAGCAGACAGTATCACACATGATGGGATTAGATACACTGCTCAGCAGACAGTATCACACATGATAGGATTAGATACACATCTCAGCAGACAGTATCACACATGATAGGATTAGATACACATCTCAGCAGACCGTATCACGCATAAGCTTAGATACAGCATCATGTTAGGACCTTAATACTAGGAAGGATTTTCAGGGATATATAGAGACGCCGCTCCGTCCGGCAGCCGCTTATCTGGGTGATCATATTGGGGTTCAGGCACTACACGCGTTGATTTACGTCACATTTCGTGTTGATCCGGCAGTCGGACCCCGCCGATCCTGCATTTATACCATATCCTATTCATATGTCATAAATGTCACTGGTGGAAAAGACTTCATTTCTTTAGTGACATCGCTGCCCACTCTTTAGTCTTAAGACCCTCAAAAAATGTGTGTTAGAAATCCTCCTCTAATACCGACCAAGAGCCATTCCTGGTTTATTTGTGACTTCTACTCCCGAGGTTATAGGGACGGAGAGTGACAAACCGCATTCTTCTGTTTCTGGGAAAGCTGGATGCCAACCAACGTGTCCCCATCACCACTCCGCTTTCTCAGAGTCCTGAGAGGATAGCGTCGTCATTCAGGACTATAGAAAAGAGGGGTGACGACCCCTGTACTAGCCATAATCACTACTACATTGATGGTCACCCAGCTTTCCTAGGAGCAGATATAATGAAGATACGACTGAATAACGTGACAGAAGAGGACGACACCTGGAATCCTGTGGATTATAAATACTGGAATAGGGGTAGGCTGCAAATTTTGGGTATAGTGAGATGCCATGTTGGGAGTTGTAGTACATCTAGACCCCATTTTATAGAATGAGATAAATACATATGCAACTTTTTCGGCATAAAACCCCTCCTGCAACCTGCATGTGTGAAACTACAACTCTCAGCATGCCTAGAAGACCGCAGATAGTGAGGGCTGGAGAGTCCCAGACCACCGATGTATCGGAGATCGGGGATTCTGCCTTGGAGGTTGTTCTTGCACGTACCCGTCTAGGAGTTGGGGTCCAGTCTGGGGGGACGTGGATTCCATCGTTGTCTGCAGGTAAGAATAGACCGACTCTGCTGGGTGTAGTGCTCCTCGAATCGCTGCTCCCAGGTGCACACAACCAGGATGGGGAGGTGTTTATAGGTATTCGGCACAGCCAAGGGCACAATTACGCAAAGTCACACGGTGCTGAGTTAGACCCGGGTTACACGGAGACTTTCTGCTGCGCTACCGATTAATTTTTAACTCTTGAGTGACCGCTGCAGTCCAATTAAATACATTGAGTTGTATACAATCTTGTGGACTGCAGCGGTCACTCAAGAGTTAAAATCAATCGGTAGCGCAATAAAAAGTCTCCGCGTAGCCCTGGCCTCGTGCACGCGACCGTAATTTTCATCCATCCGCAAATACGGAGCTGTAGTCATTTATAGTCATCCGCAACTTATCTGTATATACGGCGCGGTGTCCGCAAATACGGATCGTAGTGCATCCGTATATACAGGGAGGAACCTTGGGTAATCCCCTGGTTGTCGCATAGCAACGCTTCCGTAATTATGGAAGGGCCCATAGAGTTCTACGGGGGGTCCGTGACGTAATTACAGACAAAAAAATGACGTGTTCTATCATTGGCGGATGCTTTCTACCGCACGCGCACCCATCCGTAAATATACGTAAAGGTGTCCGTGACCCGTAGAAATGAACGGGTCCATAATTTAATCCGTAATTACAGATCCATTAATTACGGATGAGAACTACGGTCGTGTGGGTAATCACGGTCCGGCCGCGGACAGCCACCTGCATTTGCGGACCGTAAATATGGGAGCACGGTCTGTAAAAGCTAAAAACAGGACATGTCATATCTTTCGCGGAGCCTTTCTACGGGACGGACACGTAAATATCCGAGAAGGGGTCCGTGGTCAGTAGAAGTGAAGGGGTCCGTAATTATAGTCCGTGATTACGTGAACGGTCAAGTGCCGGGGGCCTAAGTGAGAGGTTGTGAGAAATCCACAAAAAAAAAAATCCATATCCACAGAGCAAACACGGACTGCAAGAGCAAGGACAACTAATCCTGCTCCACCTGCGTCCTAAAATCTATACACTGTTTATAAAGTAGCAAAAAAAAAAATGCTTTGGCTATTCCCCCCCACCCCGTTTATTCACCTGTTGTAAAACTACGACTCCCAGCATACCCTTGACAGTCTGCATCCCCCGTCCAATCAGTGTGGAATTCCTACTGATGATGTCATCAGTTTCCCCTTTTTCCCAAGGGTTTGATCTTCCAGCCAAATGTGTTTTGGGGCTAAGGGTATGTTCACACGGCCTATTTACGGACGTAATTCGGGCGTTTTTGCCCCAAATTACGTCCGAAAATAGCGCCTCAATAGCGCTAACAAACATCTGCCCATTGAAAGCAATGGGCAGACGTTTGTCTGTTCACACGAGGCGTAATTTACGCGCCGCTGTCAAATGACGGCGAGTAAATAGACGCCCGTGTCAAAGAAGTGACCTGTCACTTCTTTGGCCGTAATTAGAGCCGTTATTCATTGACTCCAATGAATAGCAGCGCCAATTACGTCCGTAATGGACGCGGCGTTCAAGCGCCTGCACATGCCGTTACGGCTGAAATTACGGGGATGTTTTCAGGCTGAAACATCCCCGTAATTTCAGCCGTTACGGACGCCCTCGTGTGAACATACCCTAAAAGGTGACCTACCAAAAGCAAGATATAAAGCCCCTTTTCTCCACAAAAGATATTAAAAACTTTTTGAATGACCTTAATGTGTGGGGATATCCCCATGACAGCACTTCCTGTCTTTTAGGATGTTCACATCCTAAGTGAGTTGAATTGTGGTAGTAAGGTTGTCCTTTTCAATACCCCCATGACAACACTGTACTCCCAGAGTATTTGACAGTAAGTGTTGTCATGGGGACACATTACCAAAAGAGCTGAAATGGACTGTCAAATCAACCAATGCCATCTCCACACTGGAATAAGGTAGTGAAAAACGGTTTTCACATATTTAATGTGCATGAAAGGAGCGGCGTGTATAATACTGTACGTTGTTCTCCTTTATCGGGGAGCTCTATTTTTGGAGCCTTTTTGGGAAGAAATTTTTGTAAACCTCAATGACCTAATTATATCTTGGATCAGAATATTTCCCATTAGACACCGGTGTTACTATAGGAAACAGACTTTTGGCCAGAGTTCTACTTATTGCAGACCCGTGAGCAGCGCAAGGAAAGGACTGGAACGCCTGCACCGGAGCTCTGTAAAACAAATGACAAAAATGGAGCTACACCTTTAAATGGGTTGTCCAGGATTTAAAGATATGGCTGCCGTCCACCTCTTGTGTGGTATTCTTGCAGCTCGTCCCCATTCACTTCAATGAAGCTGAGCTGCAGTACCAGACACAACCCATGGACAAGTGTGGCGCTGTTTTTGGAAGAAGGCAGCCATGTTTTTCTAATCCTGGACAACCCCTTTAAGTGAACCTGTCACCGGATACTGCTTGACAGTCACACCAATCGGAGTCCCCTCCTCTCTGAGATAAGAGGGGTCACATGACATGCATCCCTGCAACCCAGACTCCTAGAAAGCACAAAGAGTCAGGGGGGCGGAGCTCACATCTTCTGGACAATTAGAACATCAAGGAGCCAATTTATTGCTGGACGTGTGCCCAGTGTTTCAGTTTGAATAGGACATTGTCCTGATGCCCACATCTAACGGGACTACAAGTGCCCTCGAAAACCCGTCCTACAGCCCATCATGGATAAGATAGAAGTCGTTCTCCTGGAAATTTACTAAAAAAACAATCAACGACCACAAAAATCCTCAAGAAAAGTGTCAGAGGGGAAAAAAGTCATTGAGGTCGGAAGCTTTTACCGAATATTCGAGAAGATCGGAGGATGGGCAGGAAGTCCCGCAATGACAAATGAGTGAGGGGGAAAAATAAGAGCCCCCCTGTGAGTATTTATGGGGCTTCCTGATGTGACTCTACATACCCAAACACATCCAAGGGCATGGGCACCGCATCATGTATCCGCCATGTTCTCTGGAATGTTTAACCCTTTCTGGTTAAGATCGAATAGTAATATATTTGGACCTGCATACTGATTGTTTCCATGTATGAAATATACGGGGCTGGAATTTCTCTTTAAGGCAGAGTGCAGGGGCAATGAACAGGACAATAGGAAGATGATCGGAAGCCGAGCCGCCACGATCACTCATCACCGCGGTTACACAGTTCACCGCTGTACTCCGTCGTTACAGGTTTTCCCCGAAAATTCTTTATTTTGATGTTGCTTGCAGGAAATATTCAGCCTGTGACTCTCATGTATCGGCTCCTGGAGTCCCGAAGGGGATTGTAGATCTTAAAAAAAACAAACAAAAAAAAAAACAACGTTCTAATTGCGTTTCAATTTCTCACCATTTCCCAGATTTCTGCTTGCTGTCAGTGAATGGGAACATTCTTGTTTTTGTCCAGAGGCTGAAACCCTTAGGTCTGTTCAGGTTATGTTCACATTGTTACTAAAAAAAACTTCTGAAAATACGGAGCTGTTTTCAAGGGAATAGTCAATGAAAAACGGCTCCAAAAACAAGGTGTAAAAAAACGCCCCGTCGGAACAGAACGCTGTATTTCCCATTGAAATCAATGGGCAGATGTTTGGAGGCTCACAGAGGATTGTCTAGACTGTATACAAGTGTAGCAAACACTCAGCTGTGAGAAGTATTAGGGTATGTTCACGCGGGCTATTTTCGGCCGTTATTTGGGTCGCAAACATCCTGAAAAACGGCTGAAACATCGGAAGCAGAACGCCTCCAAACATCTGCCCATTGATTTCAATGCACCGCCGTTTTTCAAAATTGGCGCATAAAAATCTGCCGCGAAAAAGAAGTGCGTGTCCCTTCAGCCGTTTTTGGAGCCGTTTTTCATAGACCCTATTGAAAAACGGCTCCAAAAATAGCTGTAAAAAATGCAGCGAAAAACGCAACTTTGATTAAAAAACGGCTGAAAATCAGGAGCTGTTTTCCCTTGAAAACAGCTCCGTATTTTCAGACGTTTTTATTTTGTGTGTGCACACAGCCTATGTTCACACAGAGTTTTTTACAGGCAGAAAATTCTGCCTCAAAATTCTGTTTGGAATTTTGAGGCAGATTTTGATCTGCCTGCACGCCGTTTGCCGCGTTCTTCGCTCATGCCCATTGAGCGCCACGGGCAAAAACGCCACAAAATACGCTTTATCTGCCTCCCATTGATGTCAATGGGAGGTCAGAGACGTAAACGCCGGAACATAGGACATGTCGCTTCTTCTTCCCGCGAGACGGTTTTTCCACTTGCGGGAAAAAAACGCCTCCGCCTCCCATTGAAATCAATGGAAGGCATTTTCGGTCGTTTTTTGGGCGCGTTTTCAGTACATTATCCAGCAGGGGGCGACAATGAGCTCAGGAGAAAGTTCCTCCCAGAGTAAAGAGAATATAAACCGCTGCTGCGCCCTGATGCATGATGGGAGGGACATTCACAGTAGAAATAAAGGGATTTATTAATGCCTAATTTATAAAACGTCTTCCCCACATGACTTAGGAATGATCCCTGCGCCGGAGATCGTGATATCAGTGGTGACTAGGACTGCCCTTTAAGAACCTCAGCCGGGAACTTCGACCTCTCCAGGGACAAATCTTCTGTTCTGCCAGGCTGTGACCGCCCGTGTCCCCCGCACCACGCTGCCACCACGTCCTCGCCCTGTATCTTGTTCTGTTTAAACAGAAGTCCAGTTTTGGCAGCATGTCATCCCCTTCGTGCCTCCCCGTGTGATCAGGACTGGTGGTCCACCACTTTTTGACTGTCACCCCCCCCCCCCTTTCTTTCCTTTCCTGGGAAGGGAGGGGGCACAATCCCTTCCTCTGGCATTATTGGAAATCCGGCAGGACCTGGCAGTTTAGTGACGTTCGGACGCAGTCGACCCTGCAAAGAAAAAATATCATTCTTCTCAATGTTTTTCTAGCCCTGAGCTGCTGGTCCGCGTCTACTAAGCCGTGCTCTACCCAATGACCGGTCTCGTTTCATCCACCAGGGGTTGTAGTGCGCCGGTCCAGCAGTAACATAAACAGCTGAGCTGTTCTCTTTTCTGTGCCTGGATCCGCTGGGAGTATTGAGTATTAGGACCCATGGTCACGTATGAGGTAGAGGAGGGTATGAACCCCCCCCCCCCCTACTAATTATTGAGTTCAGGTGTTTCAGCCACAGCCAATAGGTGAATAAAATCCGGCACACAGCCATGTAATGCCCATAGAGAAACATCGCCGGTAGTACGGGTCGTAGTGAAGACTTTACACGTGGCACTGTAAAAACTCCATGACCGCAACCGAACGGCGAAAAAAATGCAAGTGTTCATTACCACATCGCAACGTGTCGTACTGGAGACTCTGTCACGTATACAAGGTATAAAGAAGTCCATTTAAATTGCGGAATTGCCGTTTTTCTGTCGCGGGTTTTCCTCTTTGAATTCAATCGGTAAAACCTGCCACAAATTGCAGATGTCGTGATTTTTTTGCGGCGGAGAAGCTCCGATTCCGCTGCACAAATCGAAACTCCGAAATAAAGTTATATTTACCCAGATCTCTCTGCTTCTGCGTCCAGCCTGGCCTCCAGGGATGACATTTTCATCCCATGTGACTGCTACAGCCAATCACAGGCTTCAGTGGTTGCATGGGATGAAACGTCATCCCAGGAGGCCGGGCTGCAGGACGTCAGAGGGACGCGCTGCCATGACCACGGGTAAGTATAGTTTTTTTTTTGCTATTCTCCACAGTGGACATTCCAGTTGAAAAACTCTACCATAATTTGGTGCGGTTTTTCGGCCAAAAGTCCCTGTGGGGACCAGGGAGGATATGCTGTGTAGCTTTATGCAGCGTATCCGTCCTGTGTCGACATAGCCCACCAGCGCACGCGTCCGCAATATTAGTGGCATCTGCGCGATCGGGTAAATGGCTCCGGTAATAGAAACTAATTAAGCAGCGACATCACAGAGGCGGGAAACGTACTATTCACCAATAGCATTGGATCTTTCCAGTCGTTATAGGGACGTTGTATACGTCTCCTAGGCGACTTGCAACCTCACTGTAATTACAACGGCGTCCCTCTGACGTCCTGCAGCCCGGCCTGTGATTGACTACAGCAATCACAAATACGCAACATCTTCTCTTTGTGGCGGGTTTGAGCTCCCCATTGTATTCAATGAAAAACCAGCGATTCCGCAGCCTAATTTGACATGGTCCGGATTTTTTAAAACGCACCGCAGGTCAATTTTATTAACAATTTTTCGGGCATTTTTTACGCAGCGTGTGGAGGGGATTTGTTCAAAACTCATCCCCTCTGCTGCTACTGTATTATGCTGCGGAGTCTCTATTTACACTACGTGTGAACATGCCCTTAGCGTGAGCGCACGGGAACAATAACCATATATCCGTATTTATACAAGTCAGCAGCTACGCACAACCAACGAGTCACCCCGCGGCAATGATAATATCAAAGTGTGAAACCGGATAACAAAACGCTCCCATAAGGATATAAGACAGGTCCTTCTCTATGAATTACAATATCATCAAAAAGTTCATTTATCTCAGTAATTAAATTCAGAAAGTCTCCCTCGTATATTCTATAGATTCATCACACGCAGAGGGATCTCGTATATTCTATAGATTCATCACACGCAGAGGGATCTCGTATATTCTATAGATTCATCACACGCAGAGGGATCTCGTATATTCTATAGATTCATCACACGCAGAGGGATCTCGTATATTCTATAGATTCATTACACACAGAGGGATCTCGTATATTCTATAGATTCATCACACGCAGAGGGATCTCGTATATTCTATAGATTCATCACACGCAGAGGGATCTCGTATATTCTATAGATTCATCACACACAGAGGGATCTCGTATATTCTATAGATTCATTACACACAGAGGGATCTCGTATATTCTATAGATTCATTACACACAGAGGGATCTCGTATATTCTATAGATTCATCACACGCAGAGGGATCTCGTATATTCTATAGATTCATCACACACAGAGGGATCTCGTATATTCTATAGATTCATTACACACAGAGGGATCTCGTATATTCTATAGATTCATCACACACAGAGGGATCTCGTATATTCTATAGATTCATCACACACAGAGGGATCTCGTATATTCTATAGATTCATCACACACAGAGGGATCTCGTATATTCTATAGATTCATTACACACAGAGGGATCTCGTATATTCTATAGATTCATTACACACAGAGGGATCTCGTATATTCTATAGATTCATCACACACAGAGGGATCTCGTATATTCTATAGATTCATTACACACAGAGGGATCTGTTTCCAGCATTGTTTTCTGTTAATGTTGATGATTATGGGAACAGTTACTGAAAACCCAAAATTTTGTGTCTCAGAGAATGAGAATATTATATAAGCCCAATTTCAAAAGTGATTTTTAATACCGAAATGTCGTCCTACTGAGAAGTCTGTCCAGTATCTGCCCTCAATACTTGGCCGGGGCTCCGACTCTGCATGAATTACTGCATCAATGCGGCGTGGCATGGAGGTGATCAGCCTGTGGCACTGCTGAGGTGTTATCAATGCGGCGTGGCATGGAGGTGATCAGCCTGTGGCACTGCTGAGGTGTTATCAATGTGGCGTGGCATGGAGGCGATCAGCCTGTGGCACTGCTGAGGTGTTATCAATGCGGCGTGGCATGGAGGTGATCAGCCTGTGGCACTGCTGAGGTGTTATCAATGCGGCGTGGCATGGAGGCGATCAGCCTGTGGCACTGCTGAGGTGTTATCAATGCGGCGTGGCATGGGGGCGATCAGCCTGTGGCACTGCTGAGGTGTTATCAATGCGGCGTGGCATGGGGGCGATCAGCCTGTGGCACTGCTGAGGTGTTATGGAAGCCCCGGTTGCTTTGATATCGGCCTTCAGCTCGTCTGCATGGTTGGGTCTGGGATTTCTCATCTTCCTCTTGACAATACCCTATAGATTCTCTATGGGGTTTAGGTCAGGTGAGTTTTCTGGCCAATCAGGCGCAGTGATCCTGAGGTTATTACACCAGGTGTTGGCACTTTTGGCAGTGTGGGCAGGTGCCACGTCCTGCTGGAAAATGAAATCATCATCTCCATAAAGCTGTCAGCAGAGGGAAGCATGAAGTGCTGGGAAATGTCCTGCTAGACGCTGCACTGACTCTGGACTTGATATAACACAGTGACCAACACCAGCAGATGACACGGCCCCCAAACCATCACTGACTGCGGACACTTCACACTGGAGCGCAGGACACTTCACACTGGAGCGCAGGACACTTCACACTGGAGCGCAGGACACTTCACACTGGAGCGCAGGACACTTGGACTGACTCCTCTCTGCTCTTCCTCCAGACTCTGGGACCGAGATTTCCCAATGAAATGCAAAATGTACTTTCCTCTGATACCAGGACTGTGGACACGGAGCAGCAGACCCGTCATTGTAAAGACTCAGGAAACCTCTGCCGGTGTTTTGTGTTGATTCGCTGATTAGAAAGTCACCAGGAGGCGACAAGCTGCAACTAACACCCAATATTCTCATATTCTGAGACACACAATTTTGGGTTTTCAGTAACTGTTCCCATAATCATCAACATTAGAAGAAAAAACTGCAGGAAATAGATCCCTCTGTGTGTGATGAATCTATAGAATATACGAGATCCCTCCGTGTGTGATGAATCTATAGAATATACGAGATCCCTCTGTGTGTGATGAATCTATAGAATATACGAGATCCCTCTGCGTGTGATGAATCTATAGAATATACGAGATCCCTCTGTGTGTGATGAATCTATAGAATATATGAGATCCCTCTGTGTGTGATGAATCTATAGAATATACGAGATCCCTCTGTGTGTGATGAATCTATAGAATATACGAGATCCCTCTGTGTGTGATGAATCTATAGAATATACGAGATCCCTCTGTGTGTGATGAATCTATAGAATATACGAGATCCCTCCGTGTGTGATGAATCTATAGAATATACGAGATCCCTCTGTGTGTGATGAATCTATAGAATATACGAGATCCCTCTGCGTGTGATGAATCTATAGAATATACGAGATCCCTCTGTGTGTGATGAATCTATAGAATATATGAGATCCCTCTGTGTGTGATGAATCTATAGAATATACGAGATCCCTCTGTGTGTGATGAATCTATAGAATATACGAGATCCCTCTGCGTGTGATGAATCTATAGAATATGAGGGAGACTTTCTGAACTGAATTACTGAAATAAATTAACTTTCTGATGATCAATTAATTGAGAAGGACGTGTGTATACTCTGAGCCAGGAATTAAATATTAATAATAATGGCTGTCAAGTAATGAAACCATAGGCTACATTCATTGTGCTATAAATGACATCATGCCACCGCTTCTAAAGACGCCTCCCTACATGTGCGCCATGACCTCCCCTCAAAGCAAAAATTATGAGTTCCCAGAACCATCAGGCAGGGAAGAACCCCTATATCCAGGTGGCAGCCTGCTGCCTGGAGGAGGAGGAGGTGGTGGTGGTGGCAGCGGCACCACCAAAACCAACAGCCGTCACCCCCTTCTGCACTACAATTGTATCTGCGTCTATAGGACGCAGGTACAATTGAATGATTCACGAGCACTGGCAGGGGAAAGAACATCAGTTCCTTGCCCTGCCATTCGGCGCCTTTCAATGATGCAGACGGCATGATGACGTCATCGCTCCCGACGTCGTTGCTAAGGAGGTCTGCATCGCTAGAAGTCGGCGCGGGAACAGGTGAGTGTATATAAAGTTTGTTTTTCAGTGAACATTGTGAGTGGAATTATCTACAGGGGGCACTGTCTAAAGCAGGCTCTATGGGGGGCACTATATACAGGAGGGTACTATCCACAGGGGGCTCTATCTACAGGAGGCTCTTTGGGAGGTATTATATATAGGGGGGCACTATAAAGGGCACTATCTACGGGGGGCTCTATAAAGGCCACTATCTACAGGGGTCTGTATGGAGGCCACTATCTACAGGGGGCTGTATGGGGGCCACTGTCTTCAGGGGGCTGTATGGGGGCCACTATCTACAGGGGGCTGTATGGGGGCCACTGTCTTCAGGGGGCTGTATGGGGGCCACTGTCTTCAGGGGGCTGTATGGAGCCCACTATCTACAGGGGGCTGTATGGGGGCCACTGTCTTCAGGGGGCTGTATGGGGGCCACTATCTACAGGGGGCTCTATGTAGGGCACTGTCTACAGGGGGCTGTATGGGGGGCACTATCCACAGTGGGCTCTATGTTTTTATAGTGTGTGACACTATTCTATTCAGAGGCACGGTGTATGGTGCTATTATATTAAAGGGCAATTTGTGCGGCACTATTTGAATTTTATCTTTTGTTTATAGGTGTGGAAATGTTTAAAAAAAGTGAGGATCCGAAGACTTCTGAGAAGCAAACTCTGCAGCAATGGGTCCTGGGCAGGGAGACGTCGTCATGGAGGTCTGGATCGGATGGATAAGCAAAGAGAAATAGAAAAACAAGAATCTGAGAATGTCACCTGCGAGTCACATTTAAATGTAAATGTTTATTCTCCCTGTGACTGATCAGTAATGTATTCACTGTATGATCTGTAGCGAGATGATGGGTGGTATCGATCTTTTTTGTGGAACGGCAACTCCCAGCATATCCATGCCGTTTTTAAGGCCATACTAGGAGCTGTATACCGGCAGGAGCCAAACTGAATTTGCAAATGATCTCTGTACGGAGCTGTATTTGTGCTGGTGCTGTATATACGTGCTGAGCTTTGTTCCGGTGCTGTGTATACGTGCTGAGCTTTGTTCCGGTGCTGTGTATACGTGCTGAGCTTTGCTCCGGTGCTGTGTATACGTGCTGAGCTTTGCTCCGGTGCTGTGTATACGTAAGGAGCTTGGTTCCCGTGCTGTGTATACGTAAGGAGCTTGGTTCCCGTGCTGTGTATACGTAAGGAGCTTGGTTCCCGTGCTGTGTATACGTAAGGAGCTTGGTTCCCGTGCTGTGTATACGTAAGGAGCTTGGTTCCCGTGCTGTGTATACGTAAAGAGCTTGGTTCCCGTACTGTGTATACGTAAGGAGCTTGGTTCCCGTGCTGTGTATACGTGCTGAGCTTTGTTCCCGTGCTGTGTATACGTAAGGAGCTTGGTTCCCGTGCTGTGTATACGTGCTGAGCTTTGTTCCCGTGCTGTGTATACAGTGAAGGAAATAAGTATTTGATCCCTTGCTGATTTTGTAAGTTTGCCCACTGTCAAAGTCATGAACAGTCTAGAATTTTTAGGCTAGGTTAATTTTACCAGTGAGAGATAGATTATATATAAAAAAAAAAAAAGAAAATCACATACTCAAAATGATATATATTTATTTGCATTGTGCACAGAGAAATAAGTATTTGATCCCCTACCAACCATTAAGAGTTCAGCCTCCTCCAGACCAGTTACACGCTCCAAATCAACTTGGTGCCTGCATTATAGACAGCTCTTACATGGTCACCTGTATAAAAGACTCCTGTCCACAGACTCAATGATCAGTCTGACTCTAACCTCTACATGGGCAAGACCAAAGAGCTTTCTAAGGATGTCAGGGACAAGATCATAGACCTGCACAAGGCTGGAATAGGCTACAAAACCATAAGTAAGACGCTGGGTGAGAAGGAGACAACTGTTGGTGCAATAGTAAGAAAATGGAAGACATACAAAATGACTGTCAATCGACATCGATCTGGGGCTCCATGCAAAATCTCACCTCGTGGGGTATCCTTGATCCTGAGGAAGGTGAGAGCTCAGCCGAAAACTACACAGGGGGAACTTGTTAATGATCTCAAGGCAGCTGGGACCACAGTCACCGAGAAAACCATTGGTAACACATTACGCCGTAATGGATTAAAATCCTGCAGTGCCCGCAAGGTCCCCCTGCTCAAGAAGGCACATGTACAGGCCCCTCTGAAGTTTGCAAATGAACATCTGGATGATTCTGAGAGTGATTGGGAGAAGGTGCCGTGGGCCCCTGTTACTATAGTAACAGACTGTACTTACTTTCCTGGTTCCGGATCGCAGCGGAGGTCCTGACGTCAAGAGCTATGCGCCGCGCACAACATCGAGAGGACAGAACTTCCGCCGCGGCTGAAGAGGAAGGTAAGATTAATATCCCTGTCTGCTAAAGCTGATTGGCGGGGTCCGACTCCCGGGACCCGCCAATCAGCTGTTTTGAAGGGGCCGTAGCACTCGTACGAGAGCTGCTTCCCCTTCATTTCGGTCACTTCATTCCGGTCACGCTGTGAATCAGTGTCGGCGATTCAGTGTGAGCGAGTAGTGAAATGAAGGGGAAGTAGTTCTCGTACGAGTGCTGCGGCCCCTTCAAAACAGCTGATTGGCGGGTCCCGGGAGACGGACCCCGACACATCAGCTATCGATGGCCTGTCCGGAGGATAGGCCATCAATGTTTAGGGACTGGACCCACCCCTTTAAGCCTACGATGTAGCAGGCTTAGATACATGGCCCATGAGACAGGATCACAGATTGTGTGATCCTGTCTGCTGGGCCCTGTATCTAAGCCAATCACATGGTAGGCTTTGATACATGGCCCATGTGTGATCCTGTCTGATGGGCCCTGTATATAAGCCTACCACACTGTAGGTTTAGATACAGGGCCCCAGCACACAGTAATCTTATACTGTATAAGATTACTGTCTGCTGGACCCTGTATCTAAGCCTACCTTGTGGTAGGCTTAGATACAGGGTCCCACAGACAGTATCACACATGGGCCCTGTATCTAAGCCTAACACGTGTTACTAATCGTTTTATTTGTGTGCTTTCTTACATGTTCGGCCGTTGGACTACGGCGGATTCCAGGACTACTTCGATGACGGCTTTTTTTTTTATTATCAATAAAATGGTTAATGAGGGTTGTGTTGTTTTTTTTTTTTTATTTCAATGAAATATTTTTTCTATGTCTTTGTGTTTTTTTTTTAAACTATATTACTATCGCCTTAATAATGGCTGCTGGCTGAGTGACAGCATCCATTGCTAAGGCGGGGCTTAGTGTTAGCCGGTGCAGAGGCTAACACTAACCCCCTTTATTACCCCGGTACCCACCGCCACCAGGGGTGCTGGGAAGAGCAGGGTACCATCCAGTACTTGACCATCTGTAGTGATGGTCGGCCACTGGGGCGGCCGCAGGCTGGTATTATCAGGCAGGGACAGGCCAGAAACAGTGGCCCTTCCCACCCTGGTGATGCTAGGCTGCTGCTGCTTTATTGTATCTGGCTGGTTATGAAAAATGGGGGGGACCCCACGTCATTTAAAAAAAATAAAATAAAAAATAATTGGAAAGAACGATGTCGGGTCCCCCCTCAATTTTCATAACCAGCCAGATACAACACAGCAGCAGCAGGCAGCATTACCAGGGTAGGTGCCACTGTTTTTGGCCTTCCCCAGCCTAATACTACCAGCCTGTGGCCGCCCCGGTGCCTGACCGTCACTACAGATGGTCGGGTACTGGTTCGTACCCGGCTCTTCCCAGTACCCCTGGTGGCGGTGGGTACCGGGGCAATAATGGGGGTTAGCCAGCGGCCATTACTAAGGCGGTGATAATAAAGTTTAAAAAGATACAAGCACATAGAAAAAATATTTTATTGAAATAAAAAAACACAACCCTCATTAACCATTTTATTGAGAATAAAAAAACGCCGTCATTGAAGTCCTCGAATCCGAAGTCCAACAACCGAACCTGTAAAAACACACAAAAATAATCAGTAACACATAAAGAAGCAAAATTATTATTCTTACCTTTCCTGGGTCCAGCGCTGGAGCCACAATGTCAGCAAGCTGAGTCCTGTATCTAATCCAATCATGTGTGATACTGTCTGCTGTGCCACTGTATCTAATCCTATCATGTGTGATACTGTCTTCTGAGCCACTGTATCTAATCTTATCATGTGTGATACTGTCTTCTGAGCCACTGTATCTAATCCTATCATGTGTGATACTGTCTGCTGATATCAGTATACCTGACGAAGGGACCAGTCCAGTCCAGAAACGCATCGTCTTCTCAATAAAAGATCTCCTAGATCCTATGCACTTGACTCCGTTCCTGATCCTCTTCAGCCTGGCGCCGATACCCGTAATTACACTGCATTTTTTTTCTCTTCACCTTCTGACTCTCACCTTGTCCTAGGTACTAAGGATTTAGCACCAAGGGACTGCAGTGGGTGGCAGCCGGCTATCTACACTTCACCACCTCATAAGAGTCTTGTAGGAGCGCCGCCATCCCCTCACGTTTTTGCTGTACTAACTCTGTCTCGAATGACCTGGACAAGGCATCGGCCCTCACATTCTTGTTGGCCGGACGGTCGTGGAGCTCGAACTGGAACCGGGCAAAGAACAGCGTCCACCTGGCCTGACGAGGATTCAGTCGTTGGGCCGTCTGGAGAGAAGTGAGGTTTTTGTGGTCCGTAAATATCAAGATGGGATGAACTGCGCCCTCTAATAGATGTCTCCACTCCTCCAGAGCCAATTTGATGGCCAGTAACTCCCGATCCCCAATCGAGTAGTTGCGTTCTGCGGAAGAGAAGGGCTTAGAGTAATAGCCACATACCATTGACTTGCCCTTGGAACCTCTCTGGAACAGGGGTGCACCAGTACTGACAGAGGAGGCGTCCACCTCCAAAGAGAACTGTCGAGAAACATCTGGATGATGGAGGATAGAGGCTGACGTGCAGGCACTCTTCAGGCTATTGAATGCGGACTCTGCTTCTGGAGTCCACACCTTGGCATTCATGCTCTTCTTGGTGAGGTTAGACATAGGAGATGTCAGTGAAGAGAAGTTTGGAATGAACTGTCTGTAAAAATTGGCGAATCCTAGGAAGCGCTGTATGGACCTCAAGCCTTGAAGGCGTGACCATTGCAGGACGGACTTTACCTTTTCAGGATCCATCTTGAGACCCTGATTCGAGACTATGTAGCCCAGGAAGGGTAGAGCATCTCTCTCAAACACGCACTTCTCCAACTTGGCGTACAGGCGATTCTCCCTTAACCGCAGCAAAATTGACAGACATTTCTCCGATGAGTCATTGGATCTGGAGAAATAATCAAGATGTCATCAAGATAGACCACAATACAGACATAGAGGAGGTCACAGAAGATGTCATTAACAAACTCCTGGAAGACCGCGGGAGCATTACACAGGCCGAATGGCATTACTAGATATTCATAGTGTCCATCACGAGTGTTAAATGCAGTCTTCCATTGGTCACCATGGCGAATCCGAATTATGTTGTAAGCCCCATGCAGGTCTAGTTTGGAAAAAATCTTAGCACCACGTATATGATCAAACAGTTCAGAGATGAATGGCAACGGATACCTATTTTTCACTGTGATGTGGTTGAGACGCCGGTAGTCGATGCAAGGACGCAGAGAACCATCCTTTTTCTTGACGAAGAAGAACCCGGCTCCTGCCGGGGAGGAAGACTTCCGTATGAAGCCCATCTCAAAGTTCTCTTTAACATAGGCGGACATGGACAGAGTCTCTGGCAAGGAGAGCGAATATACTCTACCACGGGGAAGGGAAGCACCAGGAACTAGGTCGATAGGACAGTCATACGCCCGGTGTGGGGGAAGCGTCTCCGCCTCTTTCTTGCTGAAGATGTCCAAAAATGCAGAATAATGACCAGACAATCCTGCCAAGGACCGAGGCAGAGGAGGCTGAGCTGAACGATTCTGTACCAGGCAACAGTTGAGACACTCGGGGCCCCACTGGAGAACCTCTCCATAATTCCTGTCCAGGACGGGGGCATGTAGCCAGAGCCAAGGCAGACCCAGCAGCACGGGGTTGACGGCCTTGGGCAGAACAAAGAACGAGAGGAGCTCGGAGTGGAGGGCTCCTACTTGGAGCCTCAGCGGCTTGGTCACAGCTATAATTGGGTCTGGCAGAGGTAGTCCATTTACAGATGCAACCATCAATGGCCTCTCCAGAGGGGTAGTGGGCAATTGGAGATCCACCAGGTCTCTACTAATGAAATTAGCAGCGGATCCAGAGTTCAGATACGCTGAGACTCGATGTGTTTTCTCGCCGGACACTATGGTCACGGGAATAGACAATTTAGACGAAAGTCCTTCTTTACCCAAGGTTGTCTCTCCCACCAACCCAAGGCTCTGGGGCTTTTGGGGACACAGACTCACAAGATGGCCTCTGAGGCAATATACAGCATCAGAACAAAGATCAGTACAGATATACATCACCGGAACCAATCTCAGTACATATATATATACAGTGCCAGAACCCAGCTCCGTACATATATACAGCTCCAGAACAAAGCTCGGTACATAAATACAGCAAAAAAGAAAAAACAAAAAAACCCTCTAGGATATATCAGCACTCACATGGGTATCCATACACATGTGAGTGCTGATATATCCTAGAGGGTTTTTTTGTTTTTTCTTTTTTGCTTTAATTACTAGGATAGCACCGTGTGGCATTCGGTCCACAAAATTTCTTGGGTTATTGGATATCAAATTTTTTTCTTTTTTACATAAATACAGCACCAGAACCAAGATCAGTACATATATACAGCATCAGAACAAAGATTAGTACAGATATACATCACCAGAACCAAGCTCAGTACATATATATACAGTGCCAGAACCGAGCTCAGTACACATATACAGCTTCAGAACCAAGCTCGGTACATAAATACAGCACCAGAACCAAGATCACTACATCTATACAGCACCAGAACAGGCTCAATACATATATACAGCATCAGAACCAAGCTCATACATGTATACAGCACCAAAACAAAGCTCCGTACATAAAAAAAAGCACCAGAACCAAGCTCACGACATATATACAACACGAGAACCAAGCTCAGTACATATATACAGCCCCAGAACCAAGCTCAATATATAAATACAACACCAGAACCAAGCTCAGTACATATATACAGCCCCAGAACCAAGCTCAATATATAAATACAACACCAGAACCAAGCTCAGTATATATATATATATATATATACACACACACAGCACCAGAACCAAGCTCAGTACAATGGTACGGCTATACTGGGAGTTGCTGTTCCACAAAAAAAAATCATACCACCCATCATCTTGCTGCAGATCATAGAGTAACTACAGTGCTGATTAGAGGCAGAACACTTACATTAAAGGGGTTTTCCCACAAGGGACGTTTATGACATATCCACAGGATATGTCAGATAGATGCGGGACCCACCTCTGGGACACGCACCTATTTCTAGAACGGTCCCTCCAAACCTCATTTTAGCTTTGTTTGTTATCGCTGATTTTATGGTTGGGAGTTCCGAAAACAGCGTAGCTCGCTGAGTTACGCTGTTTCCGTAACTCCCATAGTATTGAATAGCAGTTACGGAAGCAGCACAGCATGCGAGCTACGCTCTTTGCGTAACTACCATTCAGTGAGTTCTATGGGGCTTACGAAAACAGCGTAGCTCAGCGAGCTACACCGTTTTCACCTTCATGGTCGGAAATCAGCCGGCACACACAGAGGTAGAACGGGGTTTACGGGCCCCGTTCTAGAGATAGGTGCGGGTCCCAGAGGTGGGACCCGCATCTATCTGACATTTATGACATATCCTGTGAATCTGTCCCTTGTCATAAATGTCCCTTGTCAGAAAACCCCTTTAAGTTACTCACATGTGACGTCTTTTCAGATTCTAGTTGTTCTTTTCCTCTTTTTCTTCTCCCTCCGGTCCAAACCTCTATGATGACGACTTCTCCTGGTCACAGCCCATTTCTGCAGTTTTCCGCTCATATGTCCTCAGCTTCTCACTTTTCAAACATTTCTGCACCTATAAACGCAGATAAAATTTTCATGGTGCCACACTCTATGCCCCTGAATATAATCGTATCCCACACTGTGTCCCTGATTATACTCGCACCATACACTGTGTCCCTGATTATAAAAGCACCATAAACTGTGTCCCACACACACTACCCCATGTAGATAGTGCCCCCAAAGAGCTTCCTGTAGATAATGCCCCCCCATAGAGCCCTCTGTTGACATGGTCCTCCATAGAGCTCCCTGCAAACAGTGCCCCCCATAGAGCTCCCGGCAAACAGTGCCCCCCATAGAGCCCCTGCACACAGTGCCCCATAGAGCCCCCTATAGACAGTGCCCCCATGGAGCCCCCTGAATATAGTGCCCTACATAGATCCGCTGTAGATAGTGGCCCCAGGAGATCCCTGTAGATAGTAGCCCCTGTAGATAGTGCCCAATAGATAGTGCGCCACATAAAGCCACCTGTATATAGTGCTACACATATAGCTCCCCTGTAGATAGCGCTCCACATATAGCTCCCCTGTAGATAGCGCTCCACATATAGCTCCCCTGTATATAGTGCCACCCATATAACTCCCCTGTAGATAATGCTTCACATATGCTCCCCCTGTAGATAGTGCTCCACATACAGCCCCCTGTAGATAGTGCTCCACATACAGCACCGTGTAGATAGTGCTCAAAATATAGCCCCCTGTAGATAGTGCTCAAAATATAGCCACCTGTAGATAGTGCCACACATATAGCCCCCTGTAGATAGTGCTCCACGTATAGTGCCCCCTGCAGATAGTGGCCCACATATAGTCCCCCTGTAGATAGTGCTCCACATATAGCCCCCCTGTAGATAGTGCTCCACATATAGCCCCCTGTTAATAGTGCTGTACATTTAGCCCCCCTGTAGATAGTGCTCCACATATAGCCCCCTGTAGATAGCACTCCACATATAGCCCCCACCGTAGATAGTGCTCCACATATAGACGTCATTGCCCCGCTTGAGTCCGTAAAAGGCGGCGTTGTACGGCAAGTCATTCTGCCCTGCCAATCAGTATCTTTCAACGACGCAAGCGACGCAATGACGTCATCACGCCGCTTGCGTCGTTTTAAGGCGCTGATTGGCAAGGTGTCATTCCCTTCCATTCAACGACGCAAGCGGCGTTGGAAGGTGCTCGCTTATGCATGCAATTGTATCTGAGTCCTATAGAAGCAGGTACAATTATAGTGCAGGAGGGAGTGGCAGCAGCTGGTTTCTGTGGCGGCGCTGCCCCCTCAGAGAGGCAGCAGGCCGCCGCCCAAGGAGAGATTCTCATCTCGCCTCATGGACAGTGGGGCCCTACCTACACGTATCATACACATATCGTACACGTATCCTACACACATATTAATTCACTTTGACCACAAAATAAAATAAATAAATCAGACCCAGAGGTAATATTCTATGGCAGTGCGCTGCGTTCATACACTGTCTGAATACATATTTTTGCAATAATACTATGAAGCCAGGCCATATAGAGCTAAAGAGTGTATATGAGAGCTGCAGATATACTCTAAGGTCTTGTTCACATCTGCGTTAGGTTCTGTTGATGGGTTCCGTTAGACCTTTTCCTCAGGGGAACCCATGAACGGAAAGCCAAAAGGAAACCACAGCTTCCGTTCGCATTACCATTGATTTGGTTGCAATTGGTTTCCATTCCATAAAGTTTCAGTTTTTTAGCAGTTGACTACACTATTGTTTTTGCTAAAAAAAACTAAACCTTACGGAACGGAGACAAACCGAAACCATTTGCAACAAAAGCATTACCATTGAAATCAATGAAAACTATGGTTTCTGTTTGGCTTTCCGTTCATGGGTTCCTGACAGAAAGGTCTAACGGAACCCATGAACGGAAGCCCAACGCAGATGTGAACGAGACCTTAAAGGGGTTGCCCGGGCACATTCAATTGATGACCTTCCAGCTCCGTACACTGCATATAATCCGGTACCGGGAGGCAGCCGGAACAGTTAATCGGTGCGGGGTCTGGGTGTCAACCCCCTACGATCGTATACTGATGACCTATCCTGTGAATAGGTCATCAGTTGCCCATGCCAGAACAACCCCTTTAAAGAGGCTCTGTCACCAGATTTTGCAACCCCTATCCCCTATTGCAGCAGATAGGCGCTGCAATGTAGATAAGAGTAACGTTTTTTTTTAGTCGATGTAGCTACTTACCTGCAAACGCTGATGCTGCTGCAGAATCAAATGTAGCCTCTGGTGCCGATGTGTCCTCGCTCGTCCGACACGATGCAGGACCTGGGGCAGGAAGTGACGTCACAGCGTGATCTCTCGAGAACACGCTGTGTGTCTGCACTGCCAGAAGCTGGGTGGTAACGAAGAGAAGTGGATGATGCTGATTCGTCAGCATCATACACTTCTATTCACAACGCCCAGCTAGTAAAAGAAGTAAACACACCCAGATGTACATACACAAGACACGCCCAGATGTACACACACAAGACACGCCCAGATGTACATACACAAGACACGCCCAGATGTACATACACAAGACACGCCCAGATGTACATACACAAGACACGCCCAGATGTACATACACAAGACACGCCCAGATGTACATACACAAGACACGCCCAGATGTACATACACAAGACACGCCCAGATGTACATACACAAGACACACCCAGATGTACATACACAAGACACGCCCAGATGTACATACACAAGACACGCCCAGATGTACATACACAAGACACGCCCAGATGTACATACACAAGACACGCCCAGATGTACACACACAAGACACGCCCAGATGTACATACACAAGACACGCCCAGATGTACATACACAAGACACGCCCAGATGTACATACACAAGACACGCCCAGATGTACATACACAAGACACGCCCAGATGTACATACACAAGACACGCCCAGATGTACATACACAAGACACGCCCAGATGTACATACACAAGACACGCCCAGATGTACATACACAAGACACGCCCAGATGTACATACACAAGACACGCCCAGATGTACACACACAAGACACGCCCAGATGTACATACACAAGACACGCCCAGATGTACACACACAAGACACGCCCAGATGTACATACACAAGACACGCCCAGATGTACACACACAAGACACGCCCAGATGTACACACACAAGACACGCCCAGATGTACACACACAAGACACGCCCAGATGTACATACACAAGACACGCCCAGATGTACTTTAGAAAGCCTCATTTGCATAAATATAAAATAGCTTATAACTTGGCCAAAAATGCTCGTTTTTAAAAAAATAAAAACGTTCCTGTAATCTACATTGCAGCGCCGATCACATGCAATAGCAGATAGGGGCTGCAAAATCTGGTGACAGAGCCTCTTTAAGTACTATATGGCCTGGCTGCAGCAGTTGTCTGGGGTCTGAATTATTATTTTATTTTTCTAATTCTCTGTTATTGCGACATATATTATCTGTGGTCTGAATATATTTTTATTCAAGTAATGGAAGGGGTTTGTGTTCTGGAGACCAGTGAGTGTGAATAGGGGACCTGATTAACCCCTTCCCTCCGAAGACATTTTTCCGAATTTTTTTTTTTTTCTTTTTTTTTACTCCCCACCTTCCAAAAGCTTTAACATTTTTATTTTTCCATCGATCTAGCCGTATGAGGGCTTGTTTTTTTTGCGGGAGGAGTTGTAGATATAATGTACTATGAAACTGGGAAAAATAGCGATTCCTCCATTTTTTGGGAGATTTGTTTTTATGGCATTCACCCTGCGGTAAAAATGACGTGTTAACTTTATTCTGTGGGTCAAGACGGTTACAGCGATACCGAATTTATATTATGTTTTCATTTACCGAATTGACAATGTAACTATGTTGTTGGTGCATTATTTTAAAATTTGGGGCCCCTCTTGTCATTTTGCCTATAACCGGCCCTGGTAACTCTATACATTTATATGACACTGAGCGCCACTACTTGATCTCTTCCATAAGAGTTTTTTTTGCTTCCACGTGGAAAACGCTATTTCTTACTGTTCTTGGGTGCGGGGTGTACGTGCCTATTGACCTCTTCATTTAGATATATGCAAAGTAACCGGAGACGTCTGCCTTTTGACTGTGTCAGTCACTGGACTGCGCTGCTCTATGTCTCCAGTTCATACGTTTAGTATAACTTTTTATTAGTTCTGGATCTCCACGTTGTCTCCCCTTATACGCGACGCAGCAACATAATCAGCGCTATGTCGCATACAACGTCATGTCACAGCCCGGCGTCAGAACGTTCTATGAGGCGCGCTGGAGCGACAAGGGGACTCGGGCGCAAGAAGAGGCGCGGTGTGGTGATCATTAGGTAGGGGCCCTTACAAGGTACATAAAGTGACATTTATGCCAGCTAGGAGCTGGCGTAGATTTCCAGTGCAATTTACACCAGCGTTCTGGCGCAAATTATAATACATTATTGAGGCTGCGGTGGCCCCGTCCCCTTTACCCAAAGCGAGGGTGACGCAAAAAGTCTTCTGGGCCCTTTTGCGACTCTTCTATGCCAGTAAACTGGTGTAGAAAGGATGATAAATTAGCCCCTAAATGTTTCAATTCTTCACCATTTTCAAGATATGTGTTTGCTGTCAGTGAATGAGAACACTCTGCTTTACATTCAGAGGCAGTAAACCCTGTACAGAGCTAGTGCTGGATACAATTGTGTTCAGTCTAGACAATGCTCTGTGATTTACACACATGAGCAGCACAAATCTCATGTTTGCTACAATGTATCGGTTTGGATTCCAGGTTCTTTAGATCACAAAGCATTGTCTAGACTGATACATTGTACCCACATCTCAGCTGAGCGCAGGACTAGGTAGGTACAGGTTGACTGAATGTAAACCAGTGATCTCGTTTGCTCCCTCTATCAGGCTGGAGAGAGGATGACTGTAGTGTTCTTCCATGTGATGAGAAGTGCAGAAACCTCCCCTCACCCATGACCACTACTTTATGTCACACATCCCCAGTGCTGAGAACCTACGGAGACATTACATCCATAGGTGTGAGTCAGCTGCATAGTTAAAGGGCGTTTCTCAAAAGAAAAAAGATTCCTGGAAATCTCGGCCCGAGTCGTTACTCTTTTGAAGTTTTCTAATATTCTATTTTGGTCATCTATCTGAGTATTAGATGCAGGGCCCCATTCCTGCCTGTGTAAGTGTCAGTCTTCACTTTAATTCTGGTATTGTATTCATGAATCAGGAGGCGCTGGATGAACAGAGTTACCCGGTGCATGGATGGAGATTGGAAATGTGGGAGGAAATGGAAAAAGTGAATAAAACCGGTCAGATTCCTCTATGACGTGCGACTATCCTCAGTGGCAATGCTGCGCGTGTGACTGCGATCTACTGGGCAGCATCATCGTCCTTCATCCATAGGAGCTACCGCCACGTTATTCTGTCTCACCGTCATGGGAAGTCCATAGCCTGGCAGGCTGATACCCCCCTCCTTCATTGGAAACAATCTGTATTATAACAGACCCCTGCACCAGAGTACGGTCCGTGCATGGGAAGCGGCAGGGTGTGGGCCTTTCATCTATATATAGATGTAACGCTGTCAAATTGTGAACCACAAACACAATGCCCCGAGCTGAGGCTGTGAGATCTGCGGGACCTTCCACAGGTTATATCACGCTGCCTCACGTGCATCCGCCTGACACTCTTAAAGGGATCGTCCTCTGGGGTTAACCCATTACCATTAGACTCTCTCGCTCTGTAGACCCAGAATATCTATGCAATATGGTGGCAACTCCCCACAATCTACAAGACAGGGACATCATAGAGGGGGGTCCCAGCCCTAGACCCTCCTCTATTATCCAGACCAGAGAGTCGATAAGTAACAGTGACTTCTGCTCAGGAGGACTCGGCCCAGCCATATATTACATAGTCACATCTCCATGCGGGGGAAATATACGGACTGATGAAGCTTCTGAGGTTCCAGGAGCCGGACCTACAGTGGACAGATAATTGCCAGAACAGATTTTTCTTAGAGAAGGGGTCACCCTTGTGAGGTGACCCTTAAAGGCAATTTCCTGAAATGTATAGGACCTGGAGCATCCATGTAGTACAGCGGGACCCAATCTGATTAACTGATCTGTGCATCTTGTTATGGGGAAGACATTTTTGTAACCCCCCCCCCCCCCTATATATTGTTATTTGAGATATCTATGTTCTACCCTGCCAGGACCTTCCTCCTCGATGACATCACCATAACATTTCAGTTCCCAGAACACTTTGTTGTGGGGGAGCGTCCATACCTGCACAAGGTGGGCTCTGCTCAGCCTGCCTCTGTGCCAAATGGGATAGACAAAGCCGGTTTTAAGGGGATGGAAGCCCACTGGGAAATTACCAAGGGCCCCTGTATCCTAAGGGGCCCCCAAAGATGGAAACCCAGAAGCAAACTAAAACCACCAAAAATTATTTCGCGGTATATGCCACTTTATGGTGATATTATGTGTGCTGTATATGGCAGTATTATGTGTGCTGTATATGGCAGTATTATGTGTGCTGTATATGGCAGTATTATCTTGCACTATATGGTGGTATTATGTGTGCTGTATATGGCAGTATTATCTTGCACTATATGGTGGTATTATGTGTGCTGTATATGGCAGTATTATCTTGCACTATATGGTGATATTATGTGTGCTGTATATGGCAGTATTATCTTGCACTATATGGTGGTATTATGTGTGCTGTATATGGCAGTATTATCTTGCACTATATGGTGATATTATATGGGCTGTATATGGCAGTATTATCTTGCACTATATGGTGGTATTATGTGTGCTGTATATGGCAGTATTATCTTGCACTATATGGTGATATTATATGGGCTGTATATGGCAGTATTATCTTGCACTATATGGTGGTATTATGTGTGCTGTATATGGCAGTATTATCTTGCACTATATGGTGATATTATATGGGCTGTATATGGCAGTATTATCTTGCACTATATGGTGGTATTATGTGTGCTGTATATGGCAGTATTATCTTGCACTATATGGTGATATTATATGGGCTGTATATGGCAGTATTATCTTGCACTATATGGTGGTATTATGTGTGCTGTATATGGCAGTATTATCTTGCACTATATGGTGATATTATGTGTGCTGTATATGGCAGTATTATTTTGGCACTATATGGTGGTATTATGTGTGCTGTATATGGCAGTATTATTTTGGCACTATATGGTGGTATTATGTGTGCTGTATATGGCAGTATTATGTGAGCTGTATATGGCTGTATTATCTTGGCACTATATGGTGGTATTATGTGAGCTGTATATGGCTGTATTATCTTGGCACTATATGGTGGTATTATGCGTGCTGTATATGGCAGTATTATTTTGGCACTATACGGTGATATTATGTGTGCTGTATATGGCAGTATTATTTTGGCACTATACGGTGATATTGTGTGTGCTGTATATGGCAGTATTATTTTGGCACTATATGGTGATATTATGTGTGCTGTATATGGCAGTATTATCTTGCACTATATGGTGATATTATGTGTGCTGTATATGGCAGTATTATTTTGGCACTATACGGTGATATTATGTGTGCTGTATATGGCAGTATTATGTGTGCTGTATATGGCAGTATTATCTTGCACTATATGGTGATATTATGTGTGCTGTATATGGCAGTATTATTTTGGCACTATATGGTGGTATTATGTGTGCTGTATATGGCAATATTATTTTGGCACTATATGGTGGTATTATGTGTGCTGTATATGACAGTAAAATTTGGAAATATATGGTGGTATTAATTTAGTGTAGAAGTCTTGGTGCAGGGAGAGGAAGGAGGTGACCTGTGTCCATCACCTATTGTCAATGGTGAATCAGGTGTTCTCTATATAGAGGTGTTACCCGTCAGTGTAATCCTGCATGTGATGATATTATAATGAGATGACTGGTGAGGAGCGATCTATACAGAACAGGAATGATCAATCTATTATGAATGGTGACTCCTGTTATCTGTATATAGGTGTTACCTGTCAGTGTAATCCTGCCTATGATGATAATGAGATTAGCTAGGTTTGAGTTCAATGGTGAGGGAAACGGAAGCTGAGGTTTCCGTTTGCCTTTCCGCTGAGGGGTAAACCCGACGGAAACCTCCGACGTAACCCCTCAGCGGAACACAGAGGGTGATGTGAACACAGCCTTAAATAGGACGTCAACATTTTTTTATTTTGCGTGCGTTTTTTAAGCCAATGCCAGGAACGGAACATAAACAGAAGAAATATATTTTTTTTAAAAAAGGCCTTATAGGTCTCCTCTGCTGGATCCAATTCTGGTTTTAGCTTACAAATTTAATTAAAAATCTGCAGTAAATCTGCACTGTGGGAACCCAGACTAAGGCCTTATTCACACGAACGTGTTAAACAACGGCCGTCACACGGACCTATGTAATTTAATGTGGCCGCTCATACGGCCGTTGTTTCAACGGACCATGTGGAGGGTCCGTAAGAAATTAGGGCATGCCCTATCTTTTCACGCCTCACGCATTCCCTTCATAGACTCTGATCTATGGGGAATGCGTGATATCGCGTCCTGCAGCGCAGAGCACGAATGCACCATGGACGTGAAAAATGGCAGTTTTTCACGTCCGAAATGCGCAACGCTCGTGTGAATTCGGCCTAAGAGTTTGGCTGTGATTATTGCTGCCAAAGATAAAGCAACCAATTATAATGTGTAAGGGGGCTAATACTTTCCAGAGGAATAAAAAAATATTATATTTTAGCTTAAGATCAGTGTCCCTAATATACAATAACAGATTTTCTATAAAGGGAGCGAATACTTTTTCACAGCGCTGCGTAATAATAGTAAATGGACAAAGAAATAAAAGATTTAGCATTTTTATGAGCCAATAAATCTAAGAATATAAAATTACCTAATAAACACTGAGCGTCTTTGTTTTATGAGTGGGACAGAAGTACTGACTGTACCGGGTGACAGGGTGTACACATTACTGAAACGCAGTCATGGAGGATGTGGCGCTGTCACATGATCTGGCTCCAGTCAGAAAACAGCAACCTGTGAATGAGGAGTCATTTATACATTTTATTACAACTGCTGAGGAAATTACTGAGAACAAGTCATCATTCACCAGAAACCACACACAGAACTGGTTTTAGAAAAAAAAGTAAGTATCTGCTTATTCTAAAAACAATACTGCCCCCTATGTACAAGAATATAACTACTATAATACTGCCCCCTATGTACAAGAATATAACTACTATAATACTGCCCCCTATATACAAGAATATAACTACTATAATACTGCCCCCTATATACAAGAATATAACTACTATAATACTGCCCCCTATGTACAAGAATATAACTACTATAATACTGCCCCCTATGTACAAGAATATAACTACTATAATACTGCTCCTATATACATGAATATAACTACTATAATACTGCCCCTATATACAAGAATATAACTACTATAATACTGCCCCCTATATACAAGAATATAACTACTATAATACTGCTCCTATATACAAGAATATAACTATTATAATACTGCTACTATATACAAGAATATAACTACTATAATACTGCCCCCTATATACAAGAATGTAACTACTATAATACTGCCCCTATATACAAGAATATAATTACTATAATACTGCCCCCTATATACAAGAATATAACTACTATAATACAGCTCCCTATATACAAGAATATAACTACTATAATACTGCCTCCTATATACAAGAATATAACTACTATAATACTGCTCCTATATACAAGAATATAACTACTATAATACTGCCCCCTATATACAAGAATATAACTACTATAATACTGCCCCTATATACAAGAATATAACTACTATAATACTGCCCCCTATATACAAGAATGTAACTACTATAATACTGCTCCTATATACAAGAATATAACTACTATAATACTGCCCCCTATATACAAGAATATAACTACTATAATACTGCCCCTATATACAAGAATATAACTACTATAATACTGCCCCCTATATACAAGAATGTAACTACTATAATACTGCTCCTATATACAAGAATATAACTACTATAATACTGCCCCCTATATACAAGAATATAACTACTATAATACTGCCCCATATATACAAGAATATAACTACTATAATACTGCCCCCTATATACAAGAATATAACTACTATAATACTGCTCCCTATATACAAGAATATAACTACTATAATACTGCCCCTATATACAAGTATATAACTACTATAATACTGCCCCTATATACAAGGATATAACTACTATAATACTGCCCCCTATATACAAGGATATAACTACTATTATACGGCCCTCTATATACAAGAATATAACTACTATAATACTGCCCCTATATACAAGAATATAACTACTATCATACTGCCTTCTATATACAAGAATATAACTACTATCATACTGCCTTCTATATACAAGAATATAACTACTATAATACTGCCCATATATACAAGAATATAACTACTATCATACTGCCCCCTATATACAAGAATATAACTACTATAATACTGCCCCCTATATACAAGAATATAACTACTATAATACTGCCCCTATATACAAGAATATAACTGCTATAATACTGCTCCTATATACAAGAATATAACTACTATAATACTACCCCCTATATACAAGAATATAACTACTATAATACTGCCCCCTATATACAAGAATATAACTACTATAATACTGCCTTCTATA
This sequence comes from Rhinoderma darwinii, assembly GCF_050947455.1. NCBI lineage: Eukaryota > Metazoa > Chordata > Amphibia > Anura > Rhinodermatidae > Rhinoderma > Rhinoderma darwinii. Next base: position 340,428,026 of record NC_134691.1, on the reverse strand, counting down.
TACAAGAATATAACTACTATAATACTGCTCCTATATACAAGAATATAACTACTATAATACTGCCCCTATATACAAGAATATAACTAGTATAATTCTGCCCCTATATACAAGAATATAACTACTATAATTCTGCCCCTATATACAAGAATATAACTACTATAATACTGCTCCTATATACAGGGATATAACTACTATAATACTGCCCCCTATAAACAAGGATATAACTACTATAATACTGCCCCTATATACAATAATATAACTACTATAATACTACCCCTATATACAAGAATATAACTACTATAATACTGCCCCCTATATACAAGAATATAACTACTATAATACTGCCCCCTATATACAAGAATATAACTACTATAATACTGCTCCTATATACAAGAATATAACTACTATACTACTGCCCTCTATATACAAGAATATAACTACTGTAATACTGCCCCTATATACAAGAATATAACTACTATAATACTGCTCCTATATACAAGAATATAACTACTATAATACTGCCCCTATATACAAGAATATAACTACTATAATACTGCCCCTATATACAAGAATATAACTACTATAATACTGCCCTATATACAAGAATATAACTACTATAATACTGCTCCTATGTACAAGAATATAACTACTATAATACTGCTCCTATATACAAGAATATAACTATTATAATACTGCTCCTATATACAAGAATATAACTACTATAATACTGCTCCTATATACAAGAATATAACTACTATAATACTGCCCCCTATATACAAGAATATAACTACTATAATACTGCCCCTATATACAAGAATATAACTACTATAATACTGACCCCCTATATACAAGAATATAACTACTATAATACTGCCTCCTATATACAAGAATATACTATAATACTGCTCCTATATACAAGAATATAACTACTATAATACTGCTCCTATATACAAGAATATAACTACTATAATACTGCCCCTATATGCAAGAATATAACTAATATAATACTGCCCCTATATACAAGAATATAACTACTATAATACTGCCCCTATATACAAGAATATAACTACTATAATACTGCTCCCTATATACAAGAATATAACTACTATAATACTGCCTCCTATATACAAGAATATAACTACTATAATACTGCCCCCTATATACAAGAATATAACTACTATAATACTGCCCCTATGTACAAGAATATAACTACTATAATACTGCCCCTATATACAAGAATATAACTACTATAATACTGCCCCTATATACAAGAATATAGCTACTATAATACTGCCACCTATATACAAGAATATAACTACTATAATACTGCCCCCTATATATACAAGAATATAACTACTATAATACTGCCCCCTATACACAAGAATATAACCACTATAATACTGCTCCCTATATACAAGAATATAACTACTATAATACTGCTCCTATATACAAGAATATAACTACTATAATACTGCTCCTATATACAAGAAAATAACTACCATAAGGGTATGTTCACACGATGAGAGGCATTTACGTGTGAAAAGACATACTGTTTACAGCTGCCTCGTTTCACACGTAAATGCTCCTCCTCGTAATTTACGAGGCGTCTGTGACGCTCGTAAATCTTGAGCTGTTCTTCATTGAGTTCAATGAAGAACGGCTCAAATTACGTTGCAAAGAAGTGCCCTGCACTTCTTTGCCGAGGCAGTCAATTTACGCATCGTCGTTTGACAGCTGTCAAACGACGACGCGTAAATTACAGGTCATCTGAACAGTACGTCGGCAAACCCATTCAAATGAATGGGCAGATGTTTGCCGACGTATTGTAGCTCTATTTTCAGGCGTAAAACGAGGCATAATACGCCTCGTTTACGCCTGAAAATAGGTCGTGTGAATCCAGCCTTATACTGCTCCCTATATACAAGAATATAACTACTATAATACTGCTCCTATATACAAGAATATAACTGCTATAATACTGCTCCTATATACAAGAATATAACTACTATAATACTGCCTCCTATATACAAGAATATAACTACTATAATACTGCCCCTATATACAAGAATATAACTACTATAATACTGCTCCCTATATACAAGAATATAACTACTATAATACTGCCTCCTATATACAAGAATAGAACTACTATAATACTGCCCCTATATACAAGGATATAACTACTATAATACTGCTCCTATATACAAGAATATAACTACTATAATACTGCCCCCTATATACAAGAATATAACTACTATAATACTGCTCCTATATACAAGAATATAACTACTATAATATTGCCTCCTATATACAAGGATATAACTACTATAATACTGCTCCTATATACAAGAATATAACTACTATAATACTGCTCCCTATATACAAGAATATAACTACTATAATACTGCTTCTATATACAAGAATACAACTACTATAATACTGACCCCTAGATACAAGAATATAACTACTATAATACTGCCCCTATATACAAGAATATAACTACTATAATACTGCCTCCTATATACAAGAATATAACTACTATAATACTGCCTCTATATACAAGAATATAACTACTATAATACTGCCCCTATATACAAGAATATAACTACTATAATACTGCCCCCTATATACAAGAATATAACTACTATAATACTGCCCCTATATACAAGAATATAACTACTATAATACTGCCTCCTATATACAAGAATATAACTACTATAATACTGCCCCTATGTACAAGAATATAACTACTATAATACTGCTCCTATATACAAGAATATAACTACTATAATACTGCCCCCTATATACAAGAATATAACTACTATAATACTGCCCCTATATACAAGAATATAACTACTATAATACTGCTCCTATATACAAGAATATAGCTACTATAATACTGCTCCTATATACAAGAATATAACTACTATAATACTGCCCCCTATATACAAGAATATAACTACTATAATACTGCCCCATATACAAGAATATAACTACTATAATACTGCCCCCTATATACAGGAATATATCTACTATAATACTGCCCCTATATACTAGAATATAACTACTATAATACTGCCCCTATATACAAGAATATAACTACTATAATACTGTCCCTATATACAAGAATATAACTACTATAATACTGCTCCTATATACAAGAATATAACTACTATAATACTGCTCCTATATACAAGAATATAACTACTATAAGGGCATGCCCACACGTGGCGGATTTCCTCCGCAACTGTCCGCATCAATGCCGCACAGAATCCGCGTTGCAGATTCTGCGGCGGATCTGCCCAAAATGTGCAGTAAATTGATGCGGACTAGCTGCTGCGGACTGCGGTAAAAGTGCTTCCCTTCTCTCTATCAGTGCAGGATAGAGAGAAGGGACAGAACTTTCCCTAGTGAAAGTAAAAGAATTTCATACTTACCGGCCGTTGTCTTGGTGACGCGTCCCTCTTTCGGCATCCAGCCCGACCTCCCTGGATGACGCGGCAGTCCATGTGACCGCTGCAGCCTGTGATTGGCTGCAGCCGTCACTTAGACTGAAACGTCATCCTGGGAAGCCGGACTGGAGACAGAAGCAGGGAGTTCTTGGTAAGTATGAACTTCTATTTTTTTTACAGGTTGCTGTATATTGGGATCGGTAGTCACTGTCCAGGGGGCAGAAACAGTTACTGCCGATCGCTTAACTCTTTCAGCACCCTGGACAGTGACTATTTACTGACGTCTCCTAGCAACGCTCCCGTAATTACGGGAGCCCCATTGACTTCCTCAGTCTGGCTGTAGACCTAGAAATACATAGGTCCAGCCAGAATGAAGAAATGTCATGGCAAAAAAGCAAGACGCATCCGCAGCACACATAACATGTGCATGACAGCTGCGGACTTCATTGCGGAACTTAGAATCTCCATTGAAGTCAATGGAGAAATTCCGCCATGAGTCCGCAACCAGTCCGCCACAACTCCGCAACATCCATTGCATGCTGCGGACACCAAATTCCGCACCGCAGCCTATGCTCCGCAGCGGAATTTTCCGCTTCGTCTAAACGAAGCCTACTAAATAGAAGTGGAAGTCAATGGAGAAATGGCTCCGCTGCGGATTAACGCTGCGGAGTGTCCGCAGCGGAATTCAAGAGCAATTCCGCCACGTGTGGCTTTGCCCTAATACTGCCCCTATATACAAGAATATAACTACTATAATACTGCCCCCTATATACAAGAATATAACTACTATAATACTGACCCCATATACAAGAATATAACTACTATAAGGGCATGACCACACATGGCGGAATTCCTCCGCAACTGTCCGCATCAATGCCGCACCTAATCCGGGTTGCGGATTACGGCTGCGGATCTGCACAAAATGTGCAGAAAATTGATGCGGACTGGCCGCTGCGGACTGCAGGAAAAGTGCTTCCCTTCTCCCTATTCAGTGCAGGATAGAGAGAAGGGACAGCACTTTCCCTAGTGAAAGTCAAAGAAATTCATACTTACCGCCCGTTGTCTTGGTGACGCGTCCCTCTTTCGGCATCCAGCCCGACCTCCCTGGATGACGCTCCAGTCCATGTGACCGCTGCAGCCTGTGCTTGGCCTGTGATTGGCTGCAGCCGTCACTTACACTGAAACGTCATCCTGGGAGGCCGGACTGGAGACAGACGCAGGGAGTTCTCGGTAAGTATGAACTTATATTTTTTTTTACAGATACATGTATATTGGGATCGGTAGTCACTGTCCCGGGTGCAGAAACAGTTACTGCCGATCGCGTAACTCTTTCAGCACCCTGGACAGTGACTATTTACAGACGTCTCCTAGCAACGCTCCCGTCATTACGGGAGCCCCATTGACTTCCTCAGTCTGGCTGTAGACCTAGAAATACATAGGTCCAGCCAGAATGAAGAAATGTCATGGTAGTAAAAACAATACGCTCCGCAGCACACATAAGATCTGCGGACTTCATTGCGGAATTTTGACTCTCCATGGAAGTCAATGGAGAAATTCCGCCATGAGTCCGCAACCAGTCCGCCACTGCTCCGCAACAGACAGAGCATGCTGCGGACACCAAATTCCGCTCCGCAGCCTATGCTCCGCAGCGGAATTGTACGCATCGTGTAAACGAACACTGCTAAATTAAAGTGAAAGTCAATGGAGAAACAGCTCCGCTGCGGATTAACGCTGCGGAGTGTCCGCAGCGGAATTTAAGTGAAATTCCGCCATGTGTGAACCCGCCCTAATACTGCTCCTATATACAAGAATATAACTACTATAATACTGCCCCCTATATACAAGAATATATCTACTATAATACTACCCCTATATACAAGAATATAACTACTATAATACTGTCCCCTATATAGAAGAATATAACTACTATAAGACTGCCCCTATATACAAGAATATAACTATTATAATACTGCCCCTATATACAAGAATATAACTACTATAATGCTGCCCCTATATACAAGAATATAACTACTATAATACTGCCCCCTATATACAAGAATATAACTACTATAATACTGCCCCTTATATACAAGAATATAACTACTATAATACTGCCCCTATATACAAGAATATAACTACTATAATACTGCTCCTATATACAAGAATATAACTACTATAATACAGCTCCCTATATACAAGAATATAACTACTATAATACAGCTCCCTATATACAAGAATATAACTACTATAATACAGCTCCCTATATACAAGAATATAACTACTATAATACTGCCCCCTATATACAAGAATATAACTACTATAATACTGCCTCCTATATACAAGAATATAACTACTATAATACTGCCTCCTATATACAAGAATATAACTACTATAATACTGCCTCCTATATACAAGAATATAACTACTATAATACTGCCCCTATATACAAGAATATAACTACTATAATACTGCCCCTATATACAAGAATATAACTACTATAATACTGCTCCTATATACAAGAATATAACTACTATAATACTGCCCCCTATATACAAGAATATAACTACTATAATACTGCCTCCTATATACAAGAATATAACTACTATAATACTGCTCCTATATACAAGATTATAACCACTATAATACTACCTCCTATATACAAGAATATAACTACTATAATACTGCCTCCTATATACAAGAATATAACTACTATAATACTGCTCCTATATACAAGAATATAACTACTATAATACTGCTCCTATATACAAGAATATAACTACTATAATACTGCTCCTATATACAAGAATATAACCACTATAATACTACCTCCTATATACAAGAATATAACTACTATAATACTGCTCCTATATACAAGAATATAACTACTATAATACTGCTCCCTATATACAAGAATATAACTACTATAATACTGCCCCCTATATACAAGAATATAACTACTATAATACTGCCCCTATATACAAGAATATAACTACTATTATACTGCCCTATATACAAGAATATAACTACTATAATACTGCCCCTATATACAAGAATATAACTACTATAATACTGTCCCTATATACAAGAATATAACTACTATAATACTGTCCCCTATATACAAGAATATAACTACTATAATACTGCCCCTATATACAAGAATATAACTACTATAATACTGCTCCTATATACAGGAATATAACTACTATACTGCCCCTATATACAAGAATATAACTACGATAATACTGCACCCTATATACAAGAATATAACTACTATAATACTGCTCCTATATACAAGAATATAACTACTATAATACTGTCCCTATATACAAGAATATAACTACTATAATACTGTCCCCTATATACAAGAATATAACTACTATAATACTGCCCCTATATACAAGAATATAACTACTATAATACTGCCCCCTATATACAAGAATATAACTACTATAATACTGCTCCTATATACAAGAATATAACTACTATAATACTGCTCCTATATACAAGAATATAACTACTATAATACTGCTCCTATATACAAGAATATAACCACTATAATACTACCTCCTATATACAAGAATATAACTACTATAATACTGCTCCTATATACAAGAATATAACTACTATAATACTGCTCCCTATATACAAGAATATAACTACTATAATACTGCCCCCTATATACAAGAATATAACTACTATAATACTGCCCCTATATACAAGAATATAACTACTATTATACTGCCCTATATACAAGAATATAACTACTATAATACTGCCCCTATATACAAGAATATAACTACTATAATACTGTCCCCTATATACAAGAATATAACTACTATAATACTGTCCCTATATACAAGAATATAACTACTATAATACTGTCCCCTATATACAAGAATATAACTACTATAATACTGCCCCTATATACAAGAATATAACTACTATAATACTGCCCCCTATATACAAGAATATAACTACTATAATACTGCTCCTATATACAAGAATATAACTACTATAATACTGCTCCCTATATACAAGAATATAACTACTATAATACTGCTCCTATATACAAGAATATAACTACTATAATACTGCTCCTATATACAAGAATATAACTACTATAATACTGCTCCTATATACAAGAATATAACCACTATAATACTACCTCCTATATACAAGAATATAACTACTATAATACTGCTCCTATATACAAGAATATAACTACTATAATACTGCTCCCTATATACAAGAATATAACTACTATAATACTGCCCCCTATATACAAGAATATAACTACTATAATACTGCCCCTATATACAAGAATATAACTACTATTATACTGCCCTATATACAAGAATATAACTACTATAATACTGTCCCTATATACAAGAATATAACTACTATAATACTGTCCCCTATATACAAGAATATAACTACTATAATACTGTCCCTATATACAAGAATATAACTACTATAATACTGTCCCCTATATACAAGAATATAACTACTATAATACTGCCCCTATATACAAGAATATAACTACTATAATACTGCCCCATTATACAAGAATATAACTACTATAATACTGCCTCCTATATACAAGAATATAACTACTATAATACTGCTCCTATATACAAGAATATAACTACTATAATACTGTTCCTATATACAAGAATATAACTACTATAATACTGCCCCTATATACAAGAATATAACTACTATAATACTGCCCCTATATACAAGAATATAACTACTATTATACTGCTCCTATATACAAGAATATAACTACTATAATACTGTTCCTATATACAAGAATATAACTACTATAATACTGCCCCTATATACAAGAATATAACTACTATAATACTGCCCCCTATATACAAGAATATAACTACTATAATACTGCCCCCTATATACAAGAATATAACTACTATAATACTGCCCCTATATACAAGAATATAACTACTATAATACTGTCCCCTATATACAAGAATATAACTACTATAATACTGCTCCTATATACAGGAATATAACTACTATACTGCCCCTATATACAAGAATATAACTACGATAATACTGCCACTATTTTCAGGATAATATATAAGAGCACCCTGATGTTGGACACCCCTCCGTATAACATCCCCTCCCCCCCTGCTGATAGAGCTGTGGCTGCTCCATGTATTTATGGGGTCGTGCTACTTTTCACACTGTCCTGGCCCTCGTGACACTTATTCTGGGAAGTCATTGATCTTGGAGAATGGAGAGATTTCCTGTGACACACGAGTGATGGACGCACCCAAAGATGAATTGGGAAAAAAGTTCACAGAGAAAGTTGTAGTAATGAAACACCCCCAGGTCTCCTGTTCTCGTGACTTCCTGCAGCTTAACACATAATTCCCAGAAAATACCAAAATGTCTCATGATTGTTCCTCCTTAATGATTATCTGGGGAGAGTATGACTGGTCCTTCCCTTATGTCACATCCTGACCAAATACATCACCCCAAAACATACCTCTTCCTGCCCTCATGAACCACCACCCCAAAAAAATATCTATATTCGATCACACGCATCAACCCCAAAAATACACCTCTCCGTGATCTCATACCGTACCCCAAAATCTGTCTCAGACCTCATATATTACCCCCAAAATACACTTCTCCCTGACCTTATACCGTACCCCAAAAATATCTCTCTCTCAGATATCATAGATCCCCACCAAAAATACACCTCCCCCTTAATTTATATATCACCCCCAAAAATACACCTCCCCCTTAATTTATATATGACCCCAAAAATACACCTCCCCCTGTTTTTATACGTCACCTCTCCGACCTTGTAAATGTATCTTCTAAGCGTCATATTCTTGTGAAGAGAAAGTGACATACTCTAATCTGACCAGGAGATGGCGCCAGTGGCGCAGTAGGTCAGATAACATTTGGAGGGGGAATGGCTGCCTCATGCCATGGAATATCACGCTACGTAACCTGAACTGCGCTCATTGTGAAGCCATTAGGGGCGACAATTATTTTTGAAAAATAAACATTTTTGAAATCGTAAACTCGACGCCACAGATAAGAAGTTTACGAATCTGCTTCAAAAATCGCGGACCAGTCTGTCAATTTTCTGCTTTCTCCCGGGATGTGGCCTTTATTGATGGAGCTGAAGTGTCCACAGGACTAAGTGCCACCTGAGGGCTCACATGTATAGTGCTGATCAGGGTGCCTACAATAATAGAGTGAGATAGAGTTCCCCCATGAACAGAGCCAGCCAGGCCCCCCGCCTGAATAGTGCCATCCAGGCCCCCCACCCCTAAATAGTGCAGCCAGAGTCCCCCCCTGAATAGTGCCAGCCGGAGTTATCATAGGTATAATGTAAGATGGTGGTCAGATGAATAGTGCCAGCCAGAGTACCTCCATAAGTACTGTCATTCAAAGTGCCCACATATGAAGTGTCACCCAGAGTATCCCCATAAATAATGCCAGACAGAGGGCCCATAGGAATAGCACCTGTTCCCATAAATAGCACCAGAGTATCCCCATGAAAATTGCCAGAGTGCCCCCTTGAGTAGTGCCATCTAGATTGTCGGTATAACTTATGCCAGCCAAAGTGCTCATAAATACAACCAGTTGGAATTCTTCCATGAATAGTGCCACCCAGACTATCCCCATAAATAGTGCCAGCAAGAGTGCCCACAGGAACAGCGCCAGCCAGTGTGCTCTCATGACTAGCACCATAAAGAGTGCTCCATGAAAAGTGCCACCCAGTGCCCCCATGAATTGCTCCAGCCAGAGTGCTCCCATTCATAGCTCCAGCTAGAGTGCTCCCATTCATAGCTCCAGCCAGAGTGCTCCCATTCATAGCTCCAGCCAGAGTGCTCCCATTCATAGCTCCAGCCAGATTGCTCCCATTCATAGCTCCAGCTAGAGTGCTCCCATTCATAGCTCCAGCCAGAGTGCTCCCATTCATAGCTCCAGCTAGAGTGCTCCCATTCATAGCTCCAGCTAGAGTGCTCCCATTCATAGCTCCAGCCAGAGTGCTCCCATTCATAGCTCCAGCCAGAGTGCTCCCATTCATAGCTCCAGCTAGAGTGCTCCCATTCATAGCTCCAGCTAGAGTGCTCCCATTCATAGCTCCAGCCAGATTGCTCCCATTCATAGCTCCAGCTAGAGTGATCCCATTCATAGCTCCAGCTAGAGTGCTCCCATTCATAGCTCCAGCTAGAGTGCTCCCATTCATAGCTCCAGCTAGAGTGCTCCCATTCATAGCTCCAGCTAGAGTGCTCCCATTCATAGCTCCAGCTAGAGTGCTCCCACTCATAGCTCCAGCCAGAGTGCTCTCATTCATAGCTCCAGCTAGAGTGCTCCCATTCATAGCTCCAGTCAGAGTGCTCCCATTCATAGCTCCAGCTAGAGTGCTCCCATTCATAGCTCCAGCTAGAGTGCTCCCATTCATAGCTCCAGCTAGAGTGCTCCCGTTCATAGCTCCAGCTAGAGTGCTCCCGTTCATAGCTCCAGCCAGATTGCTCCCATTCATAGCTCCAGCTAGAGTGCTCCCATTCATAGCTCCAGCTAGAGTGCTCCCATTCATAGCTCCAGCTAGAGTGCTCCCATTCATAGCTCCAGCCAGAGTGCTCCCATTCATAGCTCCAGCCAGAGTGCTCCCATTCATAGCTCCAGCCAGATTGCTCCCATTCATAGCTCCAGCTAGAGTGCTCCCATTCATAGCTCCAGCCAGAGTGCTCCCATTCATAGCTCCAGCTAGAGTGCTCCCATTCATAGCTCCAGCCAGAGTGCTCCCATTCATAGCTCCAGCCAGAGTGCTCCCATTCATAGCTCCAGCTAGAGTGCTCCCATTCATAGCTCCAGCTAGAGTGCTCCCATTCATAGCTCCAGCTAGATTGCTCCCATTCATAGCTCCAGCTAGAGTGCTCCCATTCATAGCTCCAGCTAGAGTGCTCCCATTCATAGCTCCAGCTAGAGTGCTCCCATTCATAGCTCCAGCTAGAGTGCTCCCATTCATAGCTCCAGCTAGAGTGCTCCCATTCATAGCTCCAGCTAGAGTGCTCCCATTCATAGCTCCAGCTAGAGTGCTCCCACTCATAGCTCCAGCCAGAGTGCTCCCATTCATAGCTCCAGCTAGAGTGCTCTCATTCATAGCTCCAGCTAGAGTGCTCTCATTCATAGCTCCAGCTAGAGTGCTCCCATTCATAGCTCCAGCTTGAGTGCTCCCATTCATAGCTCCAGCCAGAGTGCTCCCATTCATAGCTCCAGCCAGAGTGCTCCCATTCATAGTTCCAGCCAGAGTGCTCCCATTCATAGCTCCAGCTAGAGTGCCTCCTTGTGTAGTGCCAGCTAGATTGTCCCTATAAATAGCACCAGCTGGAATGCCCACATAATTAATGCCAGCCAGTGCCCCCATGAAGAGGGCAGACTAACAGGGAAGTGACATGTGAGCAATGAAGCAGACAAGTGGCGTTTATGTCAGCTCGTCTGCCAATGCCAACCTCTACCCCCTCCATCAGTACTGGAGAACTCTATATACCACTGTGTGCGCCATCTGCGCCCTCGTATAATAAACCGCTTCTCCTGTAGCTTACAGCGGATCTGGTTCAGAGATGATCGTCCTGTTATCACGGGGGAGCCGGTTTACTGGAGGTGACGCTCGTTTGGAAGCAAATAATGGCAACAATGGGGGAGGGGCAGTATTATTCCTACATTCAAAAATGGCGCAAATTTTACCAATCGTGTACAACATTCACAAACGGACGGTCGTATGTAGACAAGTGGCCAGAAATGTCATGTAAATAATGCAGAACCTTCTAATACATCTCAGCTGCTGCAGAACCTCATAATACACACCCAGCTGCTGCAGAACCTCATAATACACACCTTAGATGCTGCAGAGCCTCATAATACACACCCTAGATGCTGCAGAACATCATAATACACACCTCAAATGCTGCAGAACCTCATAATACACACCCTAGATGCTGCAGAGCCTCATAATACACACCCTAGATGCTGCAGAACCTCATAATACACACCCTAGATGCTGCAGAACCTCATAATACACACCTCAGCTGCTGCAGAACCTCATAATACACACCCTAGATGCTGCAGAACCTCATAATACGCACCCTAGATGCTGCATAGGCTCATAATACACACCCTAGATGCTGCAGAACCTCATAATACACACCTCAGCTGCTGCAGAACCTCATAATACACACCTCAGCTGCTACAGAACCTCATAATACACACCCTAGATGCTGCAGAACCTCATAATACACACCCTAGATGCTGCAGAACCTCATAATACACACCTCAGATGCTGCAGAACCTCATAATACACACCCTAGATGTTGCAGAACCTCATAATACACACCCTAGATGCTGCAGAACCTCATAATACACACCTCAGATGCTGCAGAACCTCATAATACACACCTCAGCTGCTGCAGAACCTCATAATACACACCTCAGCTGCTGCAGAACCTCATAATACACACCTCAGCTGCTGCAGAACCTCATAATACACACCCTAGATGCTGCAGAACCTCATAATACACACCTCAGCTGCTGCAGAACCTCAATATCTAGCTGCTGGAGGAGTGTTTTATCAATGTCTTACTACTCCTTACTCCACACCAAGATGTTTTTAGTGCTGGGTCTGCGTTACCCCCTCAGTGCTGCTGAACCGGTACAGTGTGGAGCTGACCGCAGATGTGCATAGGAAGATGTGATTTCTATACTGAATGTCATTGAGCCGAAATGTGCTGCTGTGTGTGGGGCAACTTCCCTAATAATACGGCGCATAAACATGTAATCTATGATGTCATCACGCGCTGAATGACCCGCAGAAGGATCCAGAGCACATTTCTTTTTTTTATAAATTCTTTTATTTGTAATTTTATATCACAAATCGTACAAATGATATACACAACAAAGTGCGAAAATGGCAGTGAAAAACATGCAACAGATCACAGGTCAGTTATCAGCTTCACATCACATTTCATAGGCCTGGAAGAGCTGGATACAGGATGAGGGTGACATCTGCTGGCAGTAACATAGAACTGCAGCTTCTGGCACAGCAGGAATAAGGCTATGCTCAGGACGACGCAGAAGTAGCTCATGTCTGGGTGGAGGCCATTCTGAGCCGCTGCCGCCGATTACGTCAAATTTGACAGGAAGAATAGCGATGTATGCGGTGCTTCTCTGTCCAGCAAAGCGATGGCGACCTCCGCGGTACCTGACGGACCCTATTGTAAGTTAGGCTGAGTTCACGTCTCGTTTTTTCTGTACGTCTGACGCGCACGTTTTGACATGAAAAAACGGTTTCCGAACGTGTCTCGCAGCGTGTCCACTGATTTCTATGGTCAGGACGGACGCCATCATGGTGGAGTTTGTGCTTACGTTTTGTTTTCTGACATTCTATCCTTTTTTTTCCCCCCATGTCCCTAAAAGCGCAGTCTACTACACACTCTACTACACACTCTACTACACAGTCTACTACGCACTCTACAACGCACTCTACTACGCACTCTACTACGCACTCTACTACGCACTCTACTACGCACTCTACTACGCACTCTACTACACAGTCTACTACACACTCTACTACACACTCTACTAGGCTTCTCCGTATCTTTCCAAAACATAAACCACACGTATAGGTTTTTATTTGTATTGAAGTCAGGGGTGAGGTATGGACGACGTGTGCAATCTTATACCCTACGTGTTTGTCACTATATATGGGAAATCTTGACTTTACAAAGTTTGATTTCGCTCAAGAACAAAAAAACAAAAAAAATGTATACGTTTTTAGAAGAACGGACACAAACTGTTATGGCCGGAAGGAGGGGAAAGGGATAAGTGAGCCCTAATCTACCCACCGCCCTGTCCCTGCCTACTTGCAACGACCCGCCCTAGGCGACGGGGTACAACTGGGCGGCGGTCCCTACGCTAACTAAGTGCAAGGGAATACAAACAGGGAACAAGCAAGGGAAGGGGCAGTAGCCCTTCGGAACACCGTGAGGAAACCAGAGTGGTGAACGAGCCAGTCAGAATCAGGATGTCACGAAGTACACGAACGCAGAGCAAGGAGCAGTAAGCAAGCCGGGGTCAGAGCGAAGCAGGATAAGCAGGAGCTGAAGCAAGGCTGAAGCAAGGCAGTAGCAGGCTGGAGCAAGGCTGTAGAAGGGCCAGGAAACCAGGAAGAATCACAAGCAATGAGGAAGAGAAAACGGCAGGTATAAATGGCCAGGGGGCGGAGCTAACTCCGACTGACCAGGCCGCGATAGGCTCTCCCACTCCTGAGCCTGCCACCCTGATTGGAGGGAGCCGGAGTCAGTCTAAGAGGTCCGGCCTCAGGTGTCGACTGATTAATCCTGGGAGTATCCACAGAAGTAGTGCCTGGCAGATCCCTTACAGTACCCCCCTTTTATGAGGGGCCACCGGACCCTTACTAAGAGGAGCTGGTTTAGTGGGGAAGAGAAGGTGGAACCTCCTGACCAATACCCCAGCGTGAACATCTCGAGCAGGTACCCAAGTCCTCTCCTCCGGCCCGTATCCTCTCCAATGGACCAGGTACTGGAGGGAGCCCTGGACCATCCTACTGTCCACAATCTTGGCCACCTCGAATTCCACCCCCTCAGGGGTGAGAATGGGAACAGGAGGTTTCCTCGAGGGGGACCAGGACGGGGAGCAGCGTTTAAGGAGGGAGGCATGAAAGACGTCGTGTATGCGAAAAGATGGGGGCAGCTCCAGACGGAAGGATACAGGGCTGAGGACTTCAATGACCTTATAAGGCCCAATAAATCGGGGAGCAAATTTCTTGGACGGAACCTTAAGGCGCAAGTTCCTAGATGATAGCCACACCAGATCCCCGACGATAAACCGGGGGTTAGCAGAACGTCTACTATCCGCCTGAATTTTTTGTACGCTCTGAGACGCCTCTAGGTTCTTCTGAACCTGGGCCCAGACTGTGCACAGTTCCCGATGAACGACCTCTACCTCGGGATTATTGGAACTACCAGGAGAAACGGAGGAGAACCGTGGATTAAACCCGAAAATACAGAAAAACGGGGAGACCCCTGACGAGTTACTGACCCGGTTATTCAGGGAGAATTCGGCGAGGGGAATGAATGAGACCCAATCAAATTGACAGTCAGAGATGAAACACCATAAATATTGTTCCAGGGATTGATTAGTCCTTTCCGTTTGGCCATTAGTTTCGGGATGGAAGGCGGAGGAGAAGGACAGATCAATCTCCAACTTTTTACAAAAGGCTCTCCAAAATAATGAAACAAATTGTACCCCTCTGTCAGAAACGATATTGACAGGGGCGCCATGGAGACGCAAAATGTGTTTAACAAACAAAGAAGCTAACGTCTTGGCATTGGGTAGTTTCTTAAGGGGCACAAAGTGGCACATCTTGCTGAAGCGGTCTACTACCACCCACACCACCGACTTGCCTTGAGATGGAGGCAAATCGGTGATAAAATCCATGGAGATATGGGTCCAAGGTCTCTGGGGAATAGGCAAGGAACGTAGCAAGCCCGCAGGTCGGGATCTGGGGGTCTTAGACCTAGCACAAACCTCACAAGCGGCGACGTAGGCCTTAACGTCTTTAGGCAACCCAGGCCACCAATAGTTTCTGGCAATGAGGTGCTTGGTACCCAGGATGCCAGGATGACCAGCTAGTGCGGAGTCATGGTTTTCCCTAAGTACCCTTAGCCGGTATTGCAGGGGGACAAACAGCTTGTCCACAGGGAGGTTCCCGGGAGCTGAACCTTGATCAGCCGCAATATCAGAGACTAAATCAGAATCAGTAGCAGAAACGATTATACCAGGAGGTAAAATACAAGCAGGATCCTTCTCGGAAGGAGGATTGGCCATGAAACTACGTGACAGTGCATCAGCCTTAATATTTTTGGACCCAGCCCTATAGGTAACCAAAAAGTTAAATCTGGTAAAAAATAGCGCCCATCGAGCTTGTCTCGGATTAAGCCTCCGGGCAGATTCTAGGAAAACCAGATCCTTGTGGTCGGTGAGGACCGTTACCTGGTGTCTGACTCCCTCCAGGAAGTGACGCCACTCTTCAAAAGCCCATTTAATGGCTAAAAGTTCGCGGTTGCCAATATCATAGTTACTCTCCGTGGGCGAAAACTTCCTGGAGAAGTAGGCACAGTGGCGGAGATGGGTGAGGGACCTGGTACCCTGGGACAAGACAGCCCCCACTCCCACCTCGGACGCGTCAACCTCCACGATAAATGGCTCCATTTGGTTGGGCTGAACCAGCACTGGGGCCGAGATAAAGCACTTCTTGAGGGTCTCAAAAGCCTGGACGGCCTCAGGAGGCCAGCGGAGGACATCAGCACCCTTGCGAGTAAGGTCCGTAAGAGGCTTAGCGACGACCGAGAAGTTGGCAATAAATCTCCTGTAATAGTTAGCGAACCCCAAAAAACACTGTAACGCCTTCAGGGAGGCAGGTTGGACCCATTCCGCCACAGCCTGAACCTTGGCAGGGTCCATGCGGAATTCATGAGGAGTGAGGATTTGACCCAAAAATGGTATCTCCTGTACCCCAAACACACATTTTTCGGTTTTAGCAAACAGAATATTTTCCCGGAGGACCTGGAGCACCTTCCTGACATGCTCAATGTGGGAGGACCAGTCCTTGGAAAACACCAGTATGTCATCAAGGTACACTACAAAAAAAATTCCCAGGTAATCTCTCAGAATTTCATTAATAAAATTCTGGAAGACAGCAGGGGCATTACACAACCCAAAGGGCATGACCAGGTATTCGAAATGACCTTCGGGCGTGTTGAACGCAGTCTTCCACTCATCCCCCTCTTTGATGCGGATAAGGTTATATGCCCCCCGTAGATCAAACTTAGAGAACCATTGGGCTCCCTGAACCTGATTAAAAAGATCCGGAATCAAAGGAAGGGGATATTGGTTCCTTACAGTGACCTTATTCAAGTTACGATAGTCAATGCACGGCCTAAGGCCTCATGCACACGACCGTATTTTTTCCCACCCGTAAATACTGGCGTAAATACGGGTCCGGTGTCACACGTATTCCACCCGTTTTGCACCAGTATTTACGAACCCGTGCTCGTAAATATGGGTCCGGTGTCACCCGTATTCCACCCGTATTTACGAGCACGTTTTTGGCGGCAAAATAGCACTGCACTAATCGGCAGCCCCTTCTCTCTATCAGTGCAGGATAGAGAGAAGGGACAGCCTTTTCTGTAATAAAAGTTAAAGAAATTCATACTTACCCGGCCGTTGTCTTGGTGACGCGTCCCTCTCTTCACAGCCAGCCCGATATCCCTGGATGACGCGGCAGTCCATGTGACCGCTGCAGCCTGTGATTGACCTGTGATTGGCTGCAGCGGTCACATGGCCTGAAACGTCATCCAGGACGTCGGGCCGGATGTCGAGAGAGACGCGTCACCAAGGCAACGGGTGGGAGACCGGACTGGAGGAAGCAGGAAGTTGTCGGTAAGTATAAACGTCTTTTATTTTTATTTTTTACAGGTTTATACTGATCGGTAGTCACTGTCCAGGGTGCTGAAAGAGTTACTGCCGATCAGTTAACTCTTTCAGCTCCCTGGACAATGACTATTTACTGACGTCGCTTAGCAACGCTGCCGTAATGACGGGTG
The DNA here is from genome assembly GCF_050947455.1 of Rhinoderma darwinii. Taxonomy (NCBI): domain Eukaryota; kingdom Metazoa; phylum Chordata; class Amphibia; order Anura; family Rhinodermatidae; genus Rhinoderma; species Rhinoderma darwinii. The sequence goes on along the minus strand of NC_134691.1, from coordinate 340,409,899 downwards.
CACACATGTAGCCACCCGTCATTACGAGAGCTCCATAGACTTCTATGGACTGTCCGTGCCGTTATTACGGCCTGAAATAGGACATGTTCTATCTTTTTCAACGGCACGGGCACCTTCCCGTGAGAAAACGGGAAGGCACCCGTCGCCAATAGAAGTCTATGAGCCCGTTATTAGGGGTTGTAATTACGACCCGTAATAACGGGAGTTTTTACGGTCGTGTGCATGAGGCCTTAGACCACCATCTTTCTTCCCCACGAAGAAGAAGCCAGCACCTACAGGAGAAGTCGAGGGGCGAATGAAACCCTTGGCCAGGCATTCTTGGATATATTCACTCATGGCTTCACATTCAGGACATGAAAGATTAAATATCCTACCCTTAGGAAGCTTGGCACCTGGTACCAAATCGATGGCGCAATCGTATTCTCTATGAGGAGGTAACACTTCGGAGGCCTCCTTAGAGAAAACATCAGCGAAGTCCTGAACAAACTCAGGTAGCGTGTTCACCTCCTCAGGGGGAGAAATAGAATTAACAGAAAAACATGACGTCAAGCATTCATTACCCCATTTGGTAAGCTCCCCAGTATTCCAATCAAACGTGGGATTATGCAACTGCAACCAGGGAAGGCCTAAAACCAAATCAGACGACAATCCCTGCATCACCAGTACAGAGCACTGCTCCAAATGCATGGAGCCCACAAGGAGTTCAAAAACAGGGGTATGCTGTGTAAAATAACCATTAGCAAGAGGAGTGGCGTCGATACCCACTACCGGGACAGGTTTAGGCAAATCAATCAAAGGCATAGCTAGAGACATAGCAAATTCCACAGACATGATATTAGCAGATGACCCTGAGTCCACGAAGGCACTGCCGGTAGCAGACCTACCACCAAAAGAGACCTGAAAGGGAAGCAAAATTTTATTACGTTTCATATTAACGGGAAATACCTGTGCGCCCAAGTGACCTCCCCGATGGTCACTTAGGCGCGGAAGTTCTTCCGGCTGCTTATTCTTGCGCCTCGGACAATTGTTCACTTGATGCTTGTCATCCCCACAATAGAAGCAGAGACCATTCTTCCTGCGGAGCTCTCTACGTTGTCGGGGGGACACGGAGGCCCCGAGTTGCATAGGTACCTCCGAGTCTTCCATGGAAGAGCGAGGAGACGGGACCTCGGGGGGAATCGCAGGGAAGTCAGAGGGGAAAACACTGAAACGTTCAAGCTGTCGTTCCCTGAGACGTCGGTCAAGTCGTACTGCTAAGGCCATAACCTGATCTAGGGATATACCGATAAGATACCAACAGAGCAGGATACCAGCACAGAGTAATAGTCAAACGAGTGTACAGCAATGTTGCTGGACTATATAACATCTACTGTGTTGAATCCTGGGTAATAACCAAGATGACCTTGGTGCATCGATCAACAATTAACATGAGAACAATCCAAGAAAATATGATCGACTAAAGCACATAAAGTTTATAGAACAATATACAAAATTTTATTAGAATAAAAAACACATGAAACAATAAAAGTGGAACAGGGAATGAGTCACTCAATAAAAAGACATCAAAAAACGGTCAGAAACCAGGTATGAATGTTACGAGAGTATATAAATGGTATACGTATTATTGGAGCAGCAAAAGAGAATTGTATATAGTCTCATGCACAGCTGTGTCTGATAGAGCCACAGAAAATTTGTGAAAAGTCAGAAGAACATCCAATGACATCCAACAGATGTATACAATCCAGTACACCTATTGAAAGGTATATGATATAAATTACATATAGGCGTGTAAGCGTGATAGTTATCTGAATGGACATAAAGGGTTAACGAGAACTGCAACCCATGATGTGGATGCTGCAAGATGAACACTGGAATGTCAAATGTATAAAGTGCATGGGCTCAAACAGACAGAAAGCAGACAGATGGAAGTCAATAGCAGCTCTCTACCAAAGAAACAGTGTGAAACATACCGGTGGACATGGTGAAGATATGGACCGAGATGTCTGTACCCATTCCCTGTTCCACTTTTATTGTTTCATGTGTTTTTTATTCGAATAAAATTTTGTATATTGTTCTATAAACTTTATGTGCTTTAGTCGATCATATTTTCTTGGATTGCTCACCTGATCTAGGGAGTCTGAAGAGGGGTAGCTAACAAGCAGATCCTTCAGGGCGTTAGATAGGCCTAACCTAAACTGGCACATTAGGGCAGGGTCATTCCACCGAGAAGCTACACACCACTTTCTAAAGTCAGAACAGTATTCCTCCACCGGTCTCCTACCCTGACGTAAGGTCACCAGCTGACTCTCGGCCAAGGCAGTCCTGTCAGTCTCGTCGTAAATGAGTCCGAGGGCAGAGAAAAACCGATCAACAGAGGAAAGTTCAGGGGCGTCAGGAGCCAAGGAGAAGGCCCACTCTTGGGGCCCCTCCTGGAGACGGGATATAATGATTCCCACCCGCTGGTTCTCGGAACCTGAGGAGTGAGGTTTTAGACGGAAGTAAAGTCTGCAACTCTCCCGAAAGGAGAGAAAAGTCTTACGGTCCCGTGAGAACCGGTCAGGTAACTTGAGGTCAGGTTCTAGAGGTGAGGCGAGGGGTGCTACTATAGCAGCGTCAGGCTGGTTGACCCTCTGAGCCAGGGCCTGGACCTGTAGAGAGAGGCCCTGCATCTGCTGGGTCAGGGTCTCAAGGGGGTCCATGATAGAGTAGGGAAAAAGGGTAGACTAAGTATAGGGCTTGTGATTATGTTATGGCCGGAAGGAGGGGAAAGGGATAAGTGAGCCCTAATCTACCCACCGCCCTGTCCCTGCCTACTTGCAACGACCCGCCCTAGGCGACGGGGTACAACTGGGCGGCGGTCCCTACGCTAACTAAGTGCAAGGGAATACAAACAGGGAACAAGCAAGGGAAGGGGCAGTAGCCCACGGAACACCGTGAGTGGTGAACGAGCCAGTCAGAATCAGGATGTCACGAAGTACACGAACGCAGAGCATGGAGCAGGAAGCAAGCCGGGGTCAGAGCGAAGCAGGATAAGCAGGAGCTGAAGCAAGGCAGTAGCAAGGCAGTAGCAGGCTGAAGCAAGGCAGTAGAAGGGCCAGGAAACCAGGAAGAATCACAAGCAATGAGGAAGAGAAAACGGCAGGTATAAATGGATAGGGGGCGGAGCTAACTCCGACTGACCAGGCCGCGATAGGCTCTCCCACTCCTGAGCCTGCCACCCTGATTGGTGGGAGCCGGAGTCAGTCTAAGAGGTCCGGCCTCAGGTGTCGACTGATTAATCCTGGGAGTATCCACAGAAGTAGTGCCTGGCAGATCCCTTACACAAACAGATAAAAACTTATACTACAAAAAAAGTAAGCGTCGTCGTATACCACAAACGTGTGCACAAAACCAGGTGTGGACTTAGCCTAAATGTGGCGGGCAACACATCCGGCTCTGCATCGTGGCTTCCATTATATACGAATGTAGATGTGACTAGCGCCTCTTGGGAAGGGGAGTGGTGTTATGGGGGAAGGGGAGTGACACCCACAAACTGCACTGAGCAGGGGATATACACCGTGTGAGTTCAGGGCAGATGTAGAATCTTGGGTGAAGGTTGAATGTGGCGGCGCCCCACAGCGCATCACGGTAACGTATGGGCGGAATCCTCTTTCCAGTGTAACATAAAAAGCTTAATCCTCGCATCATAAACATCACTACAACTTTCAAAAAGACTTTATGTCCTCATCATTTTCTTGATCTCTGCTTGCTGTCAGCGAATGGAAACATTCTTGTTTATATTCAGAGGCTGAAAACCTGTACAGTCCTAATAAGTCGTACAGCTCAGGGTTTGTTACATTTTACCTGCACCTGGGGTGTGAATAGAAATAGTAGAAAAGCTCGGAATACGCCGCCCCCATCCCCCACTCAGAGCATACTTTATATCCACCATTACATTTTTAGCTCCATAATTCTGCGCTGATTCATTGTATAATATATCTGTATTGTGGAGCTGGTTTTCTAACTTGATAACTGATATCATTATGTATTCCAGCAGCCACCACTAGGGGGAGCTCACTACATATAGATTTATACAGCTAGTATTGAACTCAATGGGAGCTGCTTAAATCTGTATGCAGTGAGCTCCCCCTATTGGCAGCTGCAGGTACATATTATGACAGGGGGGTTTTCAAACGCACACTTTTCAAACCACGTTATTTCTGCGACGCTCCCACTACCCTCTGATTTTTACGCTGCAAGTAGTGGTCTGCACTTATCCACAAGCCAGGCCCTTTATATCACAAGTTCTGAGGGCTAGGCTAGTGTATATGTGCTGACCTCTACTGGTAGCATAAAAACCGGCGTAGATAGTGCCACTCTCAGTGCCCCTTGTAGATAGTGCCACACACTGCCCATGTAGATAGTGCCACAGTGTCCATTTTAGTTAGTGCCACACACCGCCCCCTGTATATAGTGTCACACACCGCCCCCTGTATATAGTGTCACACACTGTCCCCTGTATATAGTGTCATACACTGCCCCCTGTATATAGTGCCACACACCGCCCCCTGTATATAGTGCCACACACCGCCCCCTGTATATAGTGCCACACACCGCCCCCTGTATATAGTGTCATACACTGCCCCCTGTATATAGTGTCACACACCGCCCCCTGTAGATTGTGCCAGTGCCCCCTGTAGATACAGGGGCGTAGCTAGGGGGGGCAGGCGGGGCATGTGCCCCAGGCGGAACTTAGAGGTGGGCGCCAGCGCCACCTCCTCCTGCACTATAATTGTACCTGTGTCTATAGGACACAGGTACAATTAGAAGCAATGAATAGCCGGGTACGTTCCGTGCCCGGCCATTCAGCTCTTTTGTACCAGTGACGCTTCCGTCGCTGAAAGGCGCTGAGTGACAGGAAAAGTCATCCTGCCCAGCCAATCAGCACCTTTCATAGACGCTGCGTTCAACCCCCTGGTGACCTGCGCAGAAGAGAGCAGGTCTCCATGGCTGCCGGCCGGCGTGGGAGCGGGAATAAGGTGAGTTTGAATAGTTTGTTATTTTATTGTAATAAAAAAGTGTGTGACTTTATCTACAGGGGGGGCTTTATCTACAGGGGGGGCTTTATCTACAGGGGGGGCTTTATCTGCAGGGGGGCTTTATCTACAGGGGGGGCTTTATCTACAGGGGGCTTTATCTACGGGGGGGGGGGCTTTATCTACAGGGGGGCTTTATCTACAGGGGGGGCTTGATCTACGGGGGGCTATATACTGGGGTGGGCTATCTATGGAGTACTATATACAGGGGTGGGCTATATCTGCAGGGGGGCTATATACAGGGGTGGGCTATCTATGGAGCACTATATACAGGGGTGGACTATATGTGGAGCACTATATACAGGGGTGGACTATATCTACAGGGGGGCTATATACAGGGGTGGGCTATCTGTGGAGCACTATATACAGGACTGGATTATTTGTGGAGCACTATATACAGGTGTGGGCTATATCTACAGGGCTCTATATACAGGGGTGGGCTATCTGTGGAGCACTATAGGAGGAGATATTTGTGGGACACTATATACAGGGGCGGGCTATATGGGGGCACTATCTACAGTGGGCACTATGGGGGGCACTATCTAGAGGAGGCACGGTGTGTGTGTGTGTGTGTGTGTGTGTGTGAGACACAGTGTATGGTGTATGGTACGCTATTATAATTAGAGGTGCAGTGCATGGTGCTATTATATTTAGTAGTGTGTGGTATAATGAGAGCTTTATCTTTGTTTATAGGTGTAGAAATGTTGGTAAAGTGAGAAGCTGAAGACATCTGAGCGGCAAACTGCAGAAATGGTCTGTGACCGGGAGAAGTCGTCATAGAGATCTGGACCGGATGGAGAAAAAGAACTAGAATCTAAGACGTCACCGGTGAGTCACTTAATGTAAATTTTTATTCTGCCTCTAATCAGTATTGTAGTCACTGTATGATCTGCAGCGAGACGATGGTGGTATGTTTTTTGTGAAACAGCATCTCCCAGCATATCCTTACCATTGTTCGGGCCATGCTGGGAGCTGTAGTTTTACGCCGTACAAACCTATACGGCAGGGGTTGCACTAAATTGAGCTGTATTTGTGCTGGTGTTGTATTTATGTACTGAGCTTGGTTCTGGTGCTGTATATATGTAATTAGCTTTATTTTGGTGCTGTATCTATATAATGAGCTTGGTTCTAGGGCTGTATATATGTACTGAGCTTGGTTTTGGCACTGTATATGTGTACTGAGCGTTCTGGTGTTGTATATATGTAATGAGCTTGGTTCTGGGGCTGTATATATGTACTGAGCTTGGTTTTGGCACTGTATATGTGTACTGAGCGTTCTGGTGTTGTATATATGTAATGAGCTTGGTTCTGGGGCTGTATATATGTACTGAGCTTGGTTCTGGGGCTGTATATATGTACTGAGCTGGGTTCTGGGGCTGTATATATGTGCTGAGCTGGGTTCTGGGGCTGTATATATGTAATGAGCTTGGTTCTGGGGCTGTATATATGTACTGAGCTTGGTTCTGGGGCTGTATATATGTACTGAGCTTAGTTCTGGGGCTGTATATATGTACTGAGCTGGGTTCTAGGGCTGTATATGTGTACTGAGCTTGGTTTTGGGGCTGTATATGTGTACTGAGCATTCTGGTGTTGTATATATGCAATGAGCTTGGTTCTGGGGCTGTATATATGTACTGAGCTGGGTTCTGGGGCTGTATATATGTAATGAGCTTAGTTCTGGGGCTGTATATATGTACTGAGCTGGGTTCTGGTGCTGTATATATGTACTGAGCTTGTTCTGGTGTTGTGTATATATGTAATGACCTTAGTTCTGGGGCTGTATATATGTACTGAGCTGGGTTCTGGGGCTGTATATATGTAGTGAGCTTAGTTCTGGGGCTGTATATATGTACTGAGCTGGGTTCTGGGGCTGTATATATGTACTGAGCTGGGTTCTGGGGCTGTATATATGTAATGAGCTTAGTTCTGGGGCTGTATATATGTACTGAGCTGGGTTCTGGGGCTGTATATATGTACTGAGCTTGGTTCTGGGGCTGTATATATGTAATGAGCTTGGTTCTGGGGCTGTGTATATGTAATGAGCTTAGTTCTGGGGCTGTATATATGTAATGAGCTTGGTTCTGGGGCTGTATATATGTAATGAGCTTAGTTCTGGGGCTGTATATATGTACTGAGCTGGGTTCTGGGGCTGTATATATGTACTGAGCTTTGTTCTGGTGTTGTATATATGTAATGACCTTAGTTCTGGGGCTGTATATATGTACTGAGCTTGGTTCTGGTGTTGTGTATAGAACTATATTGCTTGTAAAATGTACAAATGTTTTTATGCACGAGTTACATAAAAAGAAATGTGGAAAAGAAATGACACGTCATTGGTAGAGAAAACAAACATGGCGAGGGGGAAGATGTCGGGAAAGAGGTTGGGGGGGGGGGGGGGCGCGAAACTGAATCTTTGCCCCGGGTGCTGGAGAACCTAGCTACACCTTTGTGTAGATAATGCCACACACTGTTCCCTGTAGATAGTGCTACACACTGACCCCTATAGATAGTGCCATACACTACCTGCTATAGATAATGCCACACACTGCCCCTGTAGATTGTGCCACACGCAGTCCCCACGTAGGTAGTGCCAATGTAGATAAATTCCGTTCCCATGTACATAGTGCCACACGCAGCTCTCCCAATTCCCTCCAGTGATGCAGGTCTGGTCTCTTCTGACCACGCCAGCTCGAACGGAACGACGATGCCTGCACCACAAGAATAGCGTAGTATGGCGGGGAAGGGAACTGATGGTTCCCTTGCCTCGCCAGCACTGTCCATTGTAACCACATGGATACAATAGTGAGTGCCATAGTATGTAAGGGCTTTCCGGCCCTGGTTACAGGGGGGGGGGTTCCAGGCTACTGTAAACCCCCCTGCGTTTGGCTCTTCCCATAGAGGCCCCAGAGCAGTTGCCTGTCCTGCCACCATGGTAAGTATGCCACTGACCTGCACTGATACATTGTAGCAAACTATCAGGACTGGAAACAGATCTGGGCTGCTGATGTGTCTACTTCACAGAGAATTGTAGACTGGATACATTGTAGCAATGTCCTGCCATGATACGAGGATACATATGTCGCTATCCTGTGCCGGTCTGTACACAGGTGCGAGCTGTTGGAATTTGGGGGAAAGATGGCGCCATACACTGATAAATGGGATGCATTTTTCAACCGCCATATTTGTGGTGATATTTTCATCATTTTTAGACCCCCCCCCAGAATTGGATTCTCGCTACGTTCTATGGGGACCGCTTATCTCTCCACAGGATTCCTAAAATAATCGCAGCGCATAGTTTCTCCTTCAGGGGTTCAGAGGACAAGTCACAACCCTCATTATCTCCTGTCACTGGGAGGTGACACAGAACGAGCGTCTCTGCGCGGAGGATTTCTCTGGTGTGCTCAGATAAGGCAGGACAGAGATTTACAGAACTCGCTCCATATGTAATATATATATATCAGTATAATGACTTCCCGCAGTCTCACTGTAAACCTCTTCTCAGCATCGCCCTAATATCACCCGCCTGAGGCGAGGAGGAGGCACTGAGGGGGGGCTCTGGTAAGAATATTCAGAGACGAGGTTTCCACGGCTGCACCCCAATAATCTAGGGGCTCCCTGTCTGTACAGATTGTACTGAGAACAGATCCTGACAGACGCGACAAATTCCAGGCGATATCAGCGATCATTGCTGCCCATGTCCCTGCGGGCAGCAGCTGTCAGCAGCCTCTCCACCTCCATAGTCTACATTGTCCATTCGGCGCTATGTGACAGTCCAGTGAACGGCGCCTCCCCTCCCCCGAACCACTAGATTTTCCTCTTCAATACATAATTCCTCATTAGTTCTTGTGTTATCGTCTTCTCTTAATAAAAGTTCTGTTCAGCCATTTCTTACTTATATCTGTTCCTGGGAAAGCTGGGTAAATCCAATACGGCCGTCATTAAGGTTCAGACAGCGGCCGTCACCCGGCTTTACCTGACTAGTTATATAATGAGAAAGCAATGGAGGTAAATCAAGACACACAGCTTAAAGCTGCTGGGAAAATCTGTACTAGGGCCCCCATTAACTGCGTGGGGCCCCCAGTACAGCTGCCCTGTTATGTGGTAGAGGGATCTTTGGGCCTCCTGGCCCCGGCTGCAACCACAACCCCTGCAATGAGGAGTAACATTGAAAAGACTGTAAGTATTTTGTAATCATCTTGTCTTATACTCCAGTCACATCCAGAGCTGCAGGTTTCCTGAGAGCTCTCAGGGGTATTAATGCAGTGACATTGCACCCATTGTGATATAATGTCACATGACTAGGACGTCCAATGGTTGTAGGTCGCTGTGACATTGCGTCCATTGTGATATGTCACGTGACTTGACCAGCCAATGGCTGACGGTTGTAGTGACTTTGCATCCATCGTGATGTCACATGACTCGGTCATCCAACGGCTGAAGGTCAGAGTGACGTTGCATCCTTAGTTACATAATGTCGCATGACTAGGTCGTCCAATGGCTTACAGTCACAGTGACATTGTGTCCATGATATAATGTCATATGACTAGGTCGCCCAACGGCTGAAGGACGCAGTGACATTGAGTCCATAATGATATAATGTCACATGACTAGGTCGCCCAACGGCTGAAGGACTCAGTGACAGTGTCCATAATGAAATAATATCACATGACTAGGTCGCCCAACGGCTGAAGGACGCAGTGACAGTGTCCATAATGAAATAATATCACATGACTAGGTCGCCCAACGGCTGAAGGACGCAGTGACGTTGCGTCCATCGTGATAGAATGTCACATGACTAGGTCAACCAATGGCTGAAGGATACAGTGACATTGTGTCCATAATGATATAATATCACATGACTCGGTCATCCAATGGCTGAAGGTCGCAGTGACGTGCCCTCCATTGTGATATAGTGTCACATGACGAGTTTATCCAATGGCTACAGGGATGTTGCATCCATAGTTATATAACGTCTCATGACTTGGTTGGCTTTAGGCCGCAGTGACGTTACGTCTGTACAGGTTGTTTAAGATGTGGAGGGGTCTGCTTCTTTTTCCCGAAACAGCGCCCCTCCTGTCCATATATGCACGGAGCAGCTGCTGCTGTTGTTGTTTTTATTTTTGATCTGATTTTTTTTATTGTACTATTTTAATGAATGTATCATCCCACTATCTATGTGTTTTAAGACGGTTCGTACGTGATGCTTTCTTATATGGCCAATTATTTCTTAGCTGCTTCCTATAGGCTGGCGCTCTTGTCTATTACTTTTAACTTCTGACGTCATTGGCTGCCACATTTCGGGCGGTTCTACTTTAACTAGTTTTACATAAGTGTATGCACAATAAAGGCGGTGTTCTTCTCCCTGTTTGTATCTATGACCTGAGGAAGAAGCTGGTCCAGCGTTGAAACGCGTAGCCAATAAAGACTATTCTCATTCTATGGCCTTTTATCTGATGACATCAGCGCTGTTAGTGAATTTCCCGTATTTTATCCATTGCTAAATTTTGCAGAAATACTACTGTCCACCGGCAATGGACTAGCTGCAGTTGTCATCTCCATCCACTTAACCCCCCACAACAGTGTTGTGCCTGTAATTTGCACCTCTCCAGGTGAGCATACCTGCTACTTTATCTCCATTGTTTTCAACCTGGGTGACCTACACCATCAGGCGCTGTGCATTTTTTTTTTCCATTTTAAATTTACTCCTGTCTATGGACCACGTCTGGTATCCAACAGAATGTGGCTGAGCTGCAATACCAGACACAACCCATGACCAGGAGTGGCGCTGTTTTTTGTTCTAATCTCTACCGGAGAACAATGGTGTCTGTCCCTGAAATGACAACAGAAATCTCCTTTAAGGTGCTATAGAGGGAGTGTCTCCTGCCTGGCCATTATGGCCTTCAGTACATAAATCTGGATACACACGCCGGTGGAGTGTGTCACGAGCGGCGGGACGTTCCGGAATTTATTCAGAGTATATGATTTCTCCAACCACAGGAACAGGGTCATTAGCCAGGAATGGTAGTCATCCGTCAGCCGCATGTGGTCAGCGGATGTGTCGCCGGCATCTCGCTAATGGGAAGATTGAGCAAAGGGCATGAAAACTCCATAAACCTGCCCGAATGCCTGTTTTATGGACGCGGCAGATTCCAGCATCTTCTACATTTGCCTTGCGGCCTTGGCACCAGGATAGAAGCACAAAGTATATTGTGGCGTCGTGACCGATCGGATTTATAACATAGATCTCACAAATCCCCAATAAATAGAAGCTGTCAGCCCGTCCTCTACATCTAAACTCGAGTCCCTCTGTAAATCCTTTGCGTTACTTATCTTGTTGTGATCCTGAGTTACATGATGTTCTCTTCTCCATTCACACATAAAGCCACACATGCCACCACCAGACTCCCGGAATTAGGAGAAATCTCCCAGATGAGCAGACAAAGCACCCGGGTGCCCCACATCATCTAATCCAGGTGTAGGTAACCTTTTTTGTATGACGTGCTGTTAAAAAAATAAAGTCAATGATAAGGTACCCAGTGTGCCACGCAAACATGAAAGTCATATAATACAAGCTGTTACCACATGTGACATAAACCAATTCATCAGGTAATTAAACTTACATTTCAGTGTGACCCTTGTCCCTGACTTACCGATCTGTAGTGCATACGAGGCTATTGAACACCAGCTCAGGGATGGTGCACCTAGGAGAGACCACGATTACTGTACACCAGCAGAGGGACGGTGCACATAGGAGAGACCACAGCTACTGTACACCAGCAGAGGGACGGTGCACATAGGAGAGGTCATGGCTACTGAACACCGGCTCAGGGACGGTGCACATAGGAGAGACCACGACTACTGAACACCAGCTGAGAGACGGTGCACATAGGAGAGACCACGACTACTGAACACCAGCTGAGGGACAGTGCACATAGGAGAGGCCACGGCTACTGTACACCAGCAGAGGGACGATGCACATAGGAAAGGCTATGGCTACTGAACACCTGCTGAGGGACGGTGCACATAGGAGACCACGGCTACTGAACACCAGCTGAGGGACGGTGCACATAGGAGAGACTTTGGCTACTGAACACCAGCTGAGGGGGTGCACATAGGAGAGACAACGGCTACTGAACACCATCTGCGGGATGATGCACATAGGAGAAACCATGGCTACTGAAGAACTGCTGAGGGACAGTGCACATAGGAGAGACCACGGCTACTGAACACCTGCTGAGGGACGGTGCACAGAGGAGAGACCACAGCTACTGTACACCAGCAGTGGGACGGTGAACATAGGAGAGACCATGGCTACTGAACACCAGCTGAGGGAGTGTACATAGGAGAGACCACGGCTACTGAACACCATCTGAGGGACGATGCACATAGGAGAGACCATGGCTACAGAAGACCTGCTGAGGGACAGTTCACATAGGAGAGACCGAGACCGCGGCTACTGAACACCATCTGAGGGACGATGCACATAGGAGAGACCATGGCTACTGAAGACCTGCTGAGGGACAGTGCACATAAGAGAGACCACGGCTACTGAATAACAGCTGAGGAACGGTGCACATAAGAGAAACTGCAGCTACTGAGTAACAGCTGAGGGACGGTGCACATAGGAGCGACCATGGCTACAGAACACCTGCTGAGGGACAGTGCACATAGGAGAGACCACAGCTACTGAATACCAGCTGGGGGGCTGCACAGAGGAGAGAACGCGGCTACTGAGCACCAGCTTTGAGGCGCTGCACATCGGCTACTAAACCCCAGATTTGGGGGGGTGCACATAGGAGAGACCACGGCAACTGAACACCAGCTCGGGGGGGGGGGGTGTGCACAAAGGAGAGACCGTGGCTACTGAACATCAACTCGGGGGGGGGGGGCTGCACATATGAGAGATCACAGCTACTGAAAACCAGCTTTAAGGGCGTGCACATAGGAGAGAGAGAGCTGCCAACTTTTTCTTTTACGGAGAGGTTACCGAACGCTGTCCTTGTAACGCTGAACACAAGGAAAGAGAGCAGCTCTGCATTGTGTGCATGCCAAGCGTTCAGCAGCAACAAACACAATGAAGCGTCACTCTCTCTCTGTGTTCAGCACCGCCAAGCACACAATGGCGCTGAACACTGGGAGAGGGAAGTGTGCTAGCAAACCATGCCACATGTGGCAGTTGTGGCACTGGTGTCACAGGTTGATGACCCCTGATCTAACATATACCCGCCTCTCCCCGTTCCTGCAGTCCTCACTTCTGGGCCGCACAGGGATGGGGAGAGGGGGCTGCACATCTGGTCTGGCGTCTGCATTGATTAAAGAGTCTCTGTCACCACATTATAAGTGGCCTATCTTGTACATGATGTGATCGGCGCTGTAATGTAGATTACTGTGTTTTTTTTTATTTAGAAAAACAATATTTTTTTACGGAGTTATGACCTATATTAGCTTTATGCTAATGAGTTTCTCAATGGACAACTGGGCGTGTTTTACTTTTTGGCCAAGTGGGCGTTGTGGAGAGAAGTGTATGACGCTGACCAATCAGTGACCAATCAGCGTCATACACTCCTCTCCATTCATTTACACAGCACATAGTGATCTAGCTATATCGCTATGTGCAGCCACATAAACACACTATAACATTACTGGAGTGTCCTGACAGTGAATATACATCACCTCCAGCCAGGACGTCATGTGTATTTAGAATCCTGACACTTCTGTAGCGTCTCTGTGAGATTTACAGCAAGGCAAGCGTAATCTCGCGTAATTAGGATGTAACCTGTCATTTCAAACGAGATTACGCTTGCCTTGCTGTAAATATCACAGAGACGCTACAGAAGTGACAGGATTCTGAATACACATCACGTCCTGGCTGGAGGTAATGTATATTCATTGTCAGGACACTCCAGTAACGTTATAGTGTGTGTATGTGGCTGCACATAGCGATATAGCTATACCACTATGTGCTGTGTAAATCAATGCGGAGAAGTGTATGACGCTGATTGGTCACTGATTGGTCAGCATCATACACTTCTCTCCACAACGCCCACTTGGCCAAAAAGTAAAACACGCCCAGTTGTCCATTAAGAAACTCATTAGCATAAAGCTAAAATAGGTCATAACTCCGTCAAAACTGAATAAAAAAACACTGCTGTGATCTACATTACAGCGCCGATCACATCATGTACAAGATAGGCCATTTATAATGTGGTGGCAGAGACTTTTTAAGGGGGTCTGGCCTGGTGTCTGTATTAGTTTAGGGGGGTCTGGTCTGGGGTTTGTTTTAGTTAAGGGGTCTGTATTAGTTTAGAGGTCTGGTCTGGTGTTTGTATTAGTTTAGGGGTCTGGTCTTTGTATTAGTTTAGGGGTCTAGTCTGGGGTCTGTATTAGTTTAGGGGTCTGGTCTGGGGTCTGTATTAGTTTAGGGGTCTGGTCGAGGTCTGTATTAGTTTAGGGGTCTGGGGTCTGTATTGGTTTAGGGGTCTGGTCTGGGGTCTGCATTAGTTTAGGGGTCTAGTCTGGGATCTGTATTGGTTTAGGGGTCTGGGGTCTGTATTTGTTTAGGGGTCTGGTTTGGGGTCTGTATTAGTTTAGGGGTCCGGTCTGGGGTCTGTATTAGTTTATGGGTCTGGTCTGGGGTCTGTATTGGTTTAGGGGTCTGGTGTTTGTATTAGTTTAGGGGTCTTGTCTGGGGTCTGTATTGGTTTAGGGGTCTGGTCTGGGGTCTGTATTGGTTTAGAGGTCTGGTCTGGGGTCTGTATTAGTTTAGGGGTCCGGTCTGGGGTCTGTATTAGTTTAGGGGTCTTGTCTGGGGTCTGTATTAGTTTATGGGTCTGGTCTGGGGTCTGTATTAGTTTATGGGTCTGGTCTGGGGTCTGTATTGGTTTAGGGGTCTGGTGTTTGTATTAGTTTAGGGGTCTTGTCTGGGGTCTGTATTGGTTTAGGGGTCTGGTCTGGGGTCTGTATTGGTTTAGAGGTCTGGTCTGGGGTCTGTATTAGTTTAGGGGTCCGGTCTGGGGTCTGTATTAGTTTAGGGGTCTGGTCTGGGGTCTGTATTAGTTTAGGGGTCTGGTCTGGCGTTTGTATTAGTTTAGGTGTCTGGTCTGGTGTTTCTATTAGTTTAGGGGTCTGGTCTGGGGTCTGTATTAGTTTAGGGGTCTGGTCTGGGGTCTGTATTAGTTTAGGGGTCTGGTCTGGGGTCTGTATTAGTTTAGGGGTCTGGGGTCTGTATTAGTTTAGGGGTCTGGTCTGGGGTCTGTATTAGTTTAGGGGTCTGGTCTGGGGTCTGTATTAGTTTAGGGGTCTGGTCTGGGGTCTGTATTAGTTTAGGGGTCTGGTCTGGGGTCTGTATTAGTTTAGGGGTCTGGTCTGGGGTCTGTATTTATTTAAGTGATCTGATCTGGGGTCTGTATGAGTTTAGGGGGTCTTGGGTTTGTATTCATGGTCATATGCGCTAGTTGTGATTTAAATGCGGTAGTTTACGGATGTGTTCTATATAAATGAACGGGGCATTTGGAGAAACATTTTGCGGGGCGCTGCTTCACTCCACACTCTTCAGAATCTCTTTGATGTCCCTTCTCAAAAGTTGGCAAGTTTCTTGCTAGCAGTGCATTGTGGGAGGTCAGATGGCACAGTTAGAGCTTAGCTGTACGGTCACAAAACTGACAAAGGGGAGGGGCTAAACCGCTGTCGGTTTCCAATGGCAACTAGCAGAATTTTAAAAGCAGCTCTGGATGTGAATGGAGAGAAAGACAAAATAAATAAAAGCCTCAACTTTTTACGTAGAGTTAAATTGAGAAATTCTGTTAAAAACAGAATTACAAGTGAGAAAAAGGGAAAGCTGGGTGACTACCAATATCGGTGCTATTACAGCTCACACAGCGGTTGTCACCCAGCTTTCTGGACTCCTGAATGTCAAATCTTCTTAGTTATCAAGATGTATCACTATATGACTAGGAATAGTTGCCACTCAGGAGTTCAGGAAAGCTGGGTTGGACGTGTAACAGCAGCTTTATATGGGTTATCACTCAGCTTTCCCATGTCATTGAGCCATGAGAAGATAGAGTCGATATCAGTAGATTTAATGATATAGTAAATATATTTTTAGATCTGAGTTGATGAATCAGCTGTAAATAGCAAGAGATGTAAAGTGGCCGCAGGGCAATCAGTGTCGGGAATCTCCGCTGCCTGACTCATCTCCAGGATCTACAAATATAACTCATCTATATTACACAAGTATCTAGATGGTCGAGCGCGCACCGAGCTGAAACGTCGTAAAAATATATAGAATAAAACGTACAAAGCTATCTGGAGAAAAAACTGCAGAATCAGCAGAACAGGACTAGACGCTGAATGTTTCTGTGAACTTAGTACAGGTCACACTGGACGGCTGCAACTACAGCGCCTGAATGAGGTCTCTTCTCGGTCACTGTACATCACATTTATACAATTATAGAACATGGGGAAAGGATTCTCGGCAGTAAGAGCAGTAAAGATGCTGAAGATTTATCGAGATTTACCATTCCATTAGACACCAGGGATTTATGATAGAACAGGATGCGAGAATGACCTGAAGAATGAGAGTGAATGATAATGCAAGTTAATAAAACAAATAATTTATAAGAGCTCAGTACAGGTCACTCTGGCCGGCCACGACTACAGCGCCAGAATGCCAATAAATGCAGTAGTTAATGTCCTGGTCAATTACAGTATGATAGTAGGACAGGCCAAGGTGTCTTTTCAGTTACTGCATATCACATTTAAACAATTATAGAATATAGGGAAAAGGATTCTCGGCAGTAAGAGCAGTAAAGGTGTGGAAGAACTATCGAGAATTACCATTCCTAAAGACATCAGGGATTCGTGAGAGAACAGGATGTGAGAATGACCTGAGGATGAAAGGAAATGTTAATTTATTTTATAAGATAATTAATTTATAAGAGCTTATCAAACTGGGTGATGGCAACTACAGCGCCAGAGCGACGATACATTTTTTAAGAATTGTCAGTTATGCTATGATGTAGGATCGGCTGAGATTTATTCTCTGTGACTGCACTAAATTTTTTAATTATAAAGGAAATTGAAAGGATTCTCAGCAGTAAGAGCAGTACAGATGTGGAAGAACTATCTAGAATTAACATCATTCTTTCATGTGTGAAGGTTCTGGAGGATGAGAGTGAATGTAGCTATATTTTATTAGATATTTAATTTCTGACAGCTTAAAACAGGTCACGTAATATTTATACAATTTTAGATGCTCGTAGAAAGAATTCTCGATAGGTAGAGCAGTAACAACTAAAAAAAAAAAAAAAGACCATTAGATTCAGTAATAAATGTACTGATCAACTTTAGTAAATCAGTAAGACACACCAATATGTTTAATCTGTCCAAACAGTTATAGGGGAAGGTGAAAGAGTTCTCAACACTAAAAGCAGTAAAAATGTGAAGTAACAACAAAGAATTAACGTTTCTAGGGACATTAGATTTTCATAAAAGTAGAAGATGAAGCCATGAACTGGTGGATGCGGGAAGAACACGCAATCAGTTAATGTTAAACAACTACTGACAAAAGGGTTCTCACCAGTTAGAGCAGTAAAGATGCCAACCAGCAATGAGGGAGAGAGCAGATGTAGTTTAGTTCTATTTTGGCTGTGGCATCCTGAGAATGTTTCGTCCTTGCATCACACCTATCTGTAACACAATGTGTGGACTGAGGGATTCAATCGTCCCATGACCTTGAGTCATAAAGGGATTCAGAATAGCCTGGAAAAAGTCAGGGCAGAGGTATTTGGGGACCCTTCTGGGTGGTGTCGTCTGGTATTTTATATGCACGCCCAGATATACTCCTCCACCCACACTTGGTTTGTTCACACTGCATCTCAGGGCAGGAAATTCAACGCAGGATATTTAACCTGCAAATCAAACGGTTTATAAACACATCAGAAGATTCCGGGATTTATCTGTCGCTCTTCACAGAGAACAGAACAGGGTTTATTCCGAGTCATCTAAAATAAGGAGACCAAGTGCTGGGAAGAGTGAGACGAGGGAGGCTTCAAATAGAATACTACTGCTAACAAAACCTCACAATATAAATCTACATAAGATGTTGAGTAAATTTACAAATACTTCACTTTACGATTTTGGTACCGAGTATGCGTTATTTCACTTTTTTTCCCACTTACAACCAGAGCTGCTTTTATATTTCATCTTGTTGCCCTTGGAAACAGACAGCAGTTCCACTGTCGGACATGTGACCTGACAGCTAAGCTCGCACAGGGTTAGGCCCCATGCACACGACCGTATTTTTCATCCGTAATTACGGACCCATTCATTTCTATGGGCTACGGACACCTTTCCGTAATTTAACGGACGGGTGTCCGTTCCGTAGAAATGATCCGTAAAATATAGAACATGTCCTATTCTTGTCCGTAATTACGGCACAGACTCCCCGTAGAAGTCTACGGGAGCTTCCGTAATTACGGATAGCTACGGATGTGCACCCATAGCTGTCTGTAATTACGGAAGCGTTGCTGGGCGAGGCCGAGTTTGCAGATGTTGCACATCATTTTTGGTTTTATTCTTTTTGCGGATCCGTAAATACGGATGCAGTACTGAGCGTATTTGCGGACAAAGTCCTGTAAATGCCGATGACTTACCGTATAGTAAAAACAAAATATGGTCGTGCGCAAGAGGCCTAACTGTAATCTGAGCTCCCACAATGCACTGCCCTCTTGAAACTGGAAACCCGGAAAACATTCATGTAATTCAGAATCAGTACAAGTTTTTAAGTGGCATTGCAAAAGTACCGAAACTTCCCATGAGGGAGGGGAAGGCCCTCCTTTCAGGACTCCCCTCTACTAGAATGGCTTACGTATCAAGCTTACCTACACTGGGGGGGGGGGGGGGGGGCTACCCTACAGATTTGTTGGAACAATTGGTGGTGGTGTGAGGGCTTAAGAGATGTGCTGCTCAGCCTGATGATACACAAGCCCCAGTGATTTCCCGAAATAACAAAGACTTCAGAGACATCCCTTTTCAGAACGGAGCTACGGCTGCCATGAGCTGATTGTCATGGTCAGCCAAGTGGTTTTCCTGCAGTGGCCACTACAGGGAAAATGTAGTATTACATGTCGGCCATTCAGGGAGTATTTCTTACAGAGCGGTTATGCTCCATTCTAGGTCATAGAGTGGGGGTCTAGAGCAGGGGACACCCCCTCTATGTTGTCCATAAGGACATGGGTTGTCTTCACGAGACCACCCCTTTGAGGTCATGTAAAAGTTTCAAAGTAAATTACAGCAAATTCATGGCAATATCTGTCTGCGCTACATGTGGATTTGGCTGCGGATTTCACCCTTTGCATTGCTATGGGTGAAATCTGTGGCGAAAATGTCAAAGAAATTCCCAACATAAAGGACATGGTGTAGATATGAAAACCTGCGTCACGCTCTCCGACCCGCGAGGATTATCTATACAACTTGGGTGTGGGGTTTTGCAAAACACCATTGACTTGCATTGCGCACAAATGCGCCACGTGAGAATATGGACTAACGGAGTTTACCGGTTTTATGTAGATGAAGCGTAATCATTGCATAATGAGAAGTTCTGTCACTTTGTAATAGACTTTGGCCCACATGTACAAATACTTGCGTTTCATGCGCCAATCTTAGTGAGTAGCCGGTGACATTAATATGCGATTCATTTATTGCCCGCTATCTTCTGCTGTTCTACGGCGACTCTGAGCGGTCATAGACTTTCCCTAAAATGTACTCGTAAAATGTGAAAAATCTGTGGTTCCGCCATGGCGCCACCCCTTAAACCACGCCTTTTTGGTAAATACCAGCCGCGGTGTAAAAGTGCTACAAGTCACTGCAAAAAGCTGTTTGCCTCAATTTGATACTCTTTTTTCGTCACAATAGCCAAAAAACACATAATGAATGAGAGCCTCTGTATTTCAATTCCTCGCTGTTTTCAATATTTCTGCTTGCTGTCAGTGAATGGGAACAATCTTGTTTACATCCAGAGGCGAAAAACCTGTATAGACCTAATACCCCTCTCAGCTGAGGGATTGTTACAATTGTATCCAGTCTTGACAATCCTTACCCTACACAACATTCCACCTGCACTGATACATTGTAACAAACAGGACAGTAAGGCTGGGTTCACACGTGGCGGAATTTCACTTGAATTCCGCTGCGGACACTCCGCAGCGTTAATCCGCAGCGGAGCCGTTTCTCCATTGACTTCCACTTCTATTTAGAAGTGTTTGTTTAGACGATGCGTAAAATTCCGCTGTGGAGCATAGGCTGCGGTGCGGAATTTGGTGTCCGCAGCATACAATGGATGTTGCGGAGTTGTGGCTTCAATGGAGATTCTAATTTCCGCAATGAAGTCCGCAGCTGTCATGCACATGTTATGTGTGCTGCGGATGCGTCTTGCTTTTTTGACATGACATTTCTTCATTCTGGCTGGACCTATGTATTTCTAGGTCTACAGCCAGACTGAGGAAGTCAATGGGGCTCCCGTAATGACGGGAGCGTTGCTAGGAGACGTCTGTAAATAGTCACTGTCCAGGGTGCTGAAAGAGTTAAGCGATCGGCAGTAACTGTTTCTGCACCCGGGACAGTGACTACCGATCCCAATATACAGCTACCTGTAAAAAAATAGAAGTTCATACTTACCGAGAACTCCCTGCTTCTGTCTCCAGTCCGGCTTCCCAGGATGACGTTTCAGTCTAAGTGACGGCTGCAGCCAATCACAGGCTAATAACAGGCTGCAGCGGTCACATGGACTGGCGCGTCATCCAGGGAGGTCGGGCTGGATGCCGAAAGAGGGACGCGTCACCAAGACAACGGCCGGTAAGTATGAATTTCATTTACTTTCACTAGGGAAAGTGCTGTCCCTTCTCTCTATCCTGCACTGATAGAGAGAAGGGAAGCACTTTTACCGCAGTCCGCAGCAGCTAGTCCGCATCAATTTACTGCACATTTTGGGCAGAACCGCCGCAGAATCTGCAACGCAGATTCTGTGCGGCATTGATGCGGACAGTTGCGGAGGAAATCCGCCACGTGTGGCCATGCCCTAAAGGGTTTTGTGCTCTCTGCGGCAGCCAGTGATTGGTTGCTGTGGTCACATGTTGTAGATGACATGTGATTGAGTTGAGGCTATAAACAAGGCTTGTGGGGATGACACTACTGGTGGAGCAGGATGGGGACCAGTCCTAGGGTCTGGTGGAGCTCGGGGACCACTCTCCAGCTGAACATTATGTCTACTCCTGGCTCAAAGACTAAATCTGAAATCCTAATTCATATCTGACCGGATTTGTTATTATGTACAGATAAATTATAACGAGACAGGGGTCTGCAATGGAGATGACGGGATACAAGGTCTATGTGATACATCTAGATCTCCATCTCTGGGCTCAGTCCTTATTTTCTGCTCCTCCAGAATGTCCCGGGGGAAGGGTCTTGGAATTAGATCTTGAAACCAGTAATTACCCAGGACCACCCATCAATCACACGTCCCCCCATTACAGCCCAGACCCGCACAATGATAAATACTCTTCCATATTTAGAGACTCATTAAGGTTAGGTCTGTATTACAGCCGGCAATGAGGGAGTAGTATCACCATCATCCTCTTCAGGAAGATCCACATTATGTTTCCTTATATTAAGTGAGTGAGAATTCTAAACAGAAGCAGCGAGAAGGAAGGAGACATCTCCACCCGGACTCTACACCAAGGCTCCGGACAGAGTGCCACTAATTGTTATATTAGGGTCTATAATGAAACCCAAAAAAGGGAAGCAACTTTGAAAATCGTCTTGATAAAGATTCTCCTACCGTTTTATGTATACAGCTCCTATGCAGACCTATCTGTTCCTTCCAACTATCTCCTCTTCTACTGTCTGCAAGATATCAAAAGGAGGGAAGCATTCAATATCCAATATGTTAGATGGGACCCCAGTGTGTCATTATCCTGTACCCCAAGTGTCAATGTGTCATTATCCTGTACCCCAAGTGTCAGTTTCATTATGGTGTACCCCAAGTGTCAGTGTGTCATTATCCTGTACCCCAAGTGTCAGTGTCATTATCCTGTACCCCAAGTGTCAGTGTCATTATCCTGTACCCCAAGTGTCAGTGTCATTATCCTGTACCCCAAGTGTCAGTGTATCATTATCCTGTAGCCCAAGTGTCAGCGTATCATTATCCTGCACCCCAAGTGTCAGTGTATCATTATCCTGCACCCCAAGTGTCAGTGTATCATTATCCTGTAGCCCAAGTATCAGTGTATCATTATCCTGCACCCCAAGTGTCAGTGTATCATTATCCTGTAGCCCAAGTGTCAGTGTATCATTATCCTGCACCCCAAGTATCAGTGTGTCATTATCCTGTACCCCAAGTGTCAGTGTATCATTATCCTGCACCCCAAGTGTCAGTGTATCATTATCCTGTAGCCCAAGTGTCAGTGTATCATTATCCTGCACCCCAAGTATCAGTGTGTCATTATCCTGCAGCCCAAGTGTCAGTGTATCATTATCCTGTAGTCCAAGTGTTAGTGTGTCATTATCCTGTAGCCCAAGTGTCAGTGTCAATATCCTGTACCCCAAGTGTCAGCGTATAATTATCCTGTACCCCAAGTATCAGTATGTCATTATCCTGTAGCCCAAGTGTCAGTGTATCATGAGCCTGTACCCCAAGTGTCAGTGTATCATTATCCTGTACCCCAAGTGTCAGTGTATCATTATCCAGTACCCTAAGTGTCAGTGTATCATAATCCTGTACCCCAAGTGTCAGTGTGTCATTATCCTGTACCCCAAGTGTCAGTGTATCATTATCCTGTACCCCAAGTGTCAGTGTATCATTATCCAGTACCCTAAGTGTCAATGTGTCATTATCCAGTACCCCAAGTGTCAGTGTGTCATGATCCTGTATCCCAAGTGTCAGTGTCATTATCCTGTACCCCAAGTGTCAGTGTCATTATCCTGTACCCCAAGTGTCAGTGTCATTATCCTGTACCCCAAGTGTCAGTGTGTAATTATCCTGTACCCCAAGTGTCAGTGTCATTATCCTGTATCCCAAGTGTCAGTGTGTCATTATCCTGTACCCCAAGTGTCAGTGTATTATTATCCTGTACCCCGAGTGGATACAGGATAATGACCGGCCTCCATCCGGACTCTTTGCCGGAGCATAGAATTTTGTAATGGAAAATTTTTGATCTTGTAGGTTTTGTGATAGACGTCCTATAAAAGAAAGAGAAAAAATGAAAGATGAGAAAACAAGTCAATGACGAACATAAACCGTGTGACATAAGAGATCAGAAAAGATGAGGTGAAGGGTCAATGTGAGAGTCCGGAGAAAACAGAAGAGAAACGGAAAGATAATAGTAACTGAAGAAACTGAACAGCAACATGATATAGAAAGAACAAGAAAAGGGAGATAAAAGTACAGAACATCATATGTATTATATCATAATGTCTACAGAAGAAATATCTCTTCAGCTCTACAGAGGGCAGTAGTTATATTCTAGTATATAGGAGCAGTATTATAGTAGTTATATTCTTGTATATAGGAGCAGTATTATAGTAGTTATATTCTTGTATATAGGAGCAGTATTATAGTAGTTATATTCTTGTATATAGGGGCAGTATTATAGTAGTTATATTCCTGTATATAGGGGGCAGTATTATAGTAGTTATATTCTAGTATATAGGAGCAGTATTATAGTAGTTATATTCTTGTATATATAGGAGCAGTATTATAGTAGTTATATTCTTATATATAGGAGCAGTATTATAGTAGTTATATTCTTATATATAGGAGCAGTATTATAGTAGTTATATTCTTGTATATAGGAGCAGTATTATAGTAGTTATATTCTTGTATATAGGGGGCAGTATTATAGTAGTTATATTCTTGTATATAGGGGGCAGTATTATAGTAGTTATATTCTTGTATATAGGGGCAGTATTATAGTAGTTATATTCTTGTATATAGGGTCAGTATTATAGTAGTTATATTCTAGTATATAGGAGCAGTATTATAGTAGTTATATTCTTGTATATAGGAGAAGTATTATAGTAGTTATATTCTTGTATATAGGGGGCAGTATTATAGTAGTTATATTCTTGTATATAGGGGGCAGTATTATAGTAGTTATATACTTGTATATAGGGCAGTATTATAGTAGTTATATTCTTGTATATAGGGGCAGTATTATAGTATGGTAGTTATATTCTTGTATATAGGGGGCAGTATTATAGTAGTTATATTCTTGTATATAGGGGTAGTATTATAGTAGTTATATTCTTGTATATAGGGGGCAGTATTATAGTAGTTATATTCCTGTATATAGGAGCAGTATTATAGTAGTTATATTCTAGTATATAGGAGCAGTATTATAGTAGTTATATTCTTGTATATAGGAGAAGTATTATAGTAGTTATATTCTTGTATATAGGGGGCAGTATTATAGTCGTTATATTCTTGTATATAGGGGGCAGTATTATAGTAGTTATATACTTGTATATAGGGCAGTATTATAGTAGTTATATTCTTGTATATAGGGGCAGTATTATAGTACGGTAGTTATATTCTTGTATATAGGGGGCAGTATTATAGTAGTTATATTCTTGTATATAGGGGGCAGTATTATAGTAGTTATATTCTTGTATATAGGAGCAGTATTATAGTAGTTATATTCTTGTATATAGGAGCAGTATTATAGTAGTTATATTCTTGTATATAGGGGCAGTATTATAGTAGTTATATTCTTGTATATAGGAGAAGTATTATAGTAGTTATATTCTTGTATATAGGGGCCGTATTATAGTAGTTATATTCTTGTATATAGGGGGCAGTATTATAGTAGTTATATTCTTGTATATAGGGGGCAGTATTATAGTAGTTATATTCTTGTATATAGGAGCAGTATTATAGTAGTTATATTCTTGTATATAGGAGCAGTATTATAGTAGTTATATTCTTGTATATAGGAGCAGTATTATAGTAGTTATATTCTTGTATATAGGAGAAGTATTATAGTAGTTATATTCTTGTATATAGGGGGCAGTATTATAGTAGTTATATTCTTGTATATAGGGGGCAGTATTATAGTAGTTATATACTTGTATATAGGGCAGTATTATAGTAGTTATATTCTTGTATATAGGGGCAGTATTATAGTACGGTAGTTATATTCTTGTATATAGGGGGCAGTATTATAGTAGTTATATTCTTGTATATAGGGGTAGTATTATAGTAGTTATATTCTTGTATATAGGGGGCAGTATTATAGTAGTTATATTCCTGTATATAGGAGCAGTATTATAGTAGTTATATTCTAGTATATAGGAGCAGTATTATAGTAGTTATATTCTTGTATATAGGAGAAGTATTATAGTAGTTATATTCTTGTATATAGGGGGCAGTATTATAGTAGTTATATTCTTGTATATAGGGGGCAGTATTATAGTAGTTATATACTTGTATATAGGGCAGTATTATAGTAGTTATATTCTTGTATATAGGGGCAGTATTATAGTACGGTAGTTATATTCTTGTATATAGGGGGCAGTATTATAGTAGTTATATTCTTGTATATAGGGGGCAGTATTATAGTAGTTATATTCTTGTATATAGGAGCAGTATTATAGTAGTTATATTCTTGTATATAGGAGCAGTATTATAGTAGTTATATTCTTGTATATAGGGGCAGTATTATAGTAGTTATATTCTTGTATATAGGAGAAGTATTATAGTAGTTATATTCTTGTATATAGGGGCCGTATTATAGTAGTTATATTCTTGTATATAGGGGGCAGTATTATAGTAGTTATATTCTTGTATATAGGGGGCAGTATTATAGTAGTTATATTCTTGTATATAGGAGCAGTATTATAGTAGTTATATTCTTGTATATAGGAGCAGTATTATAGTAGTTATATTCTTGTATATAGGAGCAGTATTATAGTAGTTATATTCTTGTATATAGGGGGCAGTATTATAGCAGTTATATTCTTGTATATAGGAACAGTATTATAGTAGTTATATTCTTGTAGATAGGGGCAGTATTATAGTAGTTATATTCTTGTATATAGGGAGCAGTATTATAGTAGTTATATTCTTGTATATAGGGGCAGTATTATAGTAGTTATATTCTTGTATATAGAGGCAATATTATAGTAGTTATATTCTTGTATATAGGGGGCAGTATTATAGTAGTTATATTCTTGTATATAGGGGGCAGTATTATAGTAGTTATATTCTTGTATATATGGAGCAGTATTATAGTAGTTATATTCTTGTATATAGGAGGCAGTATTATAGTAGTGATATTCTTGTATGTAGGTGCAGTATTATAGTAGTTATATTCTTGTATATAGGGGCAGTATTATAGTAGTTATATTCTTGTATATAGGGGCAGTATTATAGTAGTTATATTCTTGTATATAGGGGCAGTATTATAGTAGTTAAATTCTTGTATATAGGGGACAGTATTATAGTAGTTATATTCTTGTATATAGGGGGCAGTATTATAGTAGTTATATTCTTGTATATAGGGGGCAGTATTATAGTAGTTATATTCTTGTATATAGGAGCAGTATTATAGTAGTTATATTCTTGTATATAGGAGCAGTATTATAGTAGTTATATTCTTGTATGTAGGTGCAGTATTATAGTAGTTATATTCTTGTATATAGGGGCAGTATTATAGTAGTTATAGTCTTGTATATAGGGGCAGTATTATAGTAGTTATATTCTTGTATATAGGGGCAGTATTATAGTAGTTATATTCTTGTATATAGGGGCAGTATTATAGTAGTTATATTCTTGTATATAGGGGGCAGTATTATAGTAGTTATTGTCTTGTATATAGGAGCAGTATTATAGTAGTTATATTCTTGTATATAGGGGACAGTATTATAGTAGTTATATTCTTGTATATAGGGGGCAGTATTATAGTAGTTATATTCTTGTATATAGCAGCAGTATTATAGTAGTTATATTCTTGTATATAGGAGCAGTATTATAGTAGTTATATTCTTGTATATAGGGGGCAGTATTATAGTAGTTATATTCTTGTATATAGGGAGCAGTATTATAGTAGTTATATTCTTGTATATAGGGGGCAGTATTATAGTAGTTATATTCTTGTATATAGGAGGCAGTATTATAGTAGTTATATTCTTGTATATAGGGGGCAGTATTATAGTAGTTATATTCTTGTATATAGGAGGCAGTATTATAGTAGTTATATTCTTGTATATAGGGGGCAGTATTATAGTAGTTATATTCTTGTATATAGGGGGTAGTATTATAGTAGTTATATTCTTGTATATAGGAGGCAGTATTATAGTAGTTATATTCTTGTATATAGGGGCAGTATTATAGTAGTTATATTCTTGTATATAGGGGCAGTATTATAGTAATTATATTCTTGTATATAGGGAGCAGTATTATAGTAGTTATATTCTTGTATATAGAGGCAGTATTATAGTAGTTATATTCTTGTATATAGGGGCAGTATTATAGTAGTTATATTCTTGTATATAGGGGGCAGTATTATAGTAGTTATATTCTTGTATATAGGGGCAGTATTATAGTAGTTATATTCTTGTATATAGGAGCAGTATTATATTAGTTATATTCTTGTATATAGGGGCAGTATTATAGTAGTTATATTCTTGTATATAGGATCAGTATTATAGTAGTTATATTCTTGTATATAGGAGCAGTATTATAGTAGTTATATTCTTGTATATAGTAGCAGTATTATAGTAGTTATATTCTTGTACATAGGGGCAGTATTATAGTAGTTATATTCTTGTATATAGGAGCAGTATTATAGTAGTTATATTCTTGTATATAGGACTAGTATTATAGTAGTTATATTCTTGTATATAGGAGGCAGTATTATAGTAGTTATATTCTTGTATATAGGGGGCAGTATTATAGTAGTTATATTCTTGTATATAGGGGCAGTATTATAGTAGTTATATTCTTGTATATACGGGCAGTATTATAGTAGTTATATTCTTGTATATAGGGGGCAGTATTATAGTCGTTATATTCTTGTATATAGGAGCAGTATTATAGTAGTTATATTCTTGTATATAGGGGGCAGTATTATAGTAGTTATATTCTTGTATATAGGGGGCAGTATTATAGTAGTTATAGTCTTGTATATAGGGGGCAGTATTATAGTAGTTATATTCTTGTATATAGGAGCAGTATTATAGTAGTTATATTCTTGTATATAGGGGGCAGTATTATAGTAGTTATATTCTTGTATATAGGGGCAGTATTATAGTAGTTATATTCTTGTATATAGGGGGCAGTATTATAGTAGTTATATTCTTGTATATAGGGAGCAGTATTATAGTAGTTATATTCTTGTATATAGGGGCAGTATTATAGTAGTTATATTCTTGTATATAGGGAGCAGTATTATAGTAGTTATATTCTTGTATATAGGGGCAGTATTATAGTAGTTATATTCTTGTATATAGGGGGCAGTATTATAGTAGTTATATTCTTGTATATAGGGGGCAGTATTATAGTAGTTATATTCTTGTATATAGGGGGCAGTATTATAGTAGTTATATTCTTGTATATAGGGGCAGTATTATAGTAGTTATATTCTTGTATATAGGGGGCAGTATTATAGTAGTTATATTCTTGTATATAGGGGCAGTATTATAGTAGTTATATTCTTGTATATAGGAGCAGTATTATAGTAGTTATATTCTTGTATATAGGGAGCAGTATTATAGTAGTTATATTCTTGTATATAGGAGCAGTATTATAGTAGTTATATTCTTGTATATAGGAGGCAGTATTATAGTAGTTATATACTTGTATATAGGGGGCAGTATTATAGTAGTTATATTCTTGTATATAGGGGGCAGTATTATAGTAGTTATATTCTTGTATATAGGGGGTAGTATTATAGTAGTTATATTCTTGTATATAAGGGGCAATATTATAGTAGTTATATTCTTGTATATAGGGGCAGTATTATAGTAGTTATATTCTTGTATATAGGGGGCAGTATTATAGTAGTTATATTCTTGTATATTGGGGCAGTATTATAGTAGTTATATTCTTGTATATAGGGGGTAGTAGTATTATAGTAGTTATATTCTTGTATATAGGGGCAGTATTATAGTAGTTATATTCTTGTATATAGGGAGCAGTATTATAGTAGTTATATTCTTGTATATAGGGGCAGTATTATAGTAGTTATATTCTTGTATATAGGAGCAGTATTATAGTAGTTATATTCTTGTATATAGGGGGCAGTATTATAGTAGTTATATTCTTGTATATAGGGAGCAGTATTATAGTAGTTATATTCTTGTATATAGGGAGCAGTATTATAGTAGTTATATTCTTGTATATAGGGGCAGTATTATAGTAGTTATATTCTTGTATATAGGAGCAGTATTATAGTAGTTATATTCTTGTATATAGGAGCAGTATTATAGTAGTTATATTCTTGTATATAGGGAGCAGTATTATAGTAGTTATATTCTTGTATATATGAGGCAGTATTATAGTAGTTATATTCTTGTATATAGGGGGCAGTATTATAGTAGTTATATTCTTGTATATAGGGGCAGTATTATAGTAGCACTATTATACTACTCACTATGGACAAGAATAAAGCTGCACTTACAGATTACACAAAACTCATCTAAACTCGCTGATATCGAAGGGATCGACCGCTTTGTTATGTGTATGGAGAAAGAAGTATCTGGGGATGTTGAATTTTGACATACCCGATCCTTTGTTCTCGTGGGAGATAAGCAGCTGCTGGAGGGGGACTGGTATTGGCTTATTCTTCTCTCTCCTTTGAAATAAACATTCACGCTCTAATATAAAAATAAAAATAAGAGAATTTTGTAGTTTTAATGAGACATTTGTGGAAATAAAAAACATAGTTGCAGGGGAGGCACGAGGTTTTACTTTTACTTACTATTTTCTCATCTTCCAATATGTGATTCAGCAGCCTTGGTCTAATGTGCCAGGGTCAATCTGTTTTCCGGTAACTGCGCCCGTCTGACAGATAATATACTGGATGGTGGCGACAGAGATAACAAATTCTTTGCCCAAATATGGAGTCCTTTGGAATGGGCACTGAGATTTATGGGACTCGCTGGCACAGAGAGCCTGGCACTATCACGCACTGCAGGTGAAGAGTCTCCCTGCTACATGAGAACCACAGAAAGACGAGCGCTCACTGCAGGCGCATCCCAAAAACACAGCGAAAGTCAGTGACATATCAAATCACAGAAACACAGCGGCAGTGGTCAAGAAATTTAGCTTCAAAACCCCAGTATATAGAAGTCCATCTGTCGTCTTCTTTTGTCCCGTGTTTCTACTCCGCAATTTTATAAAACTGGAACAATATGGCGGCCATTAGGGGTTAAACACATATCAGTTAATGGTGCCACGCACACATCCGTTTTTATTTGCGGATTCGTCTGCCCGATCCGTAAAATTGAGGGCTGGTCCTACCAATGTCAGTTATTGCGTTTGGTCTCGCCCAGTTAAAAAACGGACTGCAGAAGGAATCCATCTGTATGCGGTCTGTTCTTTGACGCCTCGATGAACCGATTTTGAGAAGCGAATTACTATGGCGCAGGACCGACCCGATTTATGGGACAGTCAAAATGCTACCATGACCGGTACAAAAAAGATGACGTCCGTGGGGCGATACAAAAAAAATGATTACCGCATTGTTGGCCCCCAGTGACCTTGGCTGCCGTGTTCTTGTGATGCCAATGCAATTGCTAAATTGATGTCCGATCCCCGGGATAGACCATCAATATCTTATTGGTACAGGGCCGTCTCTTGGTGCCCTCGCCCATCGTCTGATTAGAAGGGGCAGCGGCGATCATGCGAGCGCTCTTTCCCCTCTATTCCTTACCTGCTCCGTACTGTGAATCGCTGACACACCTGGCGGTTTACGGTATTGCGCTGGTATAAGTGTGTCGGCGATTCACAGTACGGAGAAGTAAAAGGAATCAAGGGGAAGAAAGGTGTTTCCTGTGGGTCGGGGCAAGTTGATGACAATTTTCCCTCCTTCCGTTTTTTTTTCTGGACTATTAAATACAGAAGAAATACGGCCGCATAATACGGACAAATGGAACGGATTCGGAGCAAAAACGGAAACAATATGGACCTCAAAAGCGACACTCGGATCCATTTTTTGTGGCCGTATAAAAGGACAAGAATGTGTGCATGAGCCCTAAAGCTTCTACAGAGGTCGTCACCCAGCTTTCCTAGAGTCCAGAATGGTAAATCGTACTATTTGTCCTGTAAAGAGCACTGTAAGGGTCAATGCACACGAAGCGTATTACGTGCGGTTTTGCGTGCGACAAAACCGCAGCGTAATACAGTACCAGGATAGACTGGATCTCATGTCCACGCTGTGTTTTCGGAAACCGCAGCATGTCAATTTATCTCGCGATTCCGCTTGCGAATTCTATCTCCCTAGTTCTGGAGGAACGCGCCGCAAAACGTAAAAACCGCACCGAAGACGCAATAAAAAAATGCACCGTCATGTGCGTTTTTCTGCAAATTTCTTGCTGTTTCCTGTGGTTTCGCTGCGTATTTTCCGCAGCAAAATACGCAACGTGTGCATGTAGCCTAATACCGGCTAGAATGGCGTGTGAGAAGCAGATATACAATAGCGGGACGTCCGTATTTACCGGGAAAGTTTGAGAAATGCTCCTGAAATATTCCACAAATTATTTAAATATTGGTTCAGCAAACACTAACCCTGCAGTCTGTCTCCTCCTTATGTGCGGTCTACTTTATCGCAATCTATCGTTCCCTGTTATCAGCCATTTCAGGCTAGGGAGAGGCGGACTGTAGCACAGCTGAATCCAATCTATTGTTTACTGTTATCAGCCATGAGAGGCTAACGGGCCCATTTTACACAGGTCAATGATCGGGCAAACAAGCGATCATCTAAACGCTCATTCCTGATCATTGTCCTGTGTGAATACGAGAAAGATCAGCCAATGAACGAGCAGACGTTTTTGTAACAATTTATTATCGTTGACGGCGGCTCCGTGTTATCAATGCGCTGCCAACATGATGCAAATGTATCGATTTTATGTCCCTATACGTGACCAATCATGGCTTCCTGTGAGCAAACGAGCGCCGATCAACGAGCTCGTTGATCGGCGCTCGTTTTTACGGCTCATATTTATTCACTGATCCCTACTTTCTGCCACATCTCCAGAGATATTTACATCATATATGTGACTAATATCAGCCGTTCCTCTTATAATGCTCCTGTACTATTATAAGATGTTGATTTGAGGTGCGCTGGCTCTTTAAATTAATATCAGACTGTAAGCTCTGCTGTCCAGGGTTAACGCATGTATTTCAATGGGGCCTGCAAAAAAGCAGCAGTATAGTCCTGGACATTTCCCGTATTGTCAGGGTATGTTCACACGGCTTATCTTCGGGCTGAAAAATCGGAAGCAGAACGCCTCCAAACATCTGCCCATTGATTTCATTGGAAAAAACGGCGTTCTGTTCCAACGGGGCGTTTTTTTTAATACGGCCGTTTTAAGAAACGGCCGCGTAAAAAAACGCCCACGAAAAAGAAGTGCAGGTCACTTCTTCAGCCGTTTTTGGAGCCGTTTTTCATAGGCTCTAAAAATGGCCGTAAAAAACGCGAGTGGCTTAAAAAAACGGCTGAAAATCAGGAGCTGTTTTGCCTTGAAGACCGCTCCTCCGTATGTTCAGACGTTTTTGTGTGTGCACACAGAGCCTCAGTGAGATTTGCTGCGTCCCTGACTGAGGTTTTCAGGACCTTGGACAGAGACCAGAGAACTGGCAGCTTCTGGATGAGACGCAGCATCCTGCAGGCAGAAGTGCCAAGATGATGTGTGACGGGTATGCCACCTGTGAGCCCGCACATCTGGTAGTATGCTGCAGGTGGAGTGATATCACCACACTGGGGGAGGGGGGGACTTGATTGCCCCTTATCGCTCTACCTGATAATAGAGACAATGGATTAGGCAGATGTGATCTCACACAGTCCTCTCTACCACCCTAGACCATCAGTGATGGTAGCATTAACCCCTTCCCTAACCTAGAGCATCACAGATTTTACCACTAACCCCTTCAGTACCCTAGACCACCAGGGATGCTATGATTACCCTCTATACCTAATCCTAGACCACCAGGGATGCTATGATTACCCTCCATACCTAATCCTAGACCACCAGGGATGCTATGATTACCCTCCATACCTAATCCTAGACCACCAGGGATGCTATGATTACCCTCTATACCTAATCCTAGACCACCAGGGATGCTATGATTACCCTCTATACCTAATCCTAGACCACCAGGGATGCTATGATTACCCTCTATACCTAATCCTAGACCACCAGGGATGCTATGATTACCCTCTATACCTAATCCTAGACCACCAGGGATGCTATGATTACCCTCCATACCTAATCCTAGACCCCCAGGGATGCTATGATTACCCTCTACACCTAATCATAGACCACCAGGGATACTATGATTACCCTCCATACCTAATCCTAGACCCCCAGGGATGCTATGATTACCCTCTATACCTAATCCTAGACCCCCAGGGATGCTATGATTACCCTCCTTACCTAATCCTAGACCACCGGGGATGCTATGATTACCCTCTATACCTAATCCTAGACCACCGGGGATGCTATGATTACCCTCTATACCTAATCATAGACCACCAGGGATGCTATGATTACCCTCCATACCTAATCCTAGACCACCAGGGATGCTATGATTACCCTCTATACCTAATCCTAGACCACCAGGGATGCTATGATTACCCTCTATACCTAATCATAGACCCCCAGGGATGCTATGATTACCCTCCATACCTAATCCTAGACCACCAGGGATGCTATGATTACCCTCTATACCTAATCATAGACCCCCAGGGATGATATGATTACCCTCCATACCTAATCCTAGACCACCAGGGATGCTATGATTACCCTCTATACCTAATCCTAGACCACCAGGGATATTTCCATGATCCCCTCTACCACCTTATCCATTAGGAATATTACCATTAACCTCTTCACCACCCTGCTCATAAACTAAGTATATAATCTGATGCTGTGTTATTGGACACCTGATCCGTCTTGCCTGGTCTGCCCGACTGCACAAGGGGCCCAGAAATTCTGTAAGGGGCCCTGGCACTGCCAACTGCTGCCCAGTGCACAACAAGAACACGGGTCATGCCTGGTCATTACTACTATAGCATGATCTCTCTCTCTCTATATATATAGTATAAGATGTTCTATATTATTGAACAGATAAAAGAAATCATAACCGGCTATTTGACTCCGCTGGACTGTATTGAATGTCTCCTTAGTGGTAGAAACGTGCAAGATTGGGTAAAGGAGCATTGCAGAGGGTCGCACTGAGCAGCGGATTCTTAAAGGGAATGTGTCGCTAGAAATATATATTATTTTTCAGTTAAACTGTTAGTATATAAATGATTACACATTGTTTTAATTTTTTTACAAGTCAGGAAATATTATAAATTACATTCTAATTTATAACATTTCCCTGTGCTGGTCACTAGAGGGAGCAATTCCCAAAATTGCAGCATTGGCAATGTGGTAAAGCAACCTCATTGCTTTATGCTGCAAATTTGGGGTAGACACACTCGCTCTAGTGTCCTCAAACAATCCCCCCTCCCTTATCCTGGCTAGTGCCAGGAGAAGGTTGAATCTTCAAACCTCCTACACTGTGTGCCGCCATTTTCTGAGCGAATGCACAGTGTAGGAGGATTAGATACAGTGGTAATCAGACAGTATCACACGAACAAACATAATACACACATCACATACACAAACATAACTTACATGCCTCCTGTCGCCGCTGCCGCCTCCGCTCCTATACCTTGCGTCTTCACTGCCTTAAACATATGGCCGGAAGCCGCGACCGGAAGTAGTCATCTTACTGTCCGGCCGCGGCTTCCGGTCCACATGAAAATGGTGCCGAATGTCGCTCGGCCGAAGACCTTCCTTTTGGTGTGTGTGGGAGCGGCGCATGTGCCATTCCCACACAGACGGCGTACGCTATAGTGAATGGGACGGCTCCCGTTTGCATTCTCTATGGGGATGTATGTGCCGTATTCCATCTCTGTATGTGTCGTTAATCGACACATACAGAGATGAAAAAAAAAATGGCAGCCCCCATAGAGAAGTAAAAGTAAGAACAAAGTAAAAAGTAGAACATGAGAATATAAATAAATAAAATTTATTTTAATATCAAACTAAAAGCAATATTATATTAAAAAAAAAAATATTTCGTGACACCTTCCCTTTAAAGGGCACTTCCAAAGCATTGGACATAACTGCTCAGGGTCTGTGTCTCAAGGAGGACAATAAAACCGCCAGATTTGTATGTTAGAAATCCCAGGCTGCTGCTGCTACATTGATTTCTATTGCCACGCAAGTAGGAGGAGAAGCCAGCTACTTCCTGCCTCCCTGATGTCACCAGAGAACTACACTTCCCAGTATTCTTTAAAAAAGAAAAAACACATTT
This sequence comes from Rhinoderma darwinii, assembly GCF_050947455.1. NCBI lineage: Eukaryota > Metazoa > Chordata > Amphibia > Anura > Rhinodermatidae > Rhinoderma > Rhinoderma darwinii. The sequence goes on along the minus strand of NC_134691.1, from coordinate 340,374,244 downwards.
TTGTTCCAAACTTTACAGATAGATTTAATGAAACACGCCTGAGTGAGGGTCATAGTTATCTCACTGTGACTGCCAGGGAGAGCTAAAAGAGGGAGGGGTGAGTACACTGGGTGACAATGAAAGGAGTCTCATAGGAGCGGCTATGGCGGACAATAGTAAGTATGAGTCAGATAGCTACTTCCTGTCCAGCAAACTGAAGTCAGTAGAAGGATGGAGGACAAACACCACATATTTCCCCTGTCCTGCTAGTTTGCTACAATGTATCAGTGCAGGTAAAATGTATCAGGCTGGAGTCCAGGCAAGTTTAGCTCTGAGGATTGTCTAGGTAGGATACAATTGTAGCAAACCCTCAACTGCGAGAAGTATTAGGTCATAACAGGTTTTCATCCTCTGAATTTATACAAGAATATTCCCATTTACTGACAGCAAGCAGAGATCTTGAAAATAGTGAGGAATTGGAACACAAAAGGACAGATCTACTAAGACTCAGTGTTTCATTTGCCAGTATTAGCGATCTGCTCCGCTGGAGTGAGATGTGACAGGTTTATAAAGGGCGCACACCTCTTAATAAATCTGTCGCATCGTCCCGCTGGCCGTGTGGCACAGTGACCGCAGCTGTGCGTCATCCATTCCCATCCCCCACCAGACATAAAACAATCCTGTTCTCTCCTTAGCGTGTGGCGGCTCATACAAGGTCCTCACGCCGCCCGGTATCACAACTTTATATGAGCCACGTCACGCTGGGGGCCCCGGAGGGAGGAAGAAGAGCGGTGACGTGTGCATAAAAAAAAATAATAATTATTTTATTTATTTCTTTGTCCGGTGGAGGGGGTAGTCTGAATATTGGGGGGGAGGGGGGCACAGTACGGGGAACGGCCCAGACCTCTATCTTGCTACGCCCCACAGAGTGAAACATACGGCAGCTCGGAGCTGGCTTAGATTTCCACTATAATTGACTGAAGTTTTTGGGCGTAAATTAGAATGAATTTGTTGGGCCACTGTGACCCGCCCCCTTTTGCAAAGCCACGCCTCCTTTTGGAAGGCGAATTGAGACTTTTGGGCTCTTTGGCGACTCTTCTACGCCAGAAAACGGACCAAAAAAAGTTGATAAATTCCCTCAAACCATATTAGAAAGTTGCAGAACTTTCCATTATATAACAATTAAACTTCATGTACATTAGACGGGATCTACAGACAGCAGTGGCTCCCTCTACACACTATATATATATATAATTTTTAACATTTTATTATGTTGAGGTCTTGTGCTAAAATAAAAGCAAATTCAAGTTTTTCTTCATCATTCTGCACTCAATACCCCATAATGACAAAGTGAAAACCGAATTTGAGAAATTTTTGTACATTTAAAAAAAATGAAAAACTCAAATTTCGCACAGAAATAAATATTCAGACCCTTTGCTATGACTCTTGACATTTAGCTCTGGGACCTCCCATGTCTCTAGATCATCTGTGAAATGTTTCTGCACCTTGATTGGAGACCATCTGTGGTAAATTCATTTGATTGGACATGATTTGGAAAGACACACCTCTGTCTATATAAGGTCTCACAGCTGACAATGTATATCAGAGCAAAAACCAAGTCATGAGGAGGAAAGAGCTGCCTGTAGAGCTCAGAGACAGGATTGTGTGGAGGGACAGATCTGGAGAAAGGTCCAAAAAAAATGTCTTCTACACTGAAAGTTCCCAAGAGCACAGTGGCCTCCATAATTCTTAAATGGAAGAAGTTTGGAACGACCAGGACTCTTCCGAGAGCCGGCCGCCCCACCAAACCAAGTAATCGGGGGAGAAGGGCCTTAGTAAGAGAGGTGACCAAGAACATAATGGTCACTCTGGCTGAGCTCCAAAGATCCTGTGTGCAGATGGGAGAAACTTCCAGAAGGTCGACCATCACTGCAGCACTCCACTGATCTGGGCTTTATGGCAGCGTGGCCAGGAAGAAGCCTCTCCTCACTAAAAGACACATGAAAGCCGCCTGGTGTTGCAAAAAAAAAAAAAAAGCACCTAAAGGACCTCAGACTGTGAGAAACAAGATTCTGGGGTCTGATGAAACCAACACTGAACTTTTTGCCTCAATTCTAAAGCGTTATGTCTGAAGGAAACAAGGCACTGCCCGTCACCTGCCCAATACCGCCCCTACAGTGAAGCAGCATCATGCTGCGGGGGTGCTTTTCAGCGGCTGGGACAGAGAGACTGGTCAGGGGTTGAGGGAAAGATGAACGGAGCAAAGTACAGAGATATTCTTAATGAAAACCTGATCCGGAGCGCTCTGCACCTCAGACTGGGCCGAAGGTTTACCTTCCAACAAGACAATGACCCATAGCACGCAGCCGAGACAACACAGGAGAGGCGGGGGGACAACACAGGAGAGGCGGGGGGACGACACAGGAGAGGTGGGGGGACCGCACAGGAGAGGCGGGGGGGACAACACAGGAGAGGCGGGGGGGACAACACAGGAGAGGCGGGGGGGACAACACAGGAGAGGCGGGGGGACGACACAGGAGAGGCGGGGGGACCACACAGGAGAGGCGGTGGGGACGACACAGGAGAGGGGGGAGACCACACAGGAGAGGCGGGGGGACCACACAGGAGAGGCGGGGGGGACAACACAGGAGAGGCGGGGGGACCGCACAGGAGAGGCGGGGGGACCACAGGAGAGGCGGGGACGACGACACAGGAGAGGCGGGGGGACAACACAGGAGAGGGGGGGAGACAACACAGGAGAGGCGGGGGGACAACACAGGAGAGGGGGGGAGACAACACAGGAGAGGCGGGGGGACAACACAGGAGCGGCGGGGACAACACAGGAGCGGCGGGGGACAACACAGGAGCAGCGGGAACCACACAGGAGCGGCGGGGGGCAACACAGGAGCGGCGGGGTGATGACACAGGAGAGGGGGGGACAACACAGGCTGATACCCCTCCATGCCACGCCGCATTGATAATAGTTCAGCAGTGCCACAGGCTGATCACCTCCATGCCACGCCGCATTGATAATAGTTCAGCAGTGCCACAGGCTGATCGCCTCCATGCCACGCCGCATTAATAACACCTCAGCAGTGCCACAGGCTGATACCCCTCCATGCCACGCCACATTGATAACACCTCAGCAGTGCCACAGGCTGATCGCCTCCATGCCACGCCACATTGATAACACCTCAGCAGTGCCACAGGCTGATCGCCTCCATGCCATGCCGCATTGATAACACCTCAGCAGTGCCACAGGCTGATCACCTCCATGCCACGCCGCATTGATAACACCTCAGCAGTGCCGCAGGCTGATCGCCCCCATGCCACGCCGCATTGATAACCCCTCAGCAGTGCCACAGGCTGATCGCCTCCATGCCACGCCGCATTGATAACACCTCAGCAGTGCCACAGGCTGATCGCCTCCATGCCACGCCACATTGATAACACCTCAGCAGTGCCCCAGGCTGATCGTCTCCATGCCACGCCGCATTGATAACACCTCAGCAGTGCCACAGGCTGATCACCTCCATGCCACGCCGCATTGATAACACCTCAGCAGTGCCACAGGCTGATCGCCTCCATGCCATGCCGCATTGATAACACCTCAGCAGTGCCACAGGCTGATACCCCTCCATGCCACGCCGCATTGATAACCCCTCAGTAGTGCCACAGGCTGATCGCCTCCATGCCATGCCGCATTGATAACACCTCATCAGTGCCACAGGCTGATCACCTCCATGCCACGCCGCATTGATAACCCCTCAGTAGTGCCACAGGCTGATCGCCTCCATGCCACGCCGCATTGATAACACCTCAGCAGTGCCACAGGCTGATCACCTCCATGCCACGCCGCATTGATGCAGTAATTCATGCAGAGTCGGAGCCCCGGCCAAGTATTGAGGGCAGATACTGGACAGACTTCTCAGTAGGACGACATTTCGGTATTAAAAATCATTTTTGAAATTGGGCTTCTATAATATTCTCATTCTCTGAGACACTAAATTTTGGGTTTTCATTAACTGTTCCCATAATCATCAACATTAACAGAAAACAATGCTGGAAACAGATCCCTCTGTGTGTGATGAATCTATAGAATATACGAGATCCCTCTGTGTGTAATAATCTATAGAATACACAAGTTTCACGTTTTGAATAGAATTACTGAAATAAATGAACTTTTTAATGATATTCTAATTGATAGAGGACTGGTATATATATATATATATATATACACACACACACACACACCTGTAATCCGGTATTTGATAATCCAAAATTCTGGCACCTTTCAGTTGCCATTGATGCCTGTACTGTGTATATATATTCCTGGGATTTTGGGAGATGCTGTGACATTTGATGACCTCCAGAACAGCTGCCAGGAGCCGGTGGTAAAAGCCGCCAATCCCAGAATTAATCCGGCCGCGTGCGCTGGGGACAATTACTGAGGAATCAAGACACGATGAAGAGTCAGAGCATCGATCTGTTAATGCTGCGGGGTCACGTGTACCCAACGCTGCCGGATCAATGCTGGAGGGGGGGTGGGGGTCACCTTGTAAATGTATCATACCCACTGAATATAATGATGTAATGAGGCGTTTATCATCAACCCTTACACTGCTGGAGTGCCGGCACATAGTGTAACTGGAATGGCTGCGATTGGCAATAAAGGGAAACCCCACACAAATATTGGCGAGTTATTATTAGTTGGGGTTCCTCCAATTCTGTATGAATAAACTAAGTGAAGATGACAGAATAGGAATACGACGTCACTCATCAGGACCTGCAGCATCCGCACCGTTACCGGTCAGTACGTCCTCTGCACAGAGCTCCATACGAAAGCGGTTCTTAAAGGAATTGTCCACTCTAACAGATTTTGGGGGGGGGGGGGATTTTATAAAGGCTTTATGCTGCAAAAGTTGCAAATTATGGATCACGCCCTAATTGTGCAATAATTTGAAACTTTTTGCCAATTTTACGCGGCTCTTGCTGCTTTAAAGAGAACCTTTCACCTGCCCAGACATGAGCAGCTGAGTGCAGAGTGTAAATGGCAAGGGGGCCTGTAAATGGCAAGGGGGCGTGTAAATGGCAAGGGGGCGTGATACTTATCGGTGTGACACTGTCCAATCAGCTACGGGCAGTGTGAGAGCGGCTTGTGCTGGTGATCTTTCCCCCTGAGATCACACAGAGTTTCCTTCACTGAAAGAAAAAGTGAAATCTTCTTCTGTTCCGTGGTTGCGCGAGTATCGTTGGCAGCGGCGTCGGAGCTGTGCGTGCGTTCGGGTGCGCGCACGCTCTCACTCTTCAGCTCTCGGCAGACAAGACTGTGTGATCTCGCGAGGGAGATCACACAGCACGAGCCGCCGTGACACTGTCCGTAGCTGATTGGACAGTGTCACAGCGATGTTACACGCCCCCTTGCCAAATACACGCCCCATTGACAGTTCAGGGGGTCATATCGGACGCCAAATATAACGGCATCGATATCTAAATAGTGGAGGATAGAATTTTTTTTTTTTAAAGCGAGACAAGGTTTGTGCAGCCCTGGCCAGTACACGCTGCACTCAGCTACACTTGTATGGGCAGGTGAAAGTGGGTGGGGCTTAATAGGAGGGGGTGTGGCCAACATATTTATTATAATTTACGCCAGAAAGTGCCCCTCTTGCTTCCCGATAAGACTGGAGTATGAAACTAGTCATGGCTGATAACAGAGAGCACAGCAAATGCATACAAGAGAGATACAGAAAGTGTATTGCCACTTCAAGACAACCGCCCTGGACGCTGCAGGGAATTCCGGCTGAAAAAACGTACAAAATTGTGGCGCAGTTTCTCGGCCCGGAATGTCCGCTGCGGAAAACTGCACGTTAAAAAAAAAAAGGCTATACTTACCTGTAGCTATGGCGACGCGCCCCTCTGATGTCCTGTGATTGGCTGCAGCAGTCACATGGGATGAAACGTCATCCCTGGGACGCAGGAGAAGAGGGTTCTGGGTAGGTATGAGACTTTTCTTTCCGAGTAACCATTTTTGTGGCGAAATCGTTGCAAAAATCACAACATTTGCTGCCCGTTTTACCTCCCCATTGAATTCAATGCGAAAACCCGCAGCAGAAAATCAGCGATTCCGCAAATACAATTGACGCGCTGCAGAAAAAAACGACGCATCGCAGATCAATTTCTGAACGTTTTTTCAGCGTGTTTTTTACGCATTTCACACCTCATCCACTCGGCTGCTACTGGATTATGCTGTGGATTTTGCGCAATGAAATCCGTTGTGGAAAATCCGGAGTATTTACGCTACGCGTGAACCCGGCCTGACATGTAATCCTCCGTGACAAGCACCGACGTCGGCGTACGAGGGGTTTGGCGCCACTTTCGGGCGTTTTCTTGTGCATTCTGCCTCATTATCCACATACAGATTTGCTTGTTCAGCTGACAGATGCTGCCGGGAGCCGGGGACCGACATCTACAAACATTTACGCTCCAAGAATCTGAACGTGACATCTGGTGTCGCCAATGTCGGCCTGGCAGGACGCACAAGACGATGCCAATATAACAGGCATCCCCCATGAAGGTTGTCACCCTGCTTTTCCCGAGGGGCAGTTCTTCGTGATAAATCCACTGACTTTATATTTATACAGAATTTGGTCAGATTTGCCATTCAGGAGTCGGGAAAAGCAGAAAAACGGTTAATATGGCTGACGTCCTAGCTCCCTCGGGGGTTGTCTTACAGTCCTGAACGGCGCTAAGTTCCTTACTGATATATTCCCCTTCACTGGAAGCTGTAAATCTGCCATTCAGGAGCCTGGGAAAGCTGGGTGACAATCCACTCTAAGTAACGGCTAGAGGCAAAACAAGGGCATCAATAACTGGCGATTTTGTGGATTTTAGGCAGATTATAGAACAGGTTGTAGTCAGAATAAAACAGACACAATAGAGGTAATAATGTCACCAAGGAAACCGGGAATGACCCCACATACCTGAGCTGAGGCTTCACAGCGCCACCTGGCGGCTCCTCTGCTCACTGCACACTACAGTCACAGCAGCTCCCAGACTCCATCGCTCTGAATATGGGTGTGGTCTGTTACTGCGTGGGGGCGAGGCTCTGCAGCCCGGGCCAAGGGACTGCTGGGTAGTGTGGACTGTGCTAGTGGTGAGAATAAAGTCCTGCAGCCTCTACTGAATTCAGGTATATCTGTATGAGCTGAGGCTTCACAGCGCCCTTTGGAGGCTCCTCTTGTCACTACACACTACAGTCATGGCAGCTCCGGGTGTTTCATTGCTGTGAATGTGGGTGTGGTCTGTTACTTGATAGGGGCGGGGCTCCGCAGCCAGGGCCCAGTGGCTGTTGGGTAATCAGAACCATGTGGTGGGAACGGAGTCCTGCACCCTGTATTGTGTGTGTGTGTGTAATGTATTGTGTACTGTGTGTGTAATGTATTGTGTACTGTGTGTAATGTATTGTATACTGTGTGTGTAATGTATTGTGTACTGTGTGTGTAATGTATTGTATACTGTGTGTGTAATGTATTGTGTACTGTGTGTGTAATGTATTGTGTACTGTGTGTGTAATGTATTGTGTACTGTGTGTAATGTATTGTATACTGTGTGTGTAATGTATTGTGTACTGTGTGTAATGTATTGTGTACTATGTATTGTGTACTGTGTGTGTAATGTATTGTGTACTGTGTGTAATGTATTGTATACTGTGTGTGTAATGTATTGTGTACTGTGTGTAATGTATTGTGTACTGTGTGTGTAATGTATTGTGTACTGTGTGTAATGTATTGTGTACTGTGTGTGTAATGTATTGTGTACTGTGTGTAATGTATACTGTGTGTGTAATGTATTGTGTACTGTGTGTGTAATGTATTGTATACTGTGTGTGTAATGTATTGTGTACTGTGTGTGTGTGTGTGTGTGTAATGTATTGTATAGTGTGTGTGTGTGTGTGTGTGTGTGTGTGTGTGTGTAATGTATTGTGTACTGTGTGTGTAATGTATTGTGTACTGCGTGTGTGTGTGTGTGTGTGTAATGTATTTATTATGTACTCTGTGTGTAATGTATTGTGTACTGTGTGTGTAATGTATTGTGTACTGCGTGTGTGTGTGTGTGTGTGTGTGTGTGTAATGTATTTATTATGTACTCTGTGTGTAATGTATTGTGTACTGTGTGTGTATTGTGTACTGTGTGTGTAATGTATTGTGTACTGTGTGTGTATTGTATTGTGTACTGTGTGTGTAATGTATTGTGTATTGTGTACTGCGTGTAATGTATTGTGTACTGTGTGTGTAATGTATTGTGTACTGTGTGTGTTTCCAGAATTTCTGCATACAAAAAAACCTAACAAAATTTCTGCGCTAGTTTGGCTGGTAACCGCTATGATGGCCGGTGTCTCTGGTGATCGAGTTGTTTACAGGCAGGGGATGTCTCACTTTATCACCAGGGCTAGGCGCTATGTGCTCACCACTACTGGTAGCATAGATAGTGCCCCTTGTAGATGGTGCTCCATACTGTGCCCAGTAGATAGTGCCACACACACCCGTGTAGATAGAGCCATTGTGGCTCCCTCTTGGAGGGGAATCCCCAGCCAGAGTGTTGCTGATGCTCTCCTGGAGGAATCCCAGACGTCACTGTACATATGGAGCGAAGCCAAGGGCACCTCCAGTAGCGGAATCCCCAGCCAGAGCGTCAACAACGCTCTGGCTGGGGATTCTGCTCCATGAGGAGCCCCTGACTTCACTGTCCATATATGGACAGTGACGTCGTCAGGGGCTCCCTCTATGAGTTAAATCCCTGGCCACAGCGTCGGCAACGCTCTGGCTGGGGATTCCCCTCCAGGAGGAGTGAATGGCGAAGCAGGAAGCGGAAGCGGATAGTTTCCTACTCTGCCATAGTATTCAATTGTATCTGCATTTCAAAAGTGTCTAGAAAAAGGTTTAAGGAGTGGTAAAATGTGTCCCATTTATTATTGCCGTGCAGCTGTATAAACCCCTGTATGTGAGCTCCCTCTAGTGGCAGCTGTATAAACCCCTGTATGTGAGCTCCGTCTAGTGGCAGCTGTATAAACCCCTGTATGTGAGCTCCCTCTAGTGGCAGCTGTATAAACCCCTGTATGTGAGCTCTGTCTAGTGGCAGCTGTATAAACCCCTGTATGTGAGCTCCCTCTAGTGGCAGCTGTATAAACTCCTGTATGTGAGCTCCGTCTAGTGGCAGCTGTATAAACCCCTGTATGTGAGCTCCCTCTAGTGGCAGCTGTATAAACCCCTGTATGTGAGCTCCCTCTAGTGGCAGCTGTATAAACCCCTGTATGTGAGCTCCCTCTAGTGGCAGCTGTATAACCCCCTGTATGTGAGCTCCCTCTAGTGGCAGCTGTATAAACCCCTGTATGTGAGCTCCCTCTAGTGGCAGCTGTATAAACTGTATGTGAGCTCCGTCTAGTGGCAGCTGTATAAACCCCTGTATGTGAGCTCCGTCTAGTGGCAGCTGTATAACCCCCTGTATGTGAGCTCCCTCTAGTGGCAGCTGTATAAACCCCTGTATGTGAGCTCCCTCTAGTGGCAGCTGTATAAACTGTATGTGAGCTCCGTCTAGTGGCAGCTGTATAAACCCCTGTATGTGAGCTCCCTCTAGTGGCAGCTGTATAAACCCTTGTATGTGAGCTCCCTCTAGTGGCAGCTGTATAAACCCCTGTATGTGAGCTCCGTCTAGTGGCAGCTGTATAAACCCCTGTATGTGAGCTCCCTCTAGTGGCAGCTGTATAAACCCCTGTATGTGAGCTCTGTCTAGTGGCAGCTGTATAAACCCCTGTATGTGAGCTCCCTCTAGTGGCAGCTGTATAAACCCCTGTATGTGAGCTCCCTCTAGTGGCAGCTGTATAAACCCCTGTATGTGAGCTCCCTCTAGTGGCAGCTGTATAAACCCCTGTATGTGAGCTCCCTCTAGTGGCAGCTGTATAACCCCCTGTATGTGAGCTCCGTCTAGTGGCAGCTGTATAAACCCCTGTATGTGAGCTCCCTCTAGTGGCAGCTGTATAAACCCCTGTATGTGAGCTCCGTCTAGTGGCAGCTGTATAAACCCCTGTATGTGAGCTCCGTCTAGTGGCAGCTGTATAAACCTCTGTATGTGAGCTCCGTCTAGTGGCAGCTGTATAAACCCCTGTATGTGAGCTCCCTCTAGTGGCAGTTGTATAAACCCCTGTATGTGAGCTCCCTCTAGTGGCAGCTGTATAAACCCCTGTATGTGAGCTCCCTTTAGTGGCAGCTGTATAAACCCCTGTATGTGAGCTCCCTCTAGTGGCAGCTGTATAAACCCCTGTATGTGAGCTCCCTCTAGTGGCAGCTGTATAAACCCCTGTATGTGAGCTCCCTCTAGTGGCAGCTGTATAAACCCCTGTATTTGAGCTCCCTCTAGTGGCAGCTGTATAAACCCCTGTATGTGAGCTCCGTCTAGTGGCAGCTGTATAAACCCCTGTATGTGAGCTCCCTCTAGTGGCAGCTGTATAAACCCCTGTATGTGAGCTCCCTCTAGTGGCAGCTGTATAAACCCCTGTATGTGAGCTCCGTCTAGTGGCAGCTGTATAAACCCCTGTATGTGAGCTCCGTCTAGTGGCAGCTGTATAACCCCCTGTATGTGAGCTCCGTCTAGTGGCAGCTGTATAAACCCCTGTATGTGAGCTCCCTCTAGTGGCAGCTCTATAAACCCCTGTATGTGAGCTCCCTCTAGTGGTGGCAGCTGTATAAACCCCTGTATGTGAGCTCCCTCTAGTGGCAGCTGTATAAACCCCTGTATGTGAGCTTCCTCTAGTGGCAGCTGTATAAACCCCTGTATGTGAGCTCCCTCTAGTGGTGGCAGCTGTATAAACCCCTGTATGTGAGCTCCCTCTAGTGGCAGCTGTATAAACCCCTGTATGTGAGCTCCGTCTAGTGGCAGCTGTATAAACCCCTGTATGTGAGCTCCGTCTAGTGGCAGCTGTATAACCCCCTGTATGTGAGCTCCGTCTAGTGGCAGCTGTATAAACCCCTGTATGTGAGCTCCCTCTAGTGGCAGCTGTATAAACCCCTGTATGTGAGCTCCCTCTAGTGGCAGCTGTATAAACCCCTGTATGTGAGCTCCGTCTAGTGGCAGCTGTATAAACCCCTGTATGTGAGCTCCCTCTAGTGGCAGCTGTATAAACCCCTGTATGTGAGCTCCCTCTAGTGGCAGCTGTATAACCCCCTGTATGTGAGCTCCCTCTAGTGGCAGCTGTATAAACCCCTGTATGTGAGCTCCGTCTAGTGGCAGCTGTATAAACCCCTGTATGTGAGCTCCGTCTAGTGGCAGCTGTATAACCCCCTGTATGTGAGCTCCCTCTAGTGGCAGCTGTATAACCCCCTGTATGTGAGCTCCGTCTAGTGGCAGCTGTATAAACCCCTGTATGTGAGCTCCCTCTAGTGGCAGCTGTATAAACCCCTGTATGTGAGCTCCCTCTAGTGGCAGCTGTATAAACCCCTGTATGTGAGCTCCCTCTAGTGGCAGCTGTATAAACCCCTGTATGTGAGCTCCCTCTAGTGGCAGCTGTATAACCCCCTGTATGTGAGCTCCGTCTAGTGGCAGCTGTATAAACCCCTGTATGTGAGCTCCGTCTAGTGGCAGCTGTATAAACCCCTGTATGTGAGCTCTGTCTAGTGGCAGCTGTATAAACCCCTGTATGTGAGCTCTGTCTAGTGGCAGCTGTATAAACTCCTGTATGTGAGCTCCCTCTAGTGGCAGCTGTATAAACACCTGTATGTGAGTGAGCTCCCTCTAGTGGCAGCTGCAGGCAGACTGAATGTTATTCTGGGATTTTCAATTGAATTTTGATTTTTCTCCAGGACTTGTGCCCCCCCACACCCGGTCATATACAGCAGAGGACCGGCCTTCCCATAGAGTGCATTATGGTTTCTTTATTCACTGTTGGTTGCACTGGACAACGTCTTTACTGGTGAGTAATAAGCAACTTACAGTACAGATTTAACACTTTAACGTCCGATGAGCAGCATATATTTAAAATGATGCTCTGCTTTTATGTAAATTTTGCCTTAAGAGCCCTGTGCACGGAAATTGCACGTACAGGCTCTGTGTCCCACCGTGCAGGCTCCGCGCGCATAAATCTGGAGGTGACGTTCGCTCGTCTTATACACAGGGGGCAGCCGTTTGGGCTACCGCTGAACCAGGATTACCTGAGATCTGTAAGTATCTAGTTTTTGTCTAATCCCTGCGGTAATCCCCTCATTTAGATGTCCCTGTCCTGCACCTGGCACTTCAGACCTCCTTTTCTCTTCTCCAGCCCCTCATGCCTCATTCATCCTTCTCTCTTCTCTTCTCCAGCCCCTCATGCCTCATTCATCCTTCTCTCTTCTCTTCTCCAGCCCCTCATGCCTCATTCATCCTTTTTTCTTCTCTTCTCCAGCACCTCATTCCTCATTCATCATTCTCTTTTCTCCAGAACCTCATGCCTCATTCTCTCTTCTCCAGCACCTTATGCCTCATTCATCATTCTCTCTTCTCCAGCACCTTATGCCTCATTCATCCTTCTCTCTTCTCCATTACCCCTCATGGCTCATTCATCCTTCTCTCTTCTCCAGCACCTCATGCCTCACTCATCCTTTTCTCAGCACCTCATGCCTCATTCATCCTTCTCTCTTCTCCAGCACCTTGTTCCTCATTCATCCTTCTCTCTTCTCCAGCACCTTGTTCCTCATTCATCCTTCTCTCTTCTCCAGCACCTTGTTCCTCATTCATCCTTCTCTCTTCTCCAGCACCTTGTTCCTCATTCATCCTTCTCTCTTCTCCAGCACCTTGTTCCTCATTCATCCTTCTCTCTTCTCCAGCACCTTGTTCCTCATTCATCCTTCTCTCTTCTCCAGCACCTCGTTCCTCATTCATCCTTCTCTCTTCTCCAGCACCTCATGCCTCGTTTATACCTCTCTCTCTCTCCTCCTGTCTTGCACCTCACACCTCTCCTGCTTCCTCCTCCCCACACCTGCTGCTCCCCTCTTGTCCCCGCACTAGTCTCACCATCCGTCCATAATGGACATAAGAAGACGTTTAACTTGACCCTTTTAACCCTTTCCCTGCCAGCTCCATCTGACCCACACGCAGCCCCTCATTAAGAAGCTGTGCATGTGATGGAGGCGTCCTCTGGATGGAGCCTCATTACCGGTGACTCCACCTCATCTGCCCCCCCCCCCCCCCCGCCTCTATCTCTCCGCACACAGACCTGTCGTCCCCCCCACCCATCTTTTCTCTCCATAACACAGGAGCCTGTGATACTTCCCAGCTGGGAATCCCTTCTGTCTGACAGCGGAGGGGGAGGAAGGGCGAGGAGGAGCAGCAGCATCAACAGGCAAAACACTCTCCGTCTCCTGCAGCATCCCTTTCTGCCTTCTCTCCTAATAAGGGGATGCCTTCTGGAGGAGACGGCCCAGGCTCCCTGCCAGCTACAAGCTAGAGCACGCGTCCTGCACCCTGCCCGTCACAGACTATAGGGACGTAGTCAACGACAAGGGGGCGCCGGAGCAGGTGACAGCAGAATAACACCCCGGATCAACTCGTCACCCGGATCTGCAGGTTCTGACCTCCCTCCTGTGCACGCTCACCACCGATTCCCGCCTTCCTCAACAAAGGATCATGGGATAATAGCGCCACCAGCGCCCACTAGGATATCTCGATTAGCGCCGCTTTTTTGGATTGCGAAGCTTTTCTCCACCATCGTCTCTACCTAAAGACTGCTGCTCTGCCCGCAGGATCACCCTCCTGGAATATTCTTCTTCTGTTCTAGACGCAACAAGTGTGCCCGCTGAGGGTATAACATTTACAAGTGCCAGTCTAAGGTCGGGCACCTTGAACCTATTCTTAGTGAGCTGACACGTCCTTGAGGAGGGGGATACATTGTGCAATTTTCTCACACGGCTTCCGGTACGTCCAGTGCCCCATGACCTGCGGCGAGTAGTCGGGTCCTTCTTGGCATCACGTGGGGGTAGATAATTGTGCAAGATCCTTGCAGAGTTGCCCAGTGCCCTCTATTGAATTTAGTGGTATCCTTAGGATGGGCACCTAGCTTTAATGGTGGTGATCCAAGCCGGAAGTTCTCTGGTGTGCCCAGTGACCCCCATACCCAATTGCATGTCGTGTTAACCCACAGGTAATATTGTGGGCATCTAGAACACCGGCCTGTGTATACATTGTGGAAGTTCCTTGCTGGTAGAGTTGAGCTGGTGACACCTCATGGTATATCGTACCTAGGCTCCTATACGTTACCCTATGCCCCGTTACCCTGGGTATGACACCCTGACTATAGGCTCCATTCATGCCCTGACTGCAGACCACGCTGAACGCCTTGTTATGCGGGGAGGAGGGTGAGTGTCTTTCATGTGTGTATTACCAGCTGACAACAGGCTCTGGACGAGATAACCGTCTGTTCACTTCCCTTCAGCCACTGTGCCCGGCATGACCGTCAGCTCCCTGGACGAATGCTCCGGCCGTTAGGACTACCGACGTCTGTCTTTGCAGCACAGGAAAGGGTTAACAGAGCCGACCGCTTGGCACACGTGTAGATGAGCCCCAGCGATTGGCATTGAGAGTCAGCGGCTGATTTGAATACAGGTGCTGGGAGTCTGCAGCAGGTGGATGGGTATCGCCTGGCATTATAGGATTTCTTCCTAAACCCTCCCCATATATGACCCGACCCCAGGTAAGAGAGTAACACCACCAATGAGCCGCAAGAAGACCACCGGCATCGGGTAGCTGCACGGGCTGAGATCAGCAGTCCCCTCGTTCCTACCCGGACACTTGGATCTGACGGCTTTGCCCAGTGGCACCGGGGACCTCTCTATGTCCGTTTTCCTGGATCTACTTTGCCTGAATCGGACTCCGAGATTATACGTCTTGTTTGTTGTGTCCTAGGGGTGGCACCTACCACCACCCTTCATGTGATCAGTGAGGAGGAGGATAGACGGCAGGAGCTACCCATGGGATAAGGATGCCTGTCCGAAGAGGTCACGTCGCCCCTCAGAACACCTTCCTGGACACTATTATTAGGAAGTTCGAAGGACAAAGTAAGAAATGGTTTCATGTTGATTCTTATTATCTCACCATAAGCAGTTCATGGGCACGAGGTTCCTTACATGTGGCATTACAGTATCTTGCAGCGGGCGTAGGAGTCCTGACATGTAGCATACCAGAAATCAGCTGCGGGCAGGGGGATCCCCACAGGCAATCTACTAGTCACTAACAGTGGGAACATGGGGTTACATGTGACATACTAATAACCAGCAGCGGGCACAGGGGTCCTGATACGGGGCATACCAGTAGCCAGCAGTGGGCATAGGGGTCTGGAATGGTGATTTACCAGCAGCTAGCAGAGGGCACGGGGGTCCTTACATGTGACATTCTAGTAATCAGCAGCGGGCATGGGGGTCCTGACGTGACATACCAGTAGCCAACCGCAGGCACAGGGGTCCTGATATGGGGCATATCAATAGTTAGCAGCTGGAACAAAGGTGCTGACCTGTAACATATTAGAAGCCTCACTGTGCCAGCTGCTGACCATGTGGCATCCGGGTGGTGAAGCTTGTTGTGTCCCACGTTCCCCCTCTGTGCCTGAATCTCCACCAGGATTAGCCTCATTATAGAGCCCCCCCAATATACATCCTTCATTATAGAGCCCCCCAATATACATCCTTCGTTATAGAGCCCCCCCAATATACATCCTTTATTATAGAGCCCCCCATATACATCCTTCATGATAGAGCCCCCGATATACATCCTTCATGATAGAGCCCCCGATATACATCCTTCATGATAGAGCCCCCGATATACATCCTTCATGATAGAGCCCCCGATATTCATCCTTCATTATAGAGCCCCCCATATACATCCTTCATGATAGAGCCTCCGATATACATCCTTCATTATAGAGCCTCCGATATACATCCTTTATTATAGAGCCCCCGATATTCATCCTTCATTATAGAGCCCCCGATATACATCCTTTATTATAGAGCCTCCGATATTCATCCTTCATTATAGAGCCCCCGATATTCATCCTTCATGATAGAGCCCCCGATATACATCCTTCATTATAGAGCCCCCCATATACATCCTTCATTATAGAGCCTCCGATATACATCCTTTATTATAGAGCCTCCGATATACATCCTTCATTATAGAGCCCCCGATATTCATCCTTCATTATAGAGCCTCCGATATACATCCTTTATTATAGAGCCTCCGATATACATCCTTCATTATAGAGCCCCCGATATTCATCCTTCATTATAGAGCCCCCAATATACATCCTTTATTATAGAGCCTCCGATATTCATCCTTCATTATAGAGCCCCCGATATTCATCCTTCATTATAGAGCCCCCGATATTCATCCTTCATTATAGAGCCCCCGATATACATCCTTTATTATAGAGCCCCCAATATACATCCTTTATTATAGAGCCTCCGATATTCATCCTTTATTATAGAGCCTCCGATATTCATCCTTCATTATAGAGCCCCCGATATTCATCCTTCATTATAGAGCCTCCGATATTCATCCTTCATGATAGAGCCCCCGATATACATCCTTCATTATAGAGCCCCCCATATACATCCTTCATTATAGAGCCTCCAATATACATCCTTCATTATAGAGCCCCCGATATACATCCTTCATTATAGAGCCCCCCCGTATCAGCCAATGTCCAACTACAGGACGGACCTAGGACTAATATTATAACTGGATGTTCTTATGTAGTGGGGCGCGGGGTCACCCTCTAATCCTGCAGCGCTGCCTGAGGTCAGGAGGTTCTGGTGATAGCTGCATAAAGAAGAGTAGAGGATAAAATGTCAGGAGTGTGCAGATGTAGCAGAGCTAAGATCTGTGGTGTTACATAGGACTGCAGGTAACATCTACTACATTATCTGTACTCAGGGAGTTATCACTGTGTTATCTGTGGTGTTACATAGGACTGCAGGTAACATCTACTACATTATCTGTACTCAGAGAGTTATCACTGTGTTATCTGTGGTGTTACATAGGACTGCAGGTAACACTACTACATTATCTGTACTCAGAGTTATCACTGTGTTATCTGTGGTGTTACATAGGACTGCAGGTAACACTACTACGTTATCTGTAGTCAGAGAGTTATCACTGTGTTATCTGTGGTGTTACATAGGACTGCAGGTAACATCTACTACATTATCTGTAGTCAGAGAGTTATCACTGTGTTATCTGTGGTGTTACATAGGACTGCAGGTAACATCTACTACATTATCTGTAATCAGAGAGTTATCACTGTGTGTTATCTGTGGTGTTACATAGGACTGCAGGTAACATTACTACATTATCTGTAATCAGAGAGTTATCACTGTGTTATCTGTGGTGTTACATAGGACTGCAGGTAACATCTACTACATTATCTGTACTCAGAGAGTTATCACTGTGTGTTATCTGTGGTGTTACATAGGACTGCAGGTGACATCTACTACATTATCTGTACTTCGAGAGTAATCACTGTGTTATCTGTGGTGTTACATAGGACTGCAGGTAACACTACTACATTATCTGTACTCAGAGAGTTATCACTGTGTTATCTGTGGTGTTACATAGGACTGCAGGTAACACTACTACATTATCTGTAATCAGAGAGTTATCACTGTGTTATCTGTGGTGTTACATAGGACTGCAGGTAACATCTACTACATTATCTGTACTCAGAGAGTTATCACTGTGTGTTATCTGTGGTGTTACATAGGACTGCAGGTGACATCTACTACATTATCTGTACTTCGAGAGTAATCACTGTGTTATCTGTGGTGTTACATAGGACTGCAGGTAACACTACTACATTATCTGTACTCAGCAGGTTTAATCCACTTCAGTTTTATCCCCATTCTCCCAATTTTACATTAATAAGGAGCTCGTCTATGAACGTTCCCCGGGGCTGCACTTGAGGCCACTCCACTGCGGGGACATTATTGGGTAATGATTGACATCCGGTAGCCATAAATGAATGATGTCACTCTGTTCGGATTATCAGCCGCTCCTCTTATACGTATTTATAATGATGCTGAACATTTAGGGCTCGTCCACACGTAACGGAATTACGGCAGAAAATGGTGCGTATTTTGCTGCGTTTTTCTCAATGTTGGGGGATGGGGACATCTCAGAAAAACGCAGCAATTCAGTCACTTTTCTCAGCAGGAATTGCCGTGCTGCGGTCCGAAAAATACGCACCGCAGGTCAATTTCTGCTCTGAATATTTACGCAGCGCGTGGATGAGATTTGTTAAATCTCAATCACTTTTTTGCTGCGTATTTTCCATCCTCAATTCCGGCCTGAAAATACGCAGCAATTCCGCAGCGTGTGGACGAGCCCTTATAAGGTGCTGATTTCAGGTGTACTGGCCCTTTAATGTGATCTGTTGCTCTGCCGCCTGAAGTCGTGTATACAGCGTTATATTTCGTGCTCTGGATCTTCTCAGCTACGTCTCTATTTATAAAGGAAAAACATTAGCGTTGACCGTAGCAACCGATCTGATGGCTCCTTTTACTTTCTAGACTGCTTTCCCGAAATGATGTCTATCGCCTACTTTGGCGCTTTTCTAAACACTCCGCAATGATCGTTCGTGTTACGGTCCGCGTCACATTTGTACAGGGAATTTGTTTCACTTAAAGCACTGCGCACCATTGTGTCCAGCGTAGACTGAGAGATAAACAGCGCTGATACATGTTACCTGCACTGACACATTGTAACAAACTATCAGGACAGGAGACGCCAAATCTATCACACAGCAGGCGCCTCTGAGATCAATTTGGCGCATCTTTTGCTCGGGTTTAAATTTAAAATGAAAACAGTATTAATAAATCTTGCCCTTTTGAGTTTCAGATTTTCAACATTTTCAAGAAGTCTGCTTGCTGTCTGTGAATTACAACATTCTTGATTACATCCATCGACTGAAAACCACATCCTGACGTAACACATTTCACAGCTGAGGATTTGTTACAATGGTCTCTAGTCTGGGCAATCCTCCGTGAGCTAAACATAGCAGCACAAACTTTCTCCTGTCCTGATAGTTTGTTACAATGTATCAGTACAGCTAACTTGTATTAGCCTGGAGTACAGACTGTAACTCACTAAAGATTGTCTAGGTTGTTTACAATTGCAGCGGACACTCAGCTGTGTGAGCAGCACTAGGTCAGGGCAGGATTCGGCCTCTGGATGCGATGTTTCTACTCACTGACAGCTAGCAGAGCTTTTAAACCTATTTTTATGTTATGTCATTCATATGTTTGTTTTTTTACTGTTTATATTCACTTTTTTTATAGGTCCTCAAACTATTCCTAGAAGTGCCCTGTGTGAGAAGAGCTATTGCTCTGTTCATCCTGAGCCTTCTGCTTCATGAATAGAATGTCAGAACAACAGTTAAGACTGACATTTACACTGACGGAACGTTAGTAGAGAGGGAGCGGTGTATAACAGTGCTGAAATATATACCATTCAGATTCTGGGGAAACGGGTGGCCATTTGTTTGGAGCAGTCACTGGTTATACTGGCTGTCACCCAGCTTTCCCAGAGACAGATAAGACTAGGACGCATGTAACAGTGATCCCTACCAAGGACTTCTACTTGAAGACTGGATGCTCTTGACTTGGACTAAGGTATTAATAAAATGGGGGAGGGAGCGATGATATTGGCGAGTCCCACGAGATAACGCTGCGTCACGAGACGTGTCACGTGACATACGGATAACGGTGAGATAATGAAGCGTCATGTGACATTGTGTGCGTCCTGTCAGGCGCGGTCGTGTTATTATGTAGATCATGTGACATCTTTTGGGCAGGTCGGCTCACGGGATCGTCATGTCCGGGGTAAGGTGGTCGGCACACGAGAACATCCCACTACAAAAAACCGTCCGCAAACAACGTCATTATCTTACAACACAGCGCTAAATAAACCCACGGCCGTCCAGTCCCCAACTAAATATACAGCTACCCTAGATATTGGGGGTGAACGGCCCTGCACCTCAAAATAATAGCATGTTCTTACCAGAAGGCTGGACCCCCACAGACTCAGGATACCTGTATCCCCCCAGGTTGGCAGCATTGTGGGAGTACATCTCCCTTTTCTTAAAGGAGCCGAAACCATGGACTGTGGCTGGAGCGGGAGACCACCTAAAAATCCCCCTCATCCGTCCAAACAGACCCTCATTCCGGAATCTGAACTTCAACTGATCTCCAGAGAAAAGCCTCTAATTCTCTACACATCCTGGTTGCCTGAAATACGTCACTTTAGTGCCACAAATATGACACTCCAGCAGCTGTGCTGCCACAATACGGACACTGCACAGTACCACTTCTCCTGTCCTGTATACTGGGTGTAATTCTCAGTATCTGTATTATTCTGTATATACACTGCACAGTACCACTTCTCCTGTCCTGTATACTGGGTGTAATTCTCAGTATCTGTATTATTGTGTGTATATATATATATACACTGCACAGTACCACTTCTCCTGTCCTGTATACTGGGTGTAATTCTCAGTATCTGTATTATTGTGTGTATATATATATATACACTGCACAGTACCACTTCTCCTGTCCTGTATACTGGGTGTAATTCTCAGTATCTGTATTATTCTGTATATATATATACACTGCACAGTACCACTTCTCCTGTCCTGTATACTGGGTGTAATTCTCAGTATCTGTATTATTCTGTATATATATATACACTGCACAGTACCACTTCTCCTGTCCTGTATACTGGGTGTAATTCTCAGTATCTGTATTATTCTGTATATATGGGCACTGCACAGTACCACTTCTCCTGTCCTGTATACTGGGTGTCATTCTCAGTATCTGTATTATTCTGTGTATATATATACACTGCACAGTACCACTTCTCCTGTCCTGTATACTGGGTGTAATTCTCAGTATCTGTATTATTCTGTATATATGGACACTGCACAGCACCACTTCTCCTGTCCTGTATACTGGGTGTAATTCTCAGTATCTGTATTATTCTGTATATATGGACACTGCACAGTACCACTTCTACTGTCCTGTATACTGGGTGTAATTCTCAGTATCTGTATTATTCTGTATATATGGACACTGCACAGTACCACTTCTCCTGTCCTGTATACTGGGTGTAATTCTCAGTATCTGTATTATTCTGTATATATGGACACTGCACAGTACCACTTCTCCTGTCCTGTATACTGGGTGTAATTCTCAGTATCTGTATTATTCTGTATATATACACTGCACAGTACCACTTCTCATCTTTTTAATAAATGTTAACAAACATACACATGCCATAAATCCGCACATACAATACACGGGTCATAAACCAACACAAAATGAACAAGTTATAAACATGAATCTCAGCCGTCTCCTCTCTGGTCCAGATCACATTCCTACCAGCACTCAGTCGTCTGTATTATAACTCACATCATCCACACATCACTCTCATCATCCACACATCACTCGCATCAGTATAAATACAAATACACAAAACTCATAGTCACAAAATCAATCCAGACGCCACAAAAGAACAAAAACAGTAACAGTCTAAAAAATAAAATAAAATTGTTAAACCACAATAAAACCAAAAACTGACCCTAACCGGTCCATGTGCCCATCAAAATATATTAAACAAGGAAAATGAGAAATTCCTACATGAGAAAACAGAAGATGTGCCTAATTGGCAAATAACCCCCCCCCCCCTTTTTTTTATTTTTTTTATTATATTTTTTTTCCCCTCCACCCTTTTAATTAACCACAAATCCGCAATATGAATACCAATTAGTAACCAATATATACAATATATACAAAACAATACTGAACATACATATATATATATATATACATAATATCTACATTATACCCATATTAATGACTTTTTATCCAATTCAAGACCAATGTCCAGTCCAAAGTTCTTACCTAAGCTCCGACCAACACCATCGTCCATCCTTCAATGTCTCTTTGATCGGGCCCGGCTTTTTCTTATTATTTGAACCCCCCCTCCCCCCCTTTCCCCCCTCCCCACCTAACACCTAACCCCCTCACATCTATACAAAAATACTACACTATATAAGATATAGTAAGTAATAACTCAGCCTGTACAATGGCATACATTACCTGACATAACACATCCTTAACAAATCCTACCCACAAGGCCCTGGTTCGGTACCTGCAAGCCCTATAATCCATCATCAACTATAAAGAAAACAAAAAGCTACAGTGACAGCATTAGCCCCCCACCAGGAATAGAGACGACTAGACTAGGGCACGCTGAAGGAGAAACCCCTCCAAAGCATGGAGGCCCTACTCGTGCCCAGTCTCTCGAACTCCAAAGAACGAACCTTCCCCAGGTCACCGAGAATGTTCCTCACCACCTCTTCCTCCGGGAGGGTTTTTTGTCTGGTTGATACAAAACACCGTGCGTTCCACGTGCCGTACCTGACCGCTAAGCTGACTAAGAATAAAGTGCCCCGATCTCGACCACCCAGGTGTCTGAATGTTCCATAGGCCCATTCCGCATAGGAGAGACCGGTCAGACCAGGCCAACCAATGGAAGCACCCACCCTGCTGTAGACCCCTGTATTGAAGGGACAATGAAGCAGGAAGTGCTCCATGCTTTCCAGCATGCCGCCACACTCCTCCCGGGGACAACCCCTTTCCTCAGAGTTCCTGTGTTTCAAGTTGTCCCTCACATACAGTTTCCCATGGAAGCAACGCCAAGCCAAGTCCCAAAACTTTAAAGGGATCCTACTGGAATTTAAAACCCTCAAACCAACCTCCAGATCCCGACTTGGGCAGTCCCTGAGCGCCAGGGGCTTCTGGAAATGGGTCAACAGAACCCTGTTGTCAAGGAGCCTCCTTGACAGAGTCCTGATCTCCCACATCCCCAGACCCCACCGGCGAATTTGTTTTCAGAACCACGGTAGCATAAGCCGGAAGATGCCCATGCGGCGTGCTAAGGTCCTTCACTTGCCCTCCTGTCTCCCATTCCTGGAAGAAAGGCCGAAACCACCCCCTGCAGGAGACTACCCACGGAGGAGCCCTCTCTTGCCAGAGGTTTGACATGTTGATCTTTACAAAGGTATTAACCAGGAATACCACAGGGTTGACCATACACAACCCCCCTAGTCTCGTACGGTATGTCACCTCCCTCTTGACTAGGTTCAGCTTATTCCCCCATAACATCTGGAAGAACAAGCTGTAGACCCGAGTACAGAGAGGTTCTGGCAAGATGCAGACACTGCCCAAATAGATTAACAAAGGGAGCAGGTAAGTTTTGATCAAGTTGACCCTTTCTCTGAGGGTCAAAGACCAACCCTTCCACTGGTCGACCTTCTGAGCGGCGATCTTTAGCCTGCTGTCCCAATTTTGTTTGGGGTAATCCCCCTGGCCAAATTCGATGCCGAGAATTTTTATAAACTCCTGAGGCCCTGGAAGTGTGTCCGAGAGATCAAAGGTAGGATCTCCCCCTCCCAGCCAGAGACTCTTACACTTATCCTGGTTGATCATGGACCCGGATGCCTCCGAGTAGCGGTCAACTTCAGACATCACCCACTCTGCCTCCCCTCTCGAGGACACAAAGACGGTGACATCATCCGCATACGCCACCACTCTCAGAGTGGCTTCCGAGGCTGCCAAGTCCATGCTGACTCCCACCAACGGTCCACGATCTACCCTCCTAAGGAAGGGGTCAATCGCGAACACGTATAAAAGCGGGCAACCCTGGCGAACCCCAGACCCAACCTCAAAAGAGCAGCCAATCCAACCGTTCATAAGCGGAAAACTCTCTGCCCCTGCATACAAGATCTTAAGCCAATTAACAAACCCCCCCCCCCCGGCAGACCATACCTCAGAAGGACCGACCAGAGATACTCGTGATCAACCCGATCAAACGCTTTTGCCTGATCCAAAGACAGCAAGTACCCCTTCCAACAGCCTCCACTGCCCTCTCGGACACCGAGTACAGCGCTAAACATGCTGCGGCCTGGAACAGAGCAATGCTGAGCCCCCGAAATGAGCCGGGGTGCAAATTTCACCAGCCGATTAAACAGCACCTTTGCCAGTACCTTTCTGTCCACATTGAGTAGCGCTATGGGACGCCAATTCTCAATGTGCGATGGGTCTTTACCCTTTGACAGGATGATCAGGGCCGACCTCCTCATTGACTTCGGCAAAGTGCCCGAGGAAAGACACTCATTCAACACCTCAGTCGAGGGGAACTAAAATGTCCTTAAAGGTCTTGTAAAATTCAGACGTTAAGCCATCTGGACCCGGCGACTTCTTGAGGTCAAGCCCTTCAATCGCCACTCTCACTTCCTCTTCCCTGATCGCCTCTGCCAAGACACCAAGAGAGGGGTCTACTCCTGGTTCAGGGACAGTTTCAGCCAGGAAAGCCGAGGACATCCAAGATCAGGCACCTCCCCATTTCTAATTCAATAACCCGTCTGCATTCTACCGATGCGGTGAAAAGAACCGCCACCCCGCTACCTGGCTCGGCCGCAAGAGACCAATAAGATGGTCCACGCCTCCACCCCTTTTTCGCTTTATGTATGGCTGCCAAGTCTGTCAGCCTGGTCTCTTGCAAAAATAAAATGTCGGCCGAGAAAATCAAAGGCCGCAAATCTAGCCTTGTCAGATTTAATGCTAGCAACATTAATAGATGCCAGCGTCAACGGGGTGGGTGCCGCCATCCTGGGTGATTGAATTAGATGACCTTTTTCCCCTTTGCCTTCCCCTGGTTTTTATCACTATCTGACTATCCCTTCCTCCACCTCCTCACCAGCACCACTATCAACCTCACCTCCAGGCTCCGGGACAGCGCTTCTCCCTGAGGGTTCCGCACCCCCTGAGGCAAGAAGCTTGACGCCCCCCACAGACCCCCTCGTCACCTTCCCCACATCCTCACCCCCACACTCCTCATCTGAAGAGGAGATGTCCCTGAGGGTTTGAGAGAACAACAAGAGGTGAGCCGGTTGGGCTTTCCTTAGGCTCCTGGACCAGGGGGGGGAGAAGATTTTCTATCTCCCTTTTTTTTCTTTTTAGCACCCTGCTTGCGCTTTTCATCTAGCCACCATCTATTTTCCTCATCCATACTTTCATATAGCGAGGAACATAAAGAAGCGGCTTCCTCCTCCTTCTCCAACCTCCTGACCTCTTCATTCAAGTCCTGTTCCCCCATGGCCTCATTAGCAATGACACTCGCCCCCGGAGCAGGGCCAAGGGTTACCCCAGTTGCCAGGGGCTCCCCGAGCTCCCTACTCCTTCGACGGTTCTCCAATCGCCTTAACTTGGAGGGTGACTTGCCTTTCTTCCCTGGCCCCTCAGCCCCTTCACCTCCACCAGTGCCAACCACGGCAGGAGCAACCTCTCGGCTTTCTCCCGCTGGGCCCGCCATGGCGTTGGCAAAGGAACGAGGGCAGTGACTGAATGGGTGACCTAGATCCCCACACAGGTGACACCGAATATCCCCACAGGATGCGGCAAGATGACCTATCCCCCCGCACAACGCACACTTCTGCACTGTGCAGTGGGCACTGAAGTGCGTGGGGTCACCACACCTGTGGCAGAGCTTCGGCTGCCCCTGGTAAAAGGCCAGGATTCGGTCCCTTCCTAAAAAGGCTGAGGAAGGGATGTGGGTGACAGTACTTCCTGAACGCTTTAATTTAACCATTAAGGTCCAGGCCCCTGACCAGATGCCAAATTCATCCCTGTTTTTTTTGGGAATCTCCGTTACCTCCCCGTACCTGCTGAGCCAGGTCATAATGTCCATACAAGAAAGACACTCATTACAAGTTAGGGCCGTCGCCTTCTTGAGTTCGCTCTGACGAGACAACGCTTGTACAGCGAAGTCTCGCCAGCCGAGCTCCAGGCCCTCCGGCCGAACAAAGCTGATGTCAAATACTGGGGTGCCATAGGGATGTATCAGGGCAAAGATGTCGATCGCCCTGAAATTCATCTTCAAGAGAAGCTCAACTACTTTTGCCCTAGGTGGGCACGTATCATTGCCTCTCCAGCGAAGACGAACAACATTCCTACGAGCCCCCCCAGGCCCGGCTGTTGGAAGGGTCCACACAGTTTCCCCTTCCCTTTCTTCTCGGAAAGCTGTCAGGCCATGCCTGTCTATCCAGAAGGACAGATCAACCGCTCGGCCCTCTACCATTATTGTTCTCTCACCCTTTTTAAGGGCCTCCAGGAGACGCCGCTGTAAAATACCGTCCCCAGAGCCTGAAGATGAGGAGGAGGCCCCAGCAGTGACACTGGCATAACTGCGAGTAGTCACCCCTGGGGGGGCAGATGGACCGGCCTCACTAGACCTTATACCCCTGGCAGTAACATTCCCACCACTCACCCCGGCCCCAGACACAGGAGAGGGACCATTATCAATAGCACTCGTACCGGCACCATTCATACCCTCACCATTATTAATAGCACTCGTACCGGCACCATTCATACCCTCACCATTATTAATAACACTTGTACCTGCACCATTCATACCCTCACCATTATTAATAACACTTGTACCTGCACCATTCATACCCTCACCATTATTAATAGCACTCGTACCGGCACCATTCATACCCTCACCATTATTAATAGCACTTGTACCGGCACCATTCATACCCTCACCATTATTAATAGCACTCGTACCGGCACCATTCATACCCTCACCATTATTAATAGCACTTGTACCGGCACCATTCATACCCTCACCATTATTAATAGCACTCGTACCGGCACCATTCATACCCTCACCATTATTAATAGCACTCGTACCGGCACCATTCATACCCTCACCATTATTAATAGCACTTGTACCGGCACCATTCATACCCTCACCATTATTAATAGCACTTGTACCGGCACCATTCATACCCTCACCATTATTAATAGCACTTGTACCGGCACCATTCATACCCTCACCATTATTAATAGCACTTGTATCGGCACCATTCATACCCCCACCATTATTAATAGCACTTGTACCGGCACCATTCATACCCCCACCATTATTAATAGCACTTGTATCGGCACCATTCATACCCCCACCATTATTAATAGCACTTGTACCGGCACCATTCATACCCTCACCATTATTAATAGCACTTGTACCGGCACCATTCATACCCTCACCATTATTAATAGCACTTGTACCGGCACCATTCATACCCTCACCATTATTAATAGCACTTGTATCGGCACCATTCATACCCCCACCATTATTAATAGCACTTGTACCGGCACCATTCATACCCTCACCATTATTAATAGCACTTGTACCGGCACCATTCATACCCTCACCATTATTAATAGCACTTGTACCGGCACCATTCATACCCCCACCATTATTAATAGCACTTGTACCGGCACCATTCATACCCCCACCATTATTAATATCACTTGTACCTGCACCATTCATACCCTCACCATTATTAATAGCACTTGTACCGGCACCATTCATACCCCCACCATTATTAATAGCACTTGTACCGGCACCATTCATACCCCCACCATTATTAATAGCACTTGTATCGGCACCATTCATACCCCCACCATTATTAATAGCACTTGTACCGGCACCATTCATACCCTCACCATTATTAATAGCACTTGTACCGGCACCATTCATACCCTCACCATTATTAATAGCACTTGTACCGGCACCATTCATACCCTCACCATTATTAATAGCACTTGTATCGGCACCATTCATACCCCCACCATTATTAATAGCACTTGTACCGGCACCATTCATACCCTCACCATTATTAATAGCACTTGTACCGGCACCATTCATACCCTCACCATTATTAATAGCACTTGTACCGGCACCATTCATACCCCCACCATTATTAATAGCACTTGTACCGGCACCATTCATACCCCCACCATTATTAATATCACTTGTACCTGCACCATTCATACCCTCACCATTATTAATAGCACTTGTACCGGCACCATTCATACCCCCACCATTATTAATATCATTTGTACCTGCACCATTCATACCCTCACCATTATTAATAGCCCTTGT
Source organism: Rhinoderma darwinii (assembly GCF_050947455.1). Lineage (NCBI taxonomy): Eukaryota > Metazoa > Chordata > Amphibia > Anura > Rhinodermatidae > Rhinoderma > Rhinoderma darwinii. Next base: position 340,346,188 of record NC_134691.1, on the reverse strand, counting down.
ACCGGCACCATTCATACCCCCACCATTATTAATAGCACTTGTACCGGCACCATTCATACCCTCACCATTATTAACAGCACTTGTACCTGCACCATTCATACCCTCACCGTTATTAATAGCACTCGTACCGGCACCATTCATATCCTCACCCTCTGGACCAGCAGTAAAAAGTGTTTCTGGGCCGGATGTTATCGCCTCGGTGTCATCAGGTTTCCCCTCCACCTCATTGGCATGACATTTCTTTATTTGAGATAATCCTTCCTTCTTAGAGCCAGCAATGCCCAGACTCGTTCTCACCCCTGGCAAAGCTGGCTCCCGGGCTGGGGATTCATGTGACGCAGCCACCATAGGAATACTAGTGACTGCGCCACCGGACACAATGACTGCAAGCTTGGGGGGACATTCAACCGTGCCGTCAGTCCCAGCAGCCCCTTCATGCTGCCGCCGCCCAGTGGCACCAACGGGTTCCAGGGACACTGGAATATTCGTTGCCAGCTCTAGTGTCGAGCCGCCCCCCATTACTGAGGAGGAAACCTGAGCACCAGAGCTTTGTTCTGCACCCAACGCTGGGCCACCAACATTATCTGGCGCTCTTGACGCCTTAAAAACGCCACCGCTACTACGACAAGCAGGGACATCAGCCTTCATTATCATGCCATCATTGATCTTCCCGCCTTCCTGCACCGGACCCACTTCAGGGCCCGGGCTAGGCTGGATCACGGGGCTTGTGCGGCGAGCTGACCCTGCGGCCAGCTGGGGTAGCACTGGGTGGGGAACAAACTTAAAACTGACCTCCACGATTTTTCCAGCCTTTCTGGATTTTAGTTGCCGCCGGGCTTTGCGCTTTGCGCTTGGCATTAACTTTCTCCTCTGGACACAAGTCCGCGCCAAAAGAAAAATGCTGGAGGCTCACCGGAGACTGGAGCTGCCGTATTTCCGCCATCAGCCTCCCACCTGAATTGCTGCTGCTGATGTCCTGGTCACAGGTGTCCCCCTCACCGGCTGAGCTGGAGTACATGGGTAAAGCCACTTGCTCTGCAGGCAGCTCGCTGCACGTACTCCGCTGACCAGACGCACCCGGACACATCTCCTCCTCCTCACCCTCATCATCCGTCTGCTTTCCCTGATAGTCGCCATTACTACCAACCTCTTTGCTCCAGAAGTGGCGTTCGACCGAACCCGGGCTGCTTTCAACTCCTCCTGGAGCTTCCGAATGGCCTTCCTGGCGTCCTCATACCCACGGAGGGACTCCACAACACGGGAGCTAAAGGTGGTTGTTGACTCCGTGGCACGTAGTTCACCCCAATCTGCCTCCACCCCATCATGGGTGCTCTGCTGCACATCTCCAGGAGCGATCCTGCTGGCTGCAACACCAGGAACCTTGCGGCTTTCCTGGCTTTCTGTCCTGGTTTCAGGCGGGGGCAGGATCGGGGCCACATCGCTGTGACCCCGACTAGATCTTCTCACCCCCACCACTTCGGCCGGTTTCTGAACGCTCCCGCTACCCGCCGGCCTAGACCGGGTAACAGAAGGCTGAGAAGCACTTGGCTGGGAAGAACTTCCTCTCATCCCAAGCAGCAAACTCTCTCCCTGGAGAGGAAAGAGCCGACACCCGGAAAGAGCTTCCTCCAACACACAGACAGCACACACCCGCTCCTCCTGTCCTGTATACTGGGTGTAATTCTCAGTATCTGTATTAGGCCTCATTTACACGAGCGTATTATACGCGCGTGCGACGCGCGTGCTTTTCACGCGTGTCGTACGCACCTATAATAGTCTATGGGGCTGTTTAGACGATGCGTGAATTTTGCGCTGCGTGAGTGCGTTGCGTAAAACTCACGACATGTTCTATATTCTTGCGTTTTTCACGCAACACGCACCCATTGACTTCAATGGGTGCGTGAAAACAACGCATGCCACACTGACGGTCCTGCGTTGCATGCGCGAAAATCACGCAAGAGCTGTCAAACTCCTGAATGTAAACAGAAAAGCACCACGTGCTTTTCTGGTTACAAACATCCAAACGGAGTGTCAAATTCGAGATGAGCGCCCCGAACTTCACCGGGTTCGGCCAAACTCGTTTTGACCGAAACCGGTAAAAAATGTTCGGGTACGCGACGTCAGGAGACAGTCACTGTCCACGGTGCTGAAAGCGTTAAACTGGTTCAGCACCCTGGACAGTGACTTCCGCTCCGAAAATCCATGAACCTGTAAAAAAAAAAAAAAGTTCTGACTTACCGATAACTCCGGTCCGACCTCCCGGGATGACAGTTAAGTCCAAGTGACAGCTGCAGCCAATCACAGGCCAAGCACAGGCTGCAGCCAATCACAGGCTGCAGCGGTCTCATGGACTGCGGCGTCATCCTGGGAGGTGGGGCCGGATGACAAGAGTGGGACGCGTCACCAAGGCAACGGCCGGGAGCCCGGACTGGGGGAAGCAGGAAGTTCTTGGTAAGTATGAAAGTCTTTTTTTATTCACAGGTTGGTGTATATTGTGTTCGGCATTCACTGTCGAGGGTGCTGAAAGAGTTACTGCCGATCAGTTAGCTCTTTCAGCACCTTGGACAGTGACGGGCGTCGACTAGTCTCATCTCTATGATGGCGGCTGCGCGAAAATCACGCAGCCGCGCATCATACACGGATGACACACGGAGCTGCCAAGTGCCTTTTGCGCGCGCAAAACGCAGCGTTTTTTGCGCGCGCAAAACGCACACGCTCGTGTAAATGAGGCCTTATTCTGTATATATACACTGCACAGTACCACTACTTCTGTCCTGTATACTGGGTGTAATTCTCAGTATCTGTATTATTCTGTATATATATATACGCTGCACAGTACCACTTCTCCTGTCCTGTATACTGGGTGTAATTCTCAGTATCTGTACTATTCTGTATATATATATATATACACTGCACAGTACCACTTCTCCTGTCCTGTATACTGGGTGTAATTCTCAGTATCTGTATTATTTTGTATATATGGAGACTGCACAGCACCACTACTCCTGTCCTGTATACTGGGTGTAATTCTCAGTATCTGTACTATTCTGTATATATATATATATATACACTGCACAGTACCACTTCTCCTGTCCTGTATACTGGGTGTAATTCTCAGTATCTGTACTATTCTGTATATATATATATATATATACACTGCACAGTACCACTTCTCCTGTCCTGTATACTGGGTGTAATTCTCAGTATCTGTATTATTTTGTATATATGGAGACTGCACAGCACCACTACTCCTGTCCTGTATACTGGGTGTAATTCACAGTATATGTATTATTCTGTATATATGGACACTGCACAGTACCACTTCTCCTGTCCTGTATACTGGGTGTAATTCACAGTATATGTATTATTCTGTATATATGGACACTGCTCAGTACAACTTCTCCTGTCCTGTATACTGGGTGTAATTCTCAGTATCTGTATTATTCTGTATATATAAACTCTGCACAGTACCACTTCTCCTGTCCTGTATACTGGGTGTAATTCACAGTATCTGTATTATTCTGTATATACACTGCACAGTACCACCTCTCCTGTCCTGTATACTGGGTGTAATTATCAGTATCTGTATTATTATGTATATATGGACACTGCACAGTACCACTTCTCCTGTCCTGTATACTGGGTGTAATTCTTAGTATCTGTATTATTCTGTATATACACTGCACAGTACCACTTCTCCTGTCCTGTATACTGGGTGTAATTCTCAGTATCTGTATTATTCTGTATATACACTGCACAGTACCACTTCTCTTGTCCTGTATACTGGGTGTAAATCTCAGTATCTGTATTATTCTGTATATACACTGCACAGTACCACTTCTCTTGTCCTGTATACTGGGTGTAAATCTCAGTATCTGTATTATTCTGTATATAAGGACACTGCACAGTACCACTTCTCCTGTCCTGTATACTGGGTGTAATTCTCAGTATCTGTATTATTCTGTATATATACACACTGCACAGCACCACTTCTCCTGTCCTGTATACTGGGTGTAATTCTCAGTATCTGTATTATTCTGTATATACACTGCACAGTACCACTTCTCTTGTCCTGTATACTGGGTGTAATTCCCAGTATCTGTATTATTCTGTATATATGGACACTGCACAGTACCACTTCTCCTGTCCTGTATACTGGGTGTAATTCTCAGTATCTGTATTATTCTGTATATACACTGCACAGTACCACTTCTCATCTTTTTAATAAATGTTAACAAACATACACATGCCATAAATCCGCACATACAATACACGGGTCAAAAACCAACACAAAATGAACAAGTTATAAACACATTATCAATCTCGGCCGCCTCCTCTCTGGTCCAGATCACATTCCTACCAGCACTCAGTCTTCTGTAGTATTATAACTCACATCATCCACACATCACTCATCATCCACACATCACTCTCATCATCCACACATCACTCTCATCATCCACACGTCACTCACATCAGTATAAATACAAATACACAAAACTCATAGTCACAAATCAATCCAGACGCCTCAAAAGAACAAAATCAGTAACAGTCTAAAAAATAAATAAAATTGTTAAACCACAATAAAACCAAAAACTGACCCTAACCGGTCCATGTGCCCATCAAATTATATTAACCAAGGAAAAATGAGAAATTCCTACATGAGAAAACACAACATGTGCCTAATTGGCAAATAACCCCCCCCTTTTTTTTTTTTTTTTTTTTTAAATTTTAAATTTTAAATTTTTTTTTACATTTTTAAATTTTTTTTTTTTTTTACATTTTTTTTTTTTTTTCCCTCCACCCTTTTTCTTAACCACAAATCCGCAATATGAATACCAATTAGTAACCAATATATACAAAGCAATACTGAACATACATATATATATATATAATATATACACATACCCAATTCAAGACCAATGTCTAGTCCAAAGTCCGTACCTTTAAGCTCCGACCGACACCATCGTCCATCCTTCAATGTCTCTTTGATCGGGCCCGGCTTTTTCTTATTATTTGTACCCCCCCTCCCCCCCTTTCCCCCCTCCCCACCTAACACCTAACCCCCTCACATCTATACAAAAATACTACACTCTACAAGATATAGTAAGTAAAGACTCGGCCTGTACAATGGCATACATTACCTGACATAACACATAACACATCCTTAACAAATCCTACCCACAAGGCCCTGGTTCGGTACCTGCAAGCCCTATATCCATCATCAACTATAAAGAAAACAAAAAGCTACAGTGACAGCATTAGCCCCCCACCAGGAATAGAGACGACTAGACTAGGGCACGCTGAAGGAGAAACCCCTCCAAAGCATGGAGGCCCTACTCGTGCCCAGTCTCTCGAACTCCAAAGAACGAACCTTCCCCAGGTCACCGAGAATGTTCCTCACCACCTCTTCCTCCGGGAGGGTTTTTTGTCTGGTTGATACAAAACACCGTGCGTTCCACGTGCCGTACCTGACCGCTAAGCTGACTAAGAATAAAGTGCCCCGATCTCGACCACCCAGGTGTCTGAATGTTCCATAGGCCCATTCCGCATAGGAGAGACCGGTCAGACCAGGCCAACCAATGGAGGCACCCACCCTGCTGTAGACCCCTGTATTGAGGGGACAATGAAGCAGGAAGTGCTCCATGCTTTCCAGCACGCCGCCACACTCCTCCCGGGGACAACCCCTTTCCTCAGGGTTCCTGTGTTTCAAGTTGTCCCTCACATACAGTTTCCCATGGAAGCAACGCCAAGCCAAGTCCCAAAACTTTAAAGGGATCCTACTAGAATTTAAAACCCTCAAACCAACCTCCAGATCCCGACTTGGGCAGTCCCTGAGCGCCAGGGGCTTCTGGAAATGGGTCAACAGAACCCTGTTGTCAAGGAGCCTCCTTGACAGAGTCCTGATCTCCCACATCCCCAGACCCCACCGGCGAATTGTTTTCAGAACCACGGTAGCGTAAGCCGGAAGATGCCCATGCGGCGTGCGAAGGTCCTTCACTTGCCCTCCTGTCTCCCATTCCTGGAAGAAAGGCCGAAACCACCCCCTGCAGGAGACTACCCACGGAGGAGCCCTCTCTTGCCAGAGGTTTGACATGTTGATCTTTACAAAGGTATTAACCAGGAATACCACCGGGTTGACCATACACAACCCCCCTAGTCTCCTCGTACGGTATGTCACCTCCCTCTTGACTAGGTTCAGCTTATTCCCCCATAACATCTGGAAGAACAAGCTGTAGACCCGAGTCCAGAGAGGTTCTGGCAAGATGCAGACACTGCCCAAATAGATTAACAAAGGGAGCAGGTAAGTTTTGATCAAGTTGACCCTTTCTCTGAGGGTCAAAGACCAACCCTTCCACTGGTCGACCTTCTGAGCGGCGATCTTTAGCCTGCTGTCCCAATTTTGTTTGGGGTAATCCCCCTGGCCAAATTCGATGCCGAGAATTTTTACAAACTCCTGAGGCCCTGGAAGAGTGTCCGAGAGATCAAAGGTAGGATCTCCCCCTCCCAGCCAGAGACTCTTACACTTATCCTGGTTGATCATGGACCCGGATGCCTCCGAGTAGCGGTCAACTTCAGACATCACCCACTCTGCCTCCCCTCTCGAGGACACAAAGACGGTGACGTCATCCGCATACGCCACCACTCTCAGAGTGGCTTCCGAGGCTGCCAAGTCCATGCTGACTCCCACCAACGGTCCACGATCTACCCTCCTAAGGAAGGGGTCAATCGCGAACACGTATAAAAGCGGGCTCAGCGGGCAACCCTGGCGAACCCCAGACCCAACCTCAAAAGAGCGGCCAATCCAACCGTTCACAAGCGGAAAACTCTCTGCCCCTGCATACAAGATCTTAAGCCAATCAACAAACCCCCCCGGCAGACCATACCTCAGAAGGACCGACCAGAGATACTCGTGATCAACCCGATCAAACGCTTTTGCCTGATCCAAGGACAGCAAGTACCCCTTCCAACGGCCCGCCCTACTCTGCTCCACTGCCTCTCGGACACCGAGTACAGCGCTAAACGCGCTGCGGCCTGGAACAGAGCAATGCTGAGCCCCCGAAAGGAGCCGGGGTGCAAATTTCACCAGCCGATTAAACAGCACCTTTGCCAGAACCTTTCTGTCCACATTGAGTAGCGCTATGGGACGCCAATTCTCAATGTGCGATGGGTCTTTACCCTTTGACAGGATGATCAGGGCCGACCTCCTCATTGACTTCGGCAAAGTGCCCGAGGAAAGACACTCATTCAACACCTCAGTCAACAGGGGAACTAAAATGTCCTTAAAGGTCTTGTAAAATTCAGACGTTAAGCCATCTGGACCCGGCGACTTCTTGAGGGCAAGCCCTTCAATCGCCAGTCTCACTTCCTCTTCCCTGATCGCCTCTGCCAAGACACCAAGAGAGGGGTCTACTCCTGGTTCGGGGACAGTTTCAGCCAGGAAAGCCGACATCGCATCCCGATCAAGATCCATCTTTCCCAAGAGGTGCGAGTAAAAGGATCTGACGACCTCCAAGATCCCTGATCTGGACCTTTTCAGGGATCCTGTACTGTCCATCAGTCCTGAAACCACTTTACTATTTACTGACATCTTGCAGTTCTTGTAGGGGTCGGGCGAGCGGTACTTCCCAAAATCCCTCTCAAAAACTAAAGATGCGTGTCTATCATACTGGCAACTCTTAAGCAAAGATTTCACTCTGGAGATGTCCTCGCGGTCACCTCCAGTCGAGACAAGATGCTCGAGTTTCCTCCTCAGGCCCTGATACAGGCGGTACCTGTCCAGGCTCCTGAGGCTCGAGAGCTGGCGGAAGAAACTCGCCACCCTTTTTTTGAACATCTCCCACCACTCCGACTTACTGCTACAAAGATCCAGTAATGGTACCTGGCTCTGAAAGAAATCCTCAAAGGACCGTCTTATCTCCGCTTCTTCCAAGAGAGACGAATTGAGCCTCCAAAAGCCTCTTCCCATCCGGGGGGTCTCTGCAACATTCAGAGAAAATAAAATTAAACAGTGGTCGGAGAACTCCACCTCAACGACGGACACTGCCGAAGAGATGGCATCCTCCTTTACATAAAACCTATCTATTCTAGACCTACAACTACCTCGATAAAAGGTGAATCCCGCGTGGCCTGGGGTGTGCCGGATGTGGACATCCACCAGGCGAGCCTCACTAGCTATCCTATTTAGGGCCACACAGTCATAAGTCAGCCTGTCTCTGGAACCTCCCCTATCTTGGGACCTCGTGGCAGCATTGAAGTCCCCTCCAAAGACCACCTGCCGACTCGTAAAAAGATAGGGCTTGATCCTCATAAAGAGACTTTTCCGGTCCCAGCTGGTTTGGGGACCATAGATGTTAATGAGCCTGAGCTCCTGTCCCTTCATGAGGACATCCAAGATCAGGCACCTCCCCATTTCTAATTCAATAACCCGTCTGCATTCTACCGATGCGGTGAAAAGAACCGCCACCCCGCTACCCGGCTCGGCCGCAAGAGACCAATAAGATGGTCCACGCCTCCACTCCTTTTTCGCTTTATGTATGGCTGCCAAGTCTGTCAGCCTGGTCTCTTGCAAAAATAAAATGTCGGCCTCAATTCGGCCGAGAAAATCAAAGGCCGCAAATCTAGCCTTGTCAGATTTAATGCTGGCGACATTAATAGATGCCAGCGTCAACGGGGTGGGTGCCGCCATCCTGGGTGATTGAATTAGATGACCTTTTTCCCCTTCCCCTTGCCCTTCCCCTGGTTTTTATCACTGTCTGATGAAGAGCCGAGGGCCCTTTTGAGGGATGCTGATGTGTCCATATCCCTCCCTTCCTCCACCTCCCCGCCAGCACCACTATCAACCTCACCTCCAGGCTCCGGGACAGCGCTTCTCCCTGAGGGTTCCGCATGCCCTGAGGCAAGAAGCTGGACGCCCCCCACAGACCCCCTCGTCACCTTCGCCACATCCTCGCCCCCACACTCCTCATCTGAAGAGGAGATGTCCTTGAGGGTTTGAAAGCGGTTTGAGAGAACAACAAGAGGTGAGTCGGTTGGGCTTTCCTTAGGCACCTGGACCAGGGGAGGAGAAGATTTCTTATCTCCCTTTTTTTTCTTTTTAGCACCCTGCTTGCGCTTTTCATCTAGCCACCGTCTACTGTCCTCATCCATACTTTCATATAGCGAGGAACATGAAGAAGCGGCTTCCTCCTCCCTCTCCAACCTCCTGACCTCTTCATTCAAGTCCTGTTCCCCCAGGGCCTCAGTAGCAATGACACTTGCCCCCGGAGCATGGCCAAGGGTTACCCCAGTTGCCAGGGGCTCCCCGAGCTCCCTACTCCTTCGACGGTTCTCCAATCGCCTTAACTTGGAGGGTGACTTGCCTTTCTTCCCTGGCCCCTCAGCCCCTTCACCTCCACCAGTGCCAACCACGGCAGGAGCAACCTCTCGGCTTTCTCCCGCTGGGCCCGCCATGGCGTTGGCAAAGGAACGAGGGCAGCGACTGAATGGGTGACCTAGATCCCCACACAGGTGACACCGAATATCCCCACAGGATGTGGCAAGATGACCTATCCCCCCGCACAACGCACACTTCTGCACTCTGCAGTGGGCACTGAAGTGCGTGGGGTCACCACACCTGTGGCAGAGCTTCGGCTGCCCCTGGTAAAAGGCCAGGATTCGGTCCCTTCCTAAAAAGGCTGAGGAAGGGATGTGGGTGACAGTACTTCCTGAACGCTTTAATTTAACCATAAAGGTCCAGGCCCCTGACCAGATGCCAAATTCATCCCTGTTTTTTTTGGGGACCTCCGTTACCTCCCCATACCTGCTGAGCCAGGTCATAATGTCCATACAAGAAAGACACTCATTGCAAGTTAGGACGGTCACCTTCTTGATTTCGCTCTGACGAGACAACGCTTGTACAGCGAAGTCTCGCCAGCCGGGCTCATTCTTCACCAGCTCATAATTTGACCAAAAGAGCTCCAGGCCCTCCGGCCGAACAAAGCTGATGTCAAATACTGGGGTGCCATAGGGATGTATCAGGGCAAAGATGTCGATCGCCCTGAAATTCATCTTCAAGAGAAGCTCAACTATTTTTGCCCTAGGTGGGCACGTATCATTGCCTCTCCAGCGAAGACGAACAACATTCCTACGAGCCCCCCCAGGCCCGGCTGTCGGAAGGGTCCACACAGTTTCCCCTTCCCTTTCTTCTCGGAAAGCAGTCAGGCCATGCCTGTCTATCCAGAAGGACAGATCAACCGCTCGGCCCTCTACCATTATTGTTCTCTCACCCTTTTTAAGGGCCTCCAGGAGGCGCCGCTGTAAAATACCGTCCCCAGAGCCTGAAGATGAGGAAGAGGCCCCAGCAGTGACACTGGCATAACTGCGAGTAGTCACCCCTGGGGGGGCAGATGGACCGGCCTCACTAGACCTCATACCCCTGGCAGTAACATTCCCACCACTCACCCCGGCCCCAGACACAGGAGAGGGACCATTATCAATAGCACTCGTACCAGCACCATTCATACCCTCACCATTATTAGCAGCACTCGTACCAGCACCATTCATACCCTCACCATTATTAACAGCACTCGTACCTGCACCATTCATACCCTCACCATTATTAACAGCACTTGTACCGGCACCATTCATACCCTCACCCTCTGGACCAGCAGTAAAAAGTGTTTTTGGGCCAGATGTTATCGCCTCGGTGTCATCAGGTTTCCCCTCAACCTCATTAGCGTGACATTTATTTACTTGAGACAATCCTTCCTTCTTAGAGCCAGCAATGCCCAGACTCGCCCTCACCCCTGGCAAAGCTGGCTCCCGGGCTGGGGATTCATGTGACGCAGCCACCAAAGGAATACTAGTGACTGCGCCACCGGACCCAATGACCGCAAGCTTGGGGGGACATTCAACCGTGCCGTCAGTCCCAGCAGCCCCTTGATGCTGCCGCCGCTCAGTAGCACCAACGGGTTCCAGGGACACTGGAATATTCGCTGCCAGCTCTGGTGTCGAGCCGCCCCCCATTACTGAAGAGGAAACCAGAGCACCAGAGCTTTGTTTTGCACCCAACGCTGGGCCACCAACATTATCTGGCGCTATTGACGCCTTAAAAACGCCACCAAAAACGCCACCGCTACTACGACAAGCAGGGACATCAGCCTCCATTATCACGCCATCATTAATCTCCCCGCTTTCCTGCACCGGACCCACTTCAGGGCCCGGGCTAGGCTGGATCACGGGGCTTGTGCAGCGAGCTGACCCTGCGGCCAGCTGGGGTAGCACTGGGTGGGGAACAAACTTAAAACTGACCTCCTCCACGATTTTTCCAGCCTTTCTGGATTTTAGTCGCCGCCGGGCTTTGCGCTTTGCTGCGCGCTTGGCATTAACTTTCTCCTCTGGACCCAAGTCCGCGCCAAAAGAAAAATGCTGCAGGCTCACCGGAGACTGGAGCTGCCGTATTTCCGCCATTAGCCTCCCACCTGAATTGCTGCTGCTGATGTCCTGGTCACAGGTGTCCCCCTCACCAGCTGAGCTGGAGTCCATGGGTAAAGCCACTTGCTCTGCAGGCAGCTCGCTGCACGTGCTCCGCTGGCCAGACGCACCCAGACACATTTCCTCCTCCTCACCCTCATCATCTGTCTGCTTTCCAGGGTCACAGACACCCTTCATTGCCCGGAACCGATCATCATTAAGGAGTTTCTCCTTGAAAGGTCCACTATTCTCCAAAATAAACGTGCGCTTTTCTTTCAGGGCACCCACCTCAGATTTGAGATCCCTGATAGTCGCCATTACTACCAACCTCTTTGCTCCAGAAGTGGCGTTCGACCGAACCCGGGCTGCTTTCAACTCCTCCTGGAGCTTCCGAATGGCCTTCCCGGCGTCCTCATACCCACGGAGGCACTCCGCAACACGGGAGCTAAAGGTGGTTGTTGACTCCGTGGCACGTAGTTCACCCCAATCTGCCTCCACACCATCATGCATGCTCTGCTGCACATCTCCAGGAGCGCTCCTGCTGGCTGCAACACCAGGAACCTTGCGGCTTTCCTGGCTTTCTGTCCTGGTTTCAGGCGGGGACAGGATCGGGGCCACATCGCTGTGACCCCGACTAGATCTTCTCACCCCCACAACTTCGGCCGGTTGCTGAACGCTCCCGCTACCCGCCGGCCTAGACCGGGTAACAGGAGGCTGAGAAGCACTTGGCTGGGAAGAACTTCCTCTCATCCCCAGCAGCAAACTCTCTCCCTGGAGAGGAAAGAGCCGACACCCGGAAAGAGCTTCCTCCAACACACAGACAGCACACACCCGCTCCTCCTGTCCTGTATACTGGGTGTAATTCTCAGTATCTGTATTATCCTGTATATATATACACTGCACAGTACCACTTCTCCTGTCCTGTATACTGGGTGTAATTCTCAGTATCTGTATTATTCTGTATATATGGACACTGCACAGTACCACTTCTCCTGTCCTGTATACTGGGTGTAATTCTCAGTATCTGTATTATCCTGTATATATATACACTGCACAGTACCACTTCTCCTGTCCTGTATACTGGGTGTAATTCTCAGTATCTGTATTATTCTGTATATACACTGCACAGTACCACTTCTCTTGTCCTGTATACTGGGTGTAATTCCCAGTATCTGTATTATTCTGTATATATGGACACTGCACAGTACCACTTCTCCTGTCCTGTATACTGGGTGTAATTCTCAGTATCTGTATTATTCTGTATATACACTGCACAGTACCACTTCTCCTGTCCTGTATACTGGGTGTAATTCTCAGTATCTGTATTATCCTGTATATATATACACTGCACAGTACCACTTCTCCTGTCCTGTATACTGGGTGTAATTCTCAGTATCTGTATTATTCTGTATATATGGACACTGCACAGTACCACTTCTCCTGTCCTGTATACTGGGTGTAATTCTCAGTATCTGTATTATCCTGTATATATATACACTGCACAGTACCACTTCTCCTGTCCTGTATACTGGGTGTAATTCTCAGTATCTGTATTATTCTGTATATACACTGCACAGTACCACTTCTCCTGTCCTGTATACTGGGTGTAATTCTCAGTATCTGTATTATCCTGTATATATGGGCACTGCACAGTACCACTTCTCCTGTTGGTTGCACTCTGTATCTCTCAGTGGTAACGTTCCTAGGAGAGAATTGTTTGGGGGATATTCGTCTCCCCCCCCCCCCCCCCCCCCCCCCAGATCTTCCTTTTTTCCAGTGGCTCAGTTATAATTACATAAAGCAATGAATGACTCCAACTAAAAGAAGAGACATAACTAGACTACTTCTCATGTTATCTGGTTTAGTGGTGTTTGGAGTATACCCGGACACAGAGAGTAGGTCGCGGACCTTCAACCCAAACACCCAGATATTGGAGGCGCTCGTCCTGCTTTGTCTCTTCACTGTTCTTGGATCTTCTCCAGTCACATTTAAAGCTGTATTATTTTTTCTGAGCTCTCCTTTCAGCGCCTGCTGGTTTAGTGTCTGTACAGACCTCGCAGTTCTGGGTTCTAGTGTAGGAACTGTAAAATATACATTATTTACTTTCACACTGTACTGTAGTCTAGTGCAGAATAATGACTACCTGGACCACAATGCAATGCAGCAGAGTGAAGTGCCTCATGGGAGTTACCAGCTATGCTTTTAATCGTGTGTCTGTTTATCACAGTTTTGACTGATTCCAAGTGAGAGACAGCAAAATTGTAAACGCAGCTTTGGAGGTGACTAGAGCAGGAGACATTATATGGAGAGTATTTTTTTAAAGGTTAAAGTTTATTCAAATTGATCTCCAGCACCTTCCCCCCTTATTAAGGCTTCTTTCCAGTATAAGTGCAGCAGTTAGTTTGAACAAGCAGAGGTGCACTGTAAAGAATGAGGGACAACGCAGCATCCTGGGCCTCTGAGACATGTGGTGGTTTTGAGGCTGCCTTAGACCTCGGTAGACATGGCAACTAAACTGGAATCCCTCATCTTATGTGTTACCTTCTAGTGCAGAACTGTAATCTCAGCAATCCTAAGGGTGACCGTACACATTAGAGGAAAGTCGGTCAAACATGCCGATTTCTGCCGGACCGGCCGACTATCTAATCTGTATGGCAGATGTCTGAGAAATGGATTTAAAATTGCCCTAGACTTTGTTCCCATGGGAGCTAAGCCACAGAAAGAGTGGGGGTATGGCAGAGTGGGGGTATGGCAGAGTGGGGGTATGGCAGAGTGGGGTTATGGCAGAGTGGGGGTTATGGCAGAGTGGGGGTTATGGCAGAGTGGGGGTTATGGCAGAGTGGGGGTTATGGCAGAGTGGGGGTTATGGCAGAGTGGGGGTTATGGCAGAGTGGGGGTTATGGCAGAGTGGGGGTTATGGCAGAGTGGGGGTTATGGCAGAATGGAGGTATGGCAGAGTGGGGGTATGGCAGAGTGGGGGTATGGCAGAATGGAGGTATGGCAGAGTGGGGGTATGGCGGCGTCTTATTCCCCTCTCCCCATTGAAAACACATGCACTCTCAGCCTATTGTGCACCAATTTCTTAATGCAGCCTGCAGTGTAAAGAATGGAGGTTTTCATTCTGGTTGCCAGAGACACCAGATGCCATATTACTGTAATTCTCGTCTCTTACTGTTCCTTTAAAGGGGTTTTCCCAGAATTTGAGGATGGCCCTTTAATGGCGGCAGCAGTATATACAGCATTTTTCTTCACGGTAACATTTCCCATCATGAATCATTATAAAATGTATTTCTAAAATTCTAGCCGCCGTCGGCCGTATTAATGGCGCCTCTTTCTTCGCTTTGTCCCTGATGGGCGCAGCACGTTCCATTACCTCTAATGTGTATAATTGCTTCCACGTCCCGGTTCTGTCCCCCCCGGGCACTGACGCTCTCACTTTCCGGCACTTTCGTCTGTTTCAGGGGACGTTGCGTTGCGCGTTATTAGGTTTTTAGTCCATTTATATTTTATAAAGCTGAAACCTCGGATTTTATGTGATTACGCAAAAGTAAAGTGACTGTAATTGAGCTGTTATGTGAGCGCGAGCCCCGGGGGTGAGCCGCACCTCATTCATATTTTATGGCGTCTTCACCGAGTCAAATCTAGTGAGCCTTAAAGGAGAACTCTACATTTACACTCATAAATAAGACTCCTATCATCTGGCACCAATGGGTTCTGATAGATGCCGGATTATTAGATATTCTGGATTATCGGACAGTCATAGAAAGGTATAAGAATGTCACACATAAGAGTAGAGGACCTTCAGGAGCACACTCAGCAAAAATCTGCAGCGATCACTTGATCTAATCAGAGACGTTTCCTCATCGTTTTCTCTGCTCGGTTTTCTGGTCCACGTTATTTTGCAGTTCTGCGCACGAAACATTCACCCAGGTTATCAGTTGCCGGATTAAAGGAATTTTACTCTATTAAACTGATCACATTAGCAAATTTGTAACTTTAATAATGTAAACTTTACATAATGTGTTTTCTCCATTCACATCCAAAGCTGCATTAAACATTTTCTAGCACATTTTCTGCCACCAGTGTGTAATGCACAGCAGGAGCCCAAATGCCAATGGAACTGTTATTACTAAGATATTCGTTCACACGACTGACAGACTCCAAGCAGCAACCAGCTTCATTTTCACATTGACTTTGGATGTGACTGGAGAAGAAGATACAATACAGCTCAAAAATGAAGCAAAAATACAGAAAAATCTCATGATGATGGTCCTGGCGATCACTTAGATGCTGGGTCTAATTTAGGCCTGAGAGTGACACCTACCTGGGGCAGCTATGACAGATCTATGTCCAGGGAACATATGTAGTAAAAAAAAACAACAACAAAAACACAACTTTTAACAAGCAAAAAAGAAACAAAAAAAACAAATAATAAAATAACATGAAAAATGTATAAAAATTGTAATAAACTATAAATTAACCCATAGTAACCTGTGCCGTTACGGTGTACGAAGTCCTCGCCGTGACGCATCTCTAACTCGGCCGTATTATATACCACAATAAACGGTAGACCATGGCGGAGACAAATAGTTTCCTCCATGTGATTAAAAAAATTTGTTTCAAAAATATAGATATTTTTTTATTTCTCACACTCTGTCAAAACATGTATCCGATACAAATAATTGAGATGATTAAGTATCTGGTTCCTAAATTAATTTACGCACGGCGACCAGACACCATGAAGATTCTGTTCTGAGACAAATTTATTCCGGAAGTGCAGCTGAATTATTTACCCTCGACATTGAGGCCGACAACTCCCCGGAAGTCTTGATTAATTAATAATTAAATAGTACAACTTTAAAGGAGGTTGTACAGGTTGCACTTTCGTGCCGCAGCATTTTGCACCCGCGGCCGTTGAGCTCCACTAGCAAAAACTGCCTCTCATTGATTTCAATGGGAGGTCAGAGGCGGAACCACGGAAAGAAAGAACACGCCACTTTTTTTCCGTGAGCGTCTAAAAGCCACTCGGGGATAAAAAACCCCTTTGCCTCCCATTGAAATCAATGGGAGGTGGTTTCGGACGTTTTTTGGTGCTGATTCCGACATGGTTTCCATGTCAAAATCGGCGACGAAATACTCTGTGTGAACAGAATTTTACAGCAGCCATGTAAAGTGCTCTGTGTCTGGACTAGGAATGAAGCAGCTCTCACTTCCCCTATTGCAGCAGGAACTCCCAGCACTGATTTCAAGTCATGACCTGAATTATATCCGGCCGTCAACTGCATACACCCAAACTCTTGTCTCTGTTTTTCGACATCCTTCGTGCTAGTCATTGCCTCGATATCTAAGCTCCGGCTTCCGGTAGACGTCTCCCTGCTGAGAAGAAAGTTGTGTTTTTGATTGACAGGGTAATTTATCAGGAAAGAAGACCTGTCCGGATAGCTATTATACTCCCATTAAAATGTAGAGAAGCCCTTTGATTTTGTAGAGGCCGATACATAGCGGGTCCCCCCCCCCCCTACATTTACTGGAATTGTATATAATGCTGGAGCAGATACGGGAGTGATGCGGACCCCCCCACCTCCCCCTCCTCCTCCTCGCTCGGTCTTCTGCCTCTTATTCATCTCAACGATCCAAACTTTTCAGAGAGAAGTTGTCTTTAATCTCGTTCCAAAACCTCTTTAGGTTTCATTCCTTGGCGTGAGCGGGACGATCTTGCGGAAAACCGTTACGTCTGACTTTAGGGATTTTATTCCGCCTGGTGTCTGAACCGGAGAGAGACGGAAATCTCCCTGGATATTCGGGATAAAAGACGTTGACGAGCCGAAAGCCGATGCTGGATTACTTTATTAATTGTATTCCACGTGACATCAGAATATAATGTAATAACGTTATTCTAGCGCTCAGATTCCGCCGCAAATGTCGCACCACACACCGCTTTGTTGCGGGTTTAGGCACCGCATTGAATTCAATGGAGAAAACCCGCAACAGAAGAGCCGCGATTCCGCCGCATCAATTGACCTGCTGAGGCTGAAGAAGCCGCGCCGCAGGACAATTTATTTGCCTTTTTTTTGGTGGCTTTTTTTTCGCTGTGCGGGGACGAGATTTGTTGAAATATCACCCAGAATACACTGCGGATTTTCCGCGTTTCCGAGAATCCGCAGTCTTTACGCCGTGCGCGTTCCTACCCTTAAACAAAAATGATACGTTTATGCATCGCCGCATTCCAAGAGCCGTAACTTTTTTATTTTTCGTCGCTGTGGCCGTGTGTGGGCATGTTATTTTCGGGACAAGATGTCGTTTTCATTGGTATTGTTTTGGGGTACATTAGACGTTTAACTTTTTTTTGGGTGTTCGCCTTTGCTATTGTGTGTTTTTTTTGTATAGCTTTCACCCGGCGGTTTAATTAATGTGTTGACTTCATTGTTCGAATCGTTACAATCGCGGCGATACCTTACACGTCTATTTATTTATTTTGTACACTTTTTGTGGGAAAAAGTGATTTTTATTTTTACTTTCATCTTTGTTTTTTATTTTTGAATAAACTTTTTTTAACTGTTTTTTTTTTCGTCCCACTAGAGGACTTCACGGTGTGATCTTCTGATCGCTTGTGTAATGCTTTGGTGTACTTGGGATACCAAAGCGTTACTGCCTGTCAATGTAAAACTGACAGGCAATCTATTAGTCCATGCACGCAGCATAGCCGCCCTGTGCGCCGCAGGGAATTCCGGGCCAAAAAACCGCACCAAACTGTGGTGCAGTTTTTCGCCCGGTATGTCCGCTGTGGAAAACCGCAGCGCTTAGCCGGCCTGGTAGACGTTTTATCCCAGGAGACCGTTGCAGCCTGTGATTGGCTGCAGCGGCGGTCACATGGGATGAAGCGTCATCCCAACAGGCCGGCCCCCTGACGTCATCCAGGCCGGCCTCTTCATGTGACTGCCACTACAACCTGGGACTTCTGGGTAAGTATGAGATTATTTTTTTTCCCCGAGTTGCGTTTTTTTGCAGTAGAATCGCTGCGAACCCTCCGCAAAAAACGCAACAACTGCTATTTTTTGCGTGTTTCACCTCCTCATTGAATTCAATGGGGAAAACCCGCAACAAATAAGCAGCGGTTCCGCAAATGCAATTGACATACTGCGGAATAAAATTCTGCACCGCGGGTCAATTTCTGAGCGTTTTCTCCACTCAGTATTTACGTTGCGGATTTTGCGCAGGGTTTACGCGACGTGTGAACTGACCCTAATAGGCATATAGCCAGGGTAGGCGATCGCTGGCAGCCCCCTCCCTCTGTCAAACTACTTAAATGTCGGGGTCGCTATTGACTGCAGCATTATTGACCACGGCATTTAAGGGGTTGAATGGAGGTTTCTAAATTTTGGAGGTTTCTAAATTTTGGAGGTTTCTAAATTTTGGAGGTTTCTAAAATGTTTGTGTTGAGTCTAGAACTGATTTTAAGTCCAAGAAATTTACAGACAAAATACTTCTCACAGCTGAGGGTACAGTACAATTGTATCAGACTAGACAATCCTAAACAGTCTGGACTCCAGACTGCTACATTTTACCTGCACTGATACATTGTAACAAACTTTCAGGACAGGAGAGAGATTTTTGCTTGTAATATGTTTGGCTCAAAGAGCATTGTCGAGACTGAATACAAGTGTAACAAACCCTCAGCTCTGATACATATCAGGTACGGACAGGTTTTCAGTCTCTGGATGTTAACAAGAATGTTCCTGTGCAGGCACAGCAAGCAGAGATCTTGAAAATGATGAGGAGTTTTTAAAATGTTTTTTTTTCCAGCTGTTTCTGTAAGATCCACGTGAAACCCGCATGGCCACCATCTCCCGAGAGGTTGTCACCCATAATCCTGAGGAGCACATCAGCCCAGTTGTATAGTGCCCCCCCCCCCCCCATATACATTATATACTGACAGTCTGGGTGATAGTTGTATTGGTTGTCACCCAGCTTTTCCTGGAACGGATAATATTGACAGGACGAGACGACTTCTTGGGGTCACATGCTTTTTCTCAGAGGCCCCTGGACGATATCATCATCTTGGAGCATTCGTTTTTTTCACCGTCCGTTCACCGTGGGTGTTGGTTGCGGTTTCGTTTGGCCCCCGGCAGAGGTTAAGTTCTGTTTGTCTTCAGTTAATTAACTCAATAAAATAACGATCGGGAATTCCAAACATGTTAGAAATGAGTGACCCCGGTTATTGGAGGCGCCGCGTCCCCGGTGTCGCTGATAGCGGAGAAATAATAATTAGGAGGGTGAGATAACAACACGCGGGAGGTGGAGCTTATTATTAACTATTTGTATTCTTAATGGCAGACTAGTGATAGCGCTGATGATCCTGCTATTCCCGGGTATATATGTATACAATGTCAGGATAAAATACTCCACCCGGACAGTGATGCTGAGCCGCTGTATCTAATCCTATCATGTGTGATACTGTCTGCTGAGCTGTGTATCTAATCCGATCATGTGTGATACTGTCTGCTGAGCTGTGTATCTAATCCTATCATGTGTGATACTGTCTGCTGAGCCGCTGTATCTAATCATATCATGTGTGATACTGTCTGCTGAGCTGTGTATCTAATCCTATCATGTGTGATACTGTCTGCTGAGCCGTGTATCTAATCCTATCATGTGTGATACTGTCTGCTGAGCTGTGTATCTAATCCTATCATGTGTGATACTGTCTGCTGAGCTGTGTATCTAATCCTATCATGTGTGATACTGTCTGCTGAGCCGTGTATCTAATCTTATCGTGTGATACTGTCTGCTGAGCTGTGTATCTAATCCTATCATGTGTGATACTGTCTGCTGAGCCGCTGTATCTAATCCTATCATGTGTGATACTGTCTGCTGAGCTGTGTATCTAATCCTATCATGTGTGATACTGTCTGCTGAGCCATTGTATCTAATCCTATCATGTGTGATACTGTCTGCTGAGCTGTGTATCTAATCCTATCATGTGTGATACTGTCTGCTGAGCCGCTGTATCTAATCCTATCATGTGTGATACTGTCTGCTGAGCCGCTGTATCTAATCCGATCATGTGTGATACTGTCTGCTGAGCCGCTGTATCTAATCCTATCATGTGTGATACTGCCTGCTGAGCTGTGTATCTAATCCTATCATGTGTGATACTGTCTGCTGAACTGTGTATCTAATCCTATCATGTGTGATACTGTCTGAGCTGTGTATCTAATCCGATCATGTGTGATACTGTCTGCTGAGCTGCTGTATCTAATCCTATCATGTGTGATACTGTCTGAGCTGTGTATCTAATCCGATCATGTGTAATACTGTCTGCTGAACTGTGTATCTAATCCTATCATGTGTGATACTGTCTGCTGAGCCGCTGTATCTAATCCTATCATGTGTGATACTGTCTGCTGAGCCGTGTATCTAATCCTATCATGTGTGATACTGTCTGCTGAGCTGTGTATCTAATCCTATCATGTGTGATACTGTCTGCTGAGCGGTGTATCTAATCCTATCATGTGTGATACTGTCTGCTGAGCTGTGTATCTAATCAATCATGTGTGATACTGTCTGCTGAGCTGTGTATCTAATCCTATCATGTGTGATACCGTCTGCTGAGCTGCTGTATCTAATCCTATCATGTGTGATACTGTCTGCTGAGCGGTGTATCTAATCCTATCATGTGTGATACTGTCTGCTGAGCTGTGTATCTAATCCTATCATGTGTGATACCGTCTGCTGAGCCGCTGTATCTAATTTTATCATGTGTGATACTGTCTGCTGAGCTGTGTATCTAATCCTATCATGTGTGATACTGTCTGCTGAGCGGTGTATCTAATCCTATCATGTGTGATACTGTCTGCTGAGCTGTGTATCTAATCAATCATGTGTGATACTGTCTGCTGAGCTGTGTATCTAATCCTATCATGTGTGATACCGTCTGCTGAGCCGCTGTATCTAATTTTATCATGTGTGATACTGTCTGCTGAGCTGTGTATCTAATCCTATCATGTGTGATACTGTCTGCTGAGCTGCTGTATCTAATCCTATCATGTGTGATACTGTCTGCTGAGCGGTGTATCTAATCCTATCATGTGTGATACTGTCTGCTGAGCTGTGTATCTAATCCTATCATGTGTGATACCGTCTGCTGAGCCGCTGTATCTAATTTTATCATGTGTGATACTGTCTGCTGAGCTGTGTATCTAATCCTATCATGTGTGATACTGTCTGCTGAGCTGCTGTATCTAATCCTATCATGTGTGATACTGTCTGCTGAGCGGTGTATCTAATCCTATCATGTGTGATACTGTCTGCTGAGCTGTGTATCTAATCAATCATGTGTGATACTGTCTGCTGAGCTGTGTATCTAATCCTATCATGTGTGATACTGTCTGCTGAGCCGCTGTATCTAATTTTATCATGTGTGAGCCACCAGGTCTACTTCACCCATCGTTGAGGCCTCCGGTGTGTACAGTGTGCCCTGTGAGCGTGATTGTGCAGGGAATGTGCCGGCAGCTGCTCGGAGATCGGGGATAATCTGCTATAAAGGATCACTGGAGTTAATAAGGTTCCAGTTTGATTGGTTTATCTCTTAATCTGTGACTTTCCCTTTTCCTGGTTGATTCCTAAATCCGTGAAAGGGTCGTGCGCTCTGTTCTGAGGTCCGGCGCCCGGCACGTGTGAGTATGCTGTATGTGCCGGATGTATATATTATATACTGTGTAACCTGTGCGGTGTCATGTGTGTGTAACGTGTCCGAATCCGCCAGACATTTCCCTTTTTAATAAACAATTTGCATAAACCCCGCCCCCTGCGCGACAGTGAACAGAAAAGCTGCCGCCATATTCATAATGAGAAGTATTAGGGAATCGCGGCTCCAAAAATATCAGTATGATCTTTATAAGGTTTAGGGGCAGTATTATCTCTCACCGGCAGCATAAAGAGTTAATGCTTAACCCCTTCCTGGTACGTCATAGTGCGGGGGGTTATGTACGGAGCACGCCCACACTGAGAGGGTGTCCGCTGTGATTTACAGCTAACAACCGGGACGAACGGCCAGGAACAGCGATCGCGGCTGTTTAACCCCTCAGATGCTGCGGTCAATCGCGACCTCCGCATCTGAGGCGTTGAAAAGGGGGGGACGGGACGGCCCCCTCCATGTGGCACGGCTTAACGGAAGCCTATAAAAATGACAATATACTGCAATACATTAGTGATCTGACGATCGCTGGTTCAAGTCTCCTCGAGGGACTAATAAAATGTAAATAAAGTGAAATTAAGTTTTTAGTAGTAACAAAAATATTAAAAGTAAAAAAAAAACCCTTTATACAATTTTTCCTCCAAAGTAATGTCAAAAAGTAAACAAAATTGGTATCGCTGCGTCCGTAAAAGTCTGAACTATTACAATATAGCGTTATTTAACGCGCACGGTGAACGCCGTAAAAAAAAATAAAACATTTAAAACGCCGAAATCGCAGTTTTGTCGTCAACTTAGGTCTAAAAAATTTTTGGGATAAAAAGTGATCAAAAAATTGGATGTACCAAAAAATGTTACCGATAAAAACTACAGGTCGTCCCGCAAAAAATTAGAACTCGCGCCGCTCAATCCAGGGAAAAATAAGAAAGTTCTGGCTCTCAGAACGCGGTGAAACAAAACAATTTTTTTATTTTTTAACAAAAAGTTTTTGTTTTTTTTAAAGTAGTAAAATATAAATTTGGTATCCCCTTAATCGTATTTCGGCACAGAATAAAGTTGTCATTTTTACCGCGGTGTAAAAGCTGTAAAAATTAACCCCCCCAAAAAATTTAAGAATTTTAATTTTTTCCAATTTCAGTCCGCAAAGAATTTACTTTCCCAGTACGTTATATGGTATTTTAAATGCTACCAATAGAAACTACATCTCCTCCCGCAAAAAATAGGCCCTCACAGCGCTCCATGGACGGAAAAATAAAAGTGTTTTATGGCTCTTGGAAGGTGGGGAGTGAAAAAACGAAAAAAAAAAAGGGGTCCTGAAGGGGTTAAAGGTCTATGGGCCTGTGCGTATCTTGCTTCATTTAGTAAAGTGACATTACGGGGTCTGACCTCTCGGGCCTCCACCAATGCCGAGAATACAGATTTCCCATCCCCTACAAACATGGGCCGGCAGTCACTGTACCAAAACTGGGCGTGGCTAAGAGGAGTGGTTAAAATGTGCCAAATTTGTTACCGGTGTGCGCCATTTTTTGGCGCAAAATATTGGTGTCATGAAATTGTCTAAGATGTCTAGCGAGTTGCATCAAATGTATCAGTTAACCCCTTCCCGCTCCATGACGTAATAGTACGTCTCGGGAGTAACGGCCGTTTCGGTCGTCCTCCCGACACATACAGGAGCTGTGACGCTGCTGTCTTGTTCAGCAGCTGTCACAGCTCCTACAGCGGGGACCGATCGCTGTGTCCCCGCTGATTAACCCCTTAAAAGCCGCGTTCTATAGAGATCGCGGCTTTTTAGGGGTTAAGCTGCCATCGCCGGCCTGCTACGCGATAGCGGCCGGCGATGGTGACTATGGCAACCGGACACCAAACAATGGCGTCCGGCTATGCCATAGACGGAAGCCTAGTGGGTCCTGACAACGTCAGGACCCACTATGCTTGCTGTCAGTGAGTAGCTGACAGTTCTAATACACTGCACTACGCATGTAGTGCAGTGTATTAGAATAGCGATCAGAGCCTCCTGCCCTCATGTCCCCTAGTGGGACAAAGTAATAAAGTAAAAAAAAAGTTAAAAAAAGATGTGTAAAAATAAGAAAATAAAAGATTTAAAAGTAATAAAAGTAAAAATCCCCCCTTTTTCCCTTATCAGTCCTTTATTATTAATAAAAATATATAAACAAACAAATAAACTATACATAATTGGTATCGCCGCGTCCGTAACGGCCTGAGCTACAAAATTATTTCATTATTTATCCCGCGCGGTGAACGCCGTAAAAGAAAATAATAATAAACCGAACCACAATCACAATTCTTTGGTCACTTCACCTCCCAAAAAATGGAATAAAAAGAGATCAAAAAGTCGCATGTACCGAAAAATGGTCCTGATGGAAACTACAGTTCGTTACGCAAAAAATAAGTCCTCGCACGGCTTTATTGATTGAAAAATAAAAAAGTTCTGGCTCTTAGAATAAGGTAACACAAAAAGTGAATGATTGTTTACAAAACGTATTTTATTGTGCAAACGCCATAAGACATAAAAAAAAACTATAAACATCTGGTATCGCCGTGATCGTATCGCCCCGCAGAATAAAGTTAATATATCATTTATAGCGCACGGTGAACGCTGTAAAAAAAATAGAATAAAAAAACAATAGTAAAATTGCTGTTTTTTAGTCACCACGCCACCTAAAAATAGAATAAAAACTGATCAAAAAGCCGCATGCACCCCAAGAAAACTACAATGGATTCCTCAAGGGGTCTAGTTTCCAAATTGGGGTCACTTTTGGGGGGTTCCCAATGTTTTGGCACCACAAGACCTCTTCAAACCGGACATGGTGCCTAATAACAAGGAGGTCTCATAATCCACTGGGTGCTCCTTTGCTTCGGAGGCCGGCGCTTCAGTCCATTACCGCCCGAGGGCAACATGTGGGATATTTCTCTAAACTGCAGAATCTGGGCAATACGTATTAAGTTGCGTTTCTCTGATAAATCCTTTTGTGTTATAAAAAAAATGGTATAAAGAGGATTTTCTGACAAAAAAAATAATTTCAATTTCACCTCTACTTTGCTCTAAATTTCTGTGAAACACCTAAAGGGTTCATAAACTTTCTACATGCTGTTGTGAATACTTTGAGGGGTCTAGTTTCTAAAATGGGGTGTTTGATAGGGGTTTCTAATATATGGGCCCCTCAAAGCAACTTCAGAACTGAACTGGAACCTAAAAAAATAAATAAATGAGGCAATACTTGGCTTCTTACATTATACTGATAATGAGCCGTGCCCACCCCGAGATGGCCCCAGTTTTGACCGTTTGTATAAACGGAGACCCCTATTAGACCGTTCCAGTGCCCGGTTTTCGCAGCATTCACCCCCGAGAAGTGTATTTCTATTGATGAGTCCTTGGTACATTTTAAAGGGAGGGTTCAATTCCGCGAGTACCTGCCGGGTAAGAGGGCAAGGTATGGCGTGAAGATGTATGAGCTGTGAGAGTGCATCAGGGTATACCTACAGGTTTAGGATATATGACGGAAAGGCCACCCCCAAACCAGACTGCATCCTGGACTACAATAGGTACATGGGAGGGATGGACTTGTCAAATCAAGTCCTGAAGCCTTACAGCGCCATGCGGTGTGGTATAAGAAGCTGGCCGTGCACATCATACAGATGGCATTGTACAATGCGTACGTGCTACGTCGATGTGCAGGCCAGAGGGGAACTTTCCTGGAATTTCAAGAGGTGATTATCAAGAACCTAATCTTTAGGGACCAAGAAGGGGGGGGCACCCAGTACTTCTGGAAGCGGGGCCACACGCATCGTACCAGGGCAACACTTTGCAGGAGAAGTTCCCCAAACTGGCAAGAAGGGAAAAAGTCAAAAGAGGTGCAAAGTCTGCTATAAGAGGGGGATAAGGGATGACACAATATATCAATGTGACACGTGTCCCGAATAACCAGAGCTCTGTATGAAAGAGTGTTTTAAAATGTATCATACATCCCTTGGTTTATAATTTACCCCAATTTTACTTACCCTGATGCACTCCACACAGCTTATCCCCCTCATCTTCCCCCTCTGGGCCCTGCTGTGTGCCCAGGCAGCTGATAACAGCCACATGTAGGGTATTGCCATACCCGGGAGAACCCACATTACAGTCTATGGGGTGTAGGTCTCCGGTCAAAATGCTCACTACACCTCTATATGAATGCCTTGACGGTGTAGTTTTTAAAACGGGGTCACTTCTTGCGGGTTTCAACTGTACTGGTACCTCAGGGGCTTCTGCATACATGACTTCGCACTAGAAAATCCCCAGTAGGCCAAATGGTGGTCCTTTCCTTCTGAGCCCTCCCATGGGCCCAAACAGCAGTTTATCACCACAAATGGGGTATTGCCGCACTCAGGACAAATTGGGCAACAAAATGGAGTACTTTATTTCTTGTGAAAATAAGAATTTTTGAGCTAAAATGACATATTATTGGAAAAAATATATTTTTTTTTAATTCCCAGCCCAATTCAAATAAGTTCTGTGAAGAAACTATGGAGTCTAAATGGTCACATTACCCATAAATGAATTCCTTGAGGGGTGTAGTTTCCAAAATGGGGTCACTTCTGGTGGGTTTCCATTGCTTTGATACCTCTGGGGCTCTGCAAATGTGACATGGCACCCGAAAACCAATCCAGCAAAATCTGGGCTCCAAAGAACACACAGCGCTCCTTCCCTTCTGAGGCCTCCCATGGGCCCAAACGGCAGTTTATTGCCACAAATGGGGTATTGATGCACTCAGGAGAAATTGGGCAACAAAATTTAGTATTTTGTTCCCTGTGAAAATAAGAAATTTTGGTAAAAAATTACATCTTATTGGAAAAAATTTCATTTTTTTAATGTCACAGCCCAATTGAAATAGGTGCTGTGAAAAAACTGTGTGGTCAAAATGCTAACAACAACCCTAAATGAATTCCTTGAGGGGTGTAGTTTCCAAAATGGGGTCACTTTTGGTGGGTTTCCATTGCTTTGATACCTCTGAGGCTCTGCAAATGCGACATGGCACCCGAAAACCAATCCAACAAAATCTGGACTCCAACAAACATATAGCGCTCCTTTCCTTCTGAGCCCTCCCATGGGCCCAAACGGCAGTTTATCACCACAAATGGGGTATTGCCGCACTAAGGACAAATTGGGCAACAAAATGGGGTATTTTGTTCCCTGTGAAAATAAGAAATTTTGATCACAAATGACATTTTATTGGAAAAAATGAAATTTTTTTCATTTCACAGCCCAATTCAAATACGTGCTGTGAAAAAACTGTGCGGTCAAAATGGTAACAACAACCCTAAATGAATTCCTTGAGGGGTGAAGTTTCCAAAATGGGGTCACTATTGGGGTATTCCTACTGTTTTGGCACCTCAACGCCTCTTCAAACCTGGCATGCTGCCTAAAATATATTCTAATAAAAAAGGGGCCTCAAAATGCACTAGGTGCTTCTTTGCTTCTAGGGCTTGTGTTTTATTCCAGGTGAACACTAGAGCCACATGTGGGACATTTCTAAAAACTGCAGAATCTGGACAATACATATTTAGTAGTGTCTCTCTGGTAAAACCTTCTGTGTTACAGAAAAAAAAATGAATAAAATTGAAATTCTGCAAGAAAAATGAAATTTGCAAATTTCACCTCCACTTTGCTTTAATTCCTGTGAAATGCCTGAAGGGTTAAAAAACTTTCTAACTGCTGTTTTGAATACTTTGAGGGGTCTAGTTTTTAAAATGGGGTGTTTTATCAGGGTTTCTAATAAATAGGCCCCTCAAAGCCTCTTCAGAACTGAACAGGTACCTTAAAAAAAAGGCTTTTGAAATTTTCTTAAAAATATGAGAAATTGCTGTTCATGTTCTAAGCCTTTTAACGTCCAAGAAAAATAAAATAATGCTCTAAAAACTATGCAGATCTAAATTAGACATATGGGAAATGTGAACTAGTAACTATTTTGGGTGGTATAACCGTCTGTTTTACAAGCAGATGCATTTAAATTCTGAAAAGTGCTATTTTTTCAAAATTTTCTCAAAATTTTGCAATTTTTCACCAATAAACACTGAATATATCGACCAAATTTTACCACGAACATGAAGCCCAATGTGTCACGAGAAAACAATCTCAGAATCGCTTGGGTAGGTTTAAGAATTCCGACGTTATTACCACATAAAGTGAAATATGTCAGATTTGAAAAATGGGCTCTGAGCCTTAAGGCCAAAACAAGGCTGCGTCCTTAAGGGGTTAAAGGGAACAGAGGCCTTAAAGGGAAATGTCACCAAAAAAGTAACATCGCCAAATCGGCTCTGATACTGAATCACTAGAAACTCTGGTCCTATGTATTTATATATCAGCTGCCAGGGAGAGAAAAATTGCATCTTGAGTCCCAGCGCTGGTAAGGCCCCATGCACACGACCGTAGATTTCATCCGTAATTAGGGACCTATTAATTTCTATGGCCGTAGGACACTTTCCCGTAAAAAATCGGACGTCCTATTTTTTTATTTTACGGACCATGCTCCCATAATTTATAATGGGAGCATGGTCCGCAAATTCTGATGACTGTCCGTGGCCCGCCGCAGACGCCCGTGATCGTGTGCATGGTGCCTTGGTCTTTACCTTGGCTACATGTATAAAAGGGCTCTCCCTGCAAACTGCGGGTCACACCTGAATGTGTTTGTGTAAGATGTTTAATATCTAGTGCGCTCTTGTAAATTTGCGCCAATTTTCGCCTTTTGTCGGCAGCCTCGTTGTGTGTGTATATTTTTTACGTTCTCCTTCGTGTCTGGGTAGAATGATTGTGACAGAGGAGGCATGAATTCCTCTCCGTAATGTAAGAGCGCGCTGGCAGGATAATTGGATCTTGGGTGCTGGAGAAGTGTAAGCTTTACGTGTGAAATAACGTTGAATAATTTATGAGCGCCGTATAAATATGGAGACGATCGTCCTTTTAATCCGCTGCTGCCGCCGCCGCTTTTTCTTCTGTAAATTGGTGTCCAATCAGATTTGCAGTCAGAAATAAAAGGCTCCATGCTCCATCGCTTTCTTGTGGCTGTGATTTTATAAAATTGCGATCCTTTGTGTGCGGGCGGCGAGGCACGAGCGACTTATCAAGCCGGGAATTATTTTCATTACATTTTTCTGCTCAATTCTGTCATTTCTAATCTCTGACGATTAAACAGCATTTCCTGTCACTAGAGGAATATTCACATGTCTGGGGTCTGTATTAGTTTAGGGGTCTGGTCTGGTCTAGAGTCTGTATTAGTTTAGGGGTCTGGTTTAGGGTCTGTATTAGTTTAGGGGTCTGCTCTGGGGTCTGTATTAGTTTAGGGATCTGGTCCGGGGTCTGTATTAGTTTAGGGGTCTGGTCTGGGGTCTGTATTAGTTTAGGGGTCTGGTCTGGGGTCTGTATTAGTTTAGGGGTCCCATCTGGGGTCTGTATTAGTTTAGGGGTCTGGTCTGGGGTCTGTATTAGTTTAGGGGTCTAGTCTGGGGTCTGTATTAGTTTAGGGGTCTGGTCTGGGGTCTTTATTAGTTTAGGGGTCTGGTCTGAGGTCTGTATTAGTTTAGGGGTCTGGTCTGGGGTCTGTATTAGTTTAGCGGTCTGGGGTCTGTATTAGTTTAGGGGTCTGGTCTGGGGTCTGTATTAGTTTAGGGGTCTGGTCTGGGGTCTGTATTAGTTTAGAGGGTCTGGTCTGGGGTTTGTATTAGTTTAGGGGTCCGGTCTGGGGTTTGTATTAGTTTAGGGGTCTGGTCTGGGGTCTGTATTAGTTTAGGGGTCTGGGGTCTGTATTAGTTTAGGGGTCTGGTCTGGGGTTTGTATTAGTTTAGGGGTCTGGTCTGCAGTCTGTATTAGTTTAGGGGTCTGGTCTGTATTAGTTTAGGGGTCTGGTCTGGGGTCTGTATTAGTTTAGGGGTCTGGTCTGGGGTCTGTATTAGTTTAGGTGTCTGGTCTGGGGTCTGTATTAGTTTAGGGGTCTGGTCTGGGGTCTGTATTAGTTTAGGGGTCTGGTCTGGGGTCTGTATTAGTTTAGGGGTCTGGTCTGTATTAGTTTAGGGGTCTGGCCTGGGGTCTGTATTAGTTTAGGGGTCTGGGGTCTGTATTAGTTTAGGGGTCTGGTCTGGGGTCTGTATTAGTTTAGGGGTCTGGTCCGGGGTCTGTATTAGTTTAGGGGTCTGGCCTGGGGTCTGTATTAGTTTAGGGGTCTGGTCGGGGGTCTGTATTTAGGGGTCTGGCCTGGGGTCTGTATTAGTTTAGGGGTCTGGTCTGGGGTCTTTATTAGTTTAGGGGTCTGGTCTGAGGTCTGTATTAGTT
The DNA here is from genome assembly GCF_050947455.1 of Rhinoderma darwinii. Classification (NCBI taxonomy): domain Eukaryota; kingdom Metazoa; phylum Chordata; class Amphibia; order Anura; family Rhinodermatidae; genus Rhinoderma; species Rhinoderma darwinii. The sequence continues at coordinate 340,315,721 of NC_134691.1, read as the reverse complement.
TAGGGGTCTGGTCTGGGGTCTGTATTAGTTTAGCGGTCTGGGGTCTGTATTAGTTTAGCGGTCTGGGGTCTGTATTAGTTTAGGGGTCTGGTCTGGGGTCTGTATTAGTTTAAGGGTCTGGTCTGGGGTCTGTATTAGTTTAGAGGGTCTGGTCTTGGGTTTGTATTAGTTTAGGGGTCTGGTCTGGGGTCTGTATTAGTTTAGAGGGTCTGGTCTGGGGTTTGTATTAGTTTAGGGGGTCTGGTCCGGGGTCTGTATTAGTTTAGGGGTCTGGCCTGGGGTCTGTATTAGTTTAGGGGTCTGGTTGGGGGTCTGTATTTAGGGGTCTGGCCTGGGGTCTGTATTAGTTTAGGGGTCTGGTCTGGGGTCTGTATTAGTTTAGGGGTCTGGTCTGGGGTCTGTATTAGTTTAGCGGTCTGGGGTCTGTATTAGTTTAGCGGTCTGGGGTCTGTATTAGTTTAGGGGTCTGGTCTGGGGTCTGTATTAGTTTAAGGGTCTGGTCTGGGGTCTGTATTAGTTTAGAGGGTCTGGTCTTGGGTTTCTATTAGTTTAGGGGTCTGGTCTGGGGTCTGTATTAGTTTAGAGGGTCTGGTCTGGGGTTTGTATTAGTTTAGGGGGTCTGGTCTGGGGTTTGTATTAGTTTAGGGGTCCGGTCTGTTTTTTTTTTATTAGTTTAGGGGTCTGGTCTGCGGTCTGTATTAGTTTAGGGGTCTGGTCTGGGGTCTGTATTAGTTTAGGGGTCTGGTCTGCAGTCTGTATTAGTTTAGGGGTCTGTCTAACAAGCTCATATAGGTGTGAGGGTCAGGTGAACACATACTTTTGGCCATATAGTTTAGGGGTCCACACCAATCCTAATGATTTTTGAAAGTAATATATATTCTAGTATAGGAATATGTAAAAATATTAAGTTATATTATATTTATTTATGTTACTTCGTCTTTGTACTGGACTTGTACCTTATATGTGATTATATCGTCTGGCTGCTTTTTCGAGAGACGGGTGATTTGCTTACTAAAGACTACCAGTGCAGATGATGCTGGAGGTCCAATCGGATCACTGCTTTCATTTTACCAGCAAAGGATGGAGAAATGCAGATGAGTCTCTGATCCCTCCAGCCGGTCTGTAGAAATGATGGAGTCACCTGACTATTCGTGGGTGCGATCAAATGAAGTTTTTGCCACGATTTTGTGAGAATTGCAACAAAACCTCATTATGACTGCACCATGTGAACATAACCTTACAAAACCTGTAAGTCCGATGATCCCATTTAGTGCTACTGATGGATTAAGGGGGCTCCCATAGTTATAAGCTTTCTGACCTATCTCATCCAATCAATTGTGACTTTAGGAACCTGTTTTTGGTAAAACCTGACCGATTTTACAGTTTACACATAGCCTGCATAAAGAGTTACTCTTATCCTGTACTGATCCTGAGTTACATCCTGTATTATACTCCAGAGCTGCACTCACTATTCTGCTGGTGGAGTCACTGTGTACATACATTACATTACTTATCCTGTACTGATCCTGAGTTACATCCTGTATTATACTCCAAAGCTGCACTCACTATTCTGCTGGTGGAATCACTGTGTACATACATTACATTACTTATCCTGTACTGATCCTGAGTTACATCCTGTATTATACTCCAGAGCTGTACTCACTATTCTGCTGGTGCAGTCACTGTGTACAGACATTACATTACTTATCCTGTACTGATCCGGAGTTACATCCTGTATTCTACTCCAGAGCTGCACTCACTATTCTGCTGGTGGAGTCACTGTGTACATACATTACATTACTTATCCTGTACTGATCCGGAGTTATATCCTGTATTATACTCTAGAGCTGCACTCACTATTCTGTTGGTGGAGTCACTGTGTACATACATTACATTACTTATCCTGTACTGATCCTGAGTTACATCCTGTATTCTACTCCAGAGCTGCACTCACTATTCTGCTGGTGGAGTCACTGTGTACATACATTACATTACTTATCCTGTACTGATCCTGAGTTACATCCTGTATTCTACTCCAGAGCTGCACTCACTATTCTGCTGGTGGAGTCACTGTGTACATACATTACTTTTCCTGTACTGATCCTGAGTTACATCCTGTATCTCTTTATTTTATATAAATTTACAAAACATAAACTGAAAAACAAATACATAACTAATTCCATATAACCAAAAAGTCACAACCCAATTCTTATAAACAAATTTTCTTATATACATCTCTGTATATGAGAAGAGAAAACGATACCAGACCCGGCCACATACACCCCACTCTTATATACTTACATCTACACTTCATCCGAAACTAAACAATAACTAGAATATATACAAACATCATATAAACGTCATCAAAAGTACTAACAGAAAATCCCCCGACCCGCGTCAACCAAGGGCCTAAAGAAACAACATAATAATGATGATAATAATAATAATCAAACAGCATAATAATAACAAATAAAATAATAATAATAATAACAAAAACAATCCAAAATATAATAATACTAATCCCAATTTTTTTTTTTTTTTTTTCTATTTTTTTTTTTTTTTTTTTTTAATCACACTATACACATCCTGACTTTCCTTAACCTTACCCTTCTTACCTAAACTCCACCACCCCAGCCAGCATCTCGCCTCATGTCCTCTCACGTCCGCATAGTCCAGATGCTGGCCCCCACCACCACCACACCCAACACCCCAGCCCAGCCCCCCGCCCCATGTCCTCCCATGTCCGCATAGTCCGGGGCTGGGTCAGGCAAACCCCCCCCCCCCCCCCGACCCCTCCCAACCTATCTATTAACCCCCTTAAGTCTATCCCTATTCTAACAACATTTTTACAATATAATACAATACACATCACCAACTTGTCCAAATACTAAACCATATACAAAATACACCGTACCCGAAAGCACCAAGTTCGGTCGCTTGTAAACCTTTTTCCTGCCATTTCAATCCTAAACAAAACAAAAATCTTCCTGTGCTTACCTAGCCCATCACCAGATAGAGAGAAGGGAAAGCCCCCCCCCCAGAGGCCAAGGTACCACGTCCACCGCTGCACCCTCCCTATCGCTTGCCCTATCTCCTTACCCTATTACTAGCCCTTTCTTGACCCTATTGAAAGCTGACCCTATGCTGACCCTCACCTTTCCCTTATTCCGAGCCCTATCGCTATATTTTTTTGGTGCCTCAGCGGAACGCAGACCCCCACCTCCAGTTGAGCACCGGTGACGACCCCCCCCTCCCTCATGAAGGCAGACACATTAAGGCACCAAAAAGGAAAAGCCCCTCCAAAGACGAGAGGCTTTGGATGCTCCCAATCTGCCAACCTCCAAAGAATGCACCTTCACCAGGTCACCCATGATATTGCTAACAACCTCATCCACTAGGAGGATTTTCTTCTGGGTAGAAACTAGACATCGTGCATTCCACATAAAGTGCCTGACCACTATACTGACTAGAAACAAGGTGCAATGGTCCCTACCACCGAGGTCTCCGAACACTCCATAGGCCCACCCAGCATAGGAGAGGCTGGTTAGGCCTGGCCAACCAATGGAGGCTCCCACCCTTTTGTATACCTCTGTATTGAAAGGGCAATGAAGCAGGAAATGCTCCATGCTTTCCAGCACTCCGCCGCACTCCTCCCGGGGGCAATCCCGATCATCAGAGCTTCTGCACTTTAGATTGCCCCTCACATACAGTCTCCCATGGAAGCAACGCCAAGCCAGATCCCAAAACTTCTGGGGAATCCTCGCTGAATTTAAAAGTTTTAATCCCACCCCGAGGTCACTACTTGGGCAGTCTTTGAGCGCCAGGGGCTTCTGGAAGTGGGTCATCAGGACCCTCCTGTCAAGAAATTTTCTCGACATGGTCCTGATCTCCCACACCTCCAGACCCCACCGGCGAACAATCTTCAGCGCCAGGGTGGCATAAGCCGGGAGATGTCCGTGAGGTGTACGCAGGTCTTTCACTTGCCCTCCTCTCTCCCATTCCTGGAAGAAAGGCCGAAACCACCCCCTGCAGGAGGATATCCACCAAGGAGCCCTCTCTTGCCAGAGGTTTGCCAGGTTGATCTTAACAAAGGTGTTCACTAGGAACACCACCGGGTTAACCATACCTAACCCGCCTAGTGTCCTTGGTAGGTAAGTAACCTCCCTCTTGATTAGGTTGAGCCTGTTCCCCCATAACAGCTGGAAGAACAGGCTATAGACCCGAGTCCAGAGAGGTTCTGGCAAGATGCACACACTGCCCAGGTAAAGCAACATGGGCACCAGGTAGGCCTTGGCCAAGTGAACCCTTTCCCTCAGGGTTAAGGACCAACCCTTCCATTGGTCGACCTTCTGGGCAACTAGATTCAGCCTATCCTCCCAGTTCTTCTTGGGGTAATCACCCGGGCCAAATTCGACTCCTAAGATCTTAGCAGACCCCTGAGGCTCTGGAAGGGTGTCCGGGAGATCAAAACCAGGATCTCCTCCTCCCAGCCAGAGACTTTTGCACTTATCCCGGTTGATCTTGGACCCAGATGCCAACGAGTAACGCTCCACTTCCGACATCACCCACTCTGCCTCCCCTCTCGAGGAGACAAAAATGGAGACGTCGTCTGCGTACGCAACCACCCTCTGAGTGGCCTCCGGCCCCTCCAGGCCGGCCCCGACTCCCGCCAATGGCCCACGATCGATCCTTTTAAGAAAAGGATCAATTGCGAACGCATATAGCAAAGGGCTCAAGGGACAACCCTGGCGGACACCAGACCCAACCTCAAAGGGGGTTCCAACCCAACCGTTCACCAGCGCAAAAGTCTCAGCCCCAGTGTATAAGGTCTGTAGCCAATTGACAAACCCCCCCGGTAGGCCGTACCTCAGAAGGACCGACCAGAGGTACTCGTGGTCCACCCGGTCAAAAGCCTTGGCCTGGTCCAAGGACAGGATGTACCCCTCCCACCGACCAGAATTTCCCTGCTCCACTGCCTCTCTGACACTGAGGACAGCACTAAATGTGCTGCGGCCTGGAACAGAGCAATGCTGGACCGGCGAAAGGAGCCGGGATGCAAACTTCACCAGCCGATTAAACAGCACCTTTGCGAGAACCTTTCTGTCCGTATTGAGCAGCGCTATGGGACGCCAATTCTCAATACGGGTCGAGTCTTTACCCTTCGATAAAACGATCAAGGCCGACCTCCTCATTGACATTGGCAAAGTACCCAAGGAAAGGCACTCATTAAACACCTCAGTCAAGAGGGGAACTAGGGTTCCTTTAAAAGTCTTATAAAACTCGGATGTTAAGCCATCCGGCCCTGGCGATTTTTTGAGGGCAAGCCCATCAATCGCCAATCCAACTTCCTCTTCCTTGATCGAGTCTATCAAAACACCGAGAGAGGGGTCTACCCCTGGCTCAGGGATGGTTTCAGCCAGGAAAGCCGACATCTCGTCTCGGTTTGGATCTTGCTTCCCCAAGAGGTGCGAGTAGAAGGATCTGACGACCTCCAAGATCCCTGATTTGGATCTCTTCAGAGATCCTGTACTATCAATCAGTCCTGTCACAACCTTACGACTCACTGACATCTTACAGTTCCTGTAGGGGTCGGGCGAGCGGTACTTCCCGAAATCCCTCTCAAGAACTAAAGATGTGTGCCTATCATACTGACACCTCCTGAGCAAAGCTTTCACCACGGAGATCTCCTCCCCACTACCCCCGGTTGAGACCAGATGTTCGAGTTTCCCCCTCAGTTCCTGATATAGGCGGTACCTACTCATGGACCTGAGGCTTGAGAGCCTGCGGAAAAATCCTGCCACCCGGACTTTAAACAACTCCCACCACTCAGACTTAGTACCACTGAGATCCAACAAAGGTACCTGGCTCTGAAGAAAATCCTCAAAGGCCTGTCTTATCTCCGCTTCTTCCAAGAGAGTAGAATTCAGCCTCCATATACCTCTTCCCATCTGGAGGGACTCTGCAATGTTCAAAGAGAAAATAATCATACAGTGATCGGAGAACTCCACCTCAACAACGGACACTGGTGAAGAGATGGCTTCCTCCTTCAAAAAAAACCTGTCTATCCTAGACCTACAACTACCTCTACGATAGGTGAAACCCGAGTGGCCTGGGGTATGCCTGATGTGGATATCCACCAGGCGAGCATCGCTAACTATATTTTTTAATGCTACACTATCATAGGTCAATTTTTTATCTCCGGAACCTCCTCTATCTCGGGGCCTCACGACAGTATTGAAGTCCCCTCCAAAGATAACTTGTCGACCTGAAAAAAGGAAAGGCTTAATCCTCATGAAGAGACTTTTACGGTCCCATTTGCTCTGGGGTCCGTATATATTGATTAGTCTTAATTCCTGTCCCCTCATGAGGACATCTAAGATCAAGCACCTCCCCATTTCTAACTCAATCATCCGTCGGCATGTTACCGGTGCGGTGAAAAGGACCGCCACTCCGCTATAGGGCTCAGCCGCAAGAGACCAGTAGGAGGGCCCGCGTCGCCACTCCCTCCTAGATTTAACGACGTCTGCCAAAAGTGACAGCCTGGTCTCCTGCAAAAACAAAATGTCGGCTTCAACTCGGCCAAGAAAATCAAAGGCTGCAAATCTCGCCCTATCTGACTTAATGCTGGCAACGTTAATTGATGCCAGCGTCAACGGAGTGGGTGCCGCCATCATGGATGTTTGAGTTAGACGGCTTTCTTCTTCCCACCCCCTCCTCTATCTGATGAGGACCCCCCTTCTTTGCCTCGCTTCTTGCAAACTGAGGAGTCCATACTCACCACCCTATTCCCATCTTCATCCCCAAGTTCCGGGTCAACCTCCCCCTCTGGGGGCAACGGCCCCTGCAGCAGGGGAGGCTCAACGACTCTAGGGTGCCCTACCATGCCCTCCCTCTTAGTATGAGAGGCTGGAATGTCCACGAGAGCATGGTATCGATCAGTAGAGCGCACCAGGGGGGTACAGGATTTACCTTCCTGGGCCAGGGCGGGGCCAGATGTATTTGGCCCTTGGGTTTTGCCCGGTGTCCCTTTTGCTGTAGGCTGAGTCCTCTCTTCCTCTCCCACACTTTCATAGTGGGAGGACTGAGAGTCCTCAGCCCTCTGCTCCCTTTGGATCCTCCTCATCTCCCCGTTCAATTCGGCCTCCCCAGGGGCATCAGCTTCAGGGGGGGCATCCAGATCCGAATCAGAGGTCGTCCCAGTTTCCTGGAGCGCCCTCCAAATCCTCTCCTTCCTTCGCTTCTCCGCCCTTCTCTGGCGAGAAGGGGGACCCTTCTTTGCATTCTTCCCTTGCCCCTGTGCCCCATCGTCCCTGCCCGCACCCTCACCCACGGAGGCCTCCCTCCTTTCATCCTCCGCAGGTTTGGAACAGGCATTGACAACAGAGCGAGGACACCGACTGAACGGGTGACCTAAGTCACCACACAGGTTGCAGCGAATACGGTCACACGATGCGGCTAGATGACCAATCCCCCCACAATGAGCACACTTCTGCACCTTGCAGCCTGCACTCAAATGTGAGGGGTCGCCACACCGGTGACACAACTTCGGCTGCCCCTGGTAGAAGACAAGGATCCGATCTCTTCCCAGGAAAGCAGACGATGGTATGTGGGACACCGTCTGTCCCAGACGCTTTAGTTTAACCATGAACGTCCAGGCCCCTGACCAGATGCCAAACTCATCCATGTTCTTCCGTGGCATCTCTACTACCTCTCCGTACCTTCCCAACCAGGTCATGATATCAATACAAGAGAGTGACTCGTTACGGGTAAGAACGGTCACTCTCTTGGGACCACTTTGGCGAGAAATTGCTTGTGCAGCAAAGTCTCGCCAGCCAGGCTCGTCCTTCATCAGCTCGTAGTTCCCCCAGAAGACCTCAAGGCCCCCTAGGTGAACAAAGCTGATGTCAAACTCGACCGAGCCATGAGGATGTATCAAGGCAAAGATGTCACTCGCCTTGAAGCCCATCCCCAGCAGCAGCTCCACCACCCTCTTTCTGGGAGGGCACGCATCATTGCCACGCCACCGGAGACGGACCACATTCCTCCTGGCTACAGCCTGCCCGGCTGTTGGGAGCGACCACTGATCTCCTCGTTGCTCTCGGAAGGCATTTAGACCATATCTGTCTATCCAGAAAGACAGGTCCTTCTGCACTCCCCCTATGGTTAGGGTTTGCTTTCCCTCTCTTAAAGCGTCCAAGAGACGTTGTTGCAAGTTACCGTCCCCGGACCTTGAGGATGAAGATGGGTGGGCCCGCTGTCCCCCCGCTGCCACACCAGCATAAGACCTGCCGGATGTCACAGCAAGAGGAGCGCCAGGCCCATTGCCCCTGGTTGATACCCCATCCCCACCACCCCACCACCTACAGACACAGCACTCAACACCCCATTACCAGCAGACACTCCAGCATCTTTATTTACAGACACCTGCATACCCCCAGCAGTTCCCACATCCACAGCCGCAACTTTTTTATTTAACCCACCAGGTCCCCCTGCAGTCATCCTTCTGGCCAGGCCTGGTTCTATGTTATGTATTTTTTCTGTGCATTTTGTGTGGGTAGACACTGCTTCAGTCTCCGCATCATCAGGCACCTTTGCAGGGACGCCACCAGATGTTATAAGCGGTGTCCCCGCTGTGCCCTCCGCCTCATTAACCTCCATCTTTTCTATGTGCGGAACATTTTTGGGAAAGGGGCCACCGCCGCCCCCGACGCCAGCAGCCCCCTTCTCGCCTACACCACTTTTCAGTGATGCGGACGAAGGAGCCACTGACGTCACTGGAGCCGCCTCCGGCGCCGGACCACTCCCCCCTCCCACAGAGGAGTGGCCAACAGAGCCGGAGCCCCCTCTGTGACCGCCCTTGTCCGGAACGTATGACGGCTTGACACCGACAGACTTCCGGCTTTCAGACACCACATCCGGTTTCTGGTTTACCCGTTCTCCAGACCGCTGACTCGCATCAGAGACCAGTTTCCCGGGCTCGCCATTAACCGGACACGGGGACACACCCCCTGGCGTCACCAGGCCACCAGTACCGCCCCCTTTGCAGGGGTTGGCGTCCGGCGCCATTTTGACCACCACGTGTTCTAATGCCGGACCCGTAACACTCTCCCCGCATTCCCGCTCCAGCCCCACTGCAGAGGCTTGAGCTGGGGGTCTTGCGGGACCTGCGCTCTGATCCTGACTTTCATCAGGCTCAGAGCACAGGAAGGATCTTGCTGTATACACCATTTTAAATGAACCTTCAGCAGATTTTTTTTCCTTTGTCTTTTTTTTCTTCTTAAATTTTTTTTTCTTTTGCTTTTCCTCCTCTGCGGGTAACTCCGCACCGAAACAAAATCCCTGGAAGGATACCGGCGACTCCACATTACGGATCTGTGTGAGTAATCCTGGAGGCCGCTCACTGTCAGTATCAAAACTCTCCTGATTTCTCCCAGCTGTGAGTCCACCCTCCTCCTCCTCACTGCTCCTGGGTGCATCAGAATCTGAGCCTTCTCTGGACTTTGCATTCTCATGCTCCATTTTCTCCCCCACAATTTCCTTTGTTGTGTCTGGGGCTCTGCTGTCTTCCTCCACACATTCTATTTTTATAGGTTCTGCCATCTCGGCAAACCTCTCTTCATTTTTTAATTTTTCACCAAACACCCCTCCGCCTGCCAAAATCTCCTCACGTCTCTCTTCCACTTCTTTTATTTCCTCCAACAAGGATTTCACATTTAAAAGGTATCGGGACCTCTTACCTCCTGAGGCTTTTGCAGCTCTTCCTCTGGCGACCGCCAAGTCCGCACGGAGCCGTTGCAGCGACTTCCTGAGGTCCCGATACTCCTCCAACCGCATAGCCAGACGGGAGCTGAAGTTCTCCACCGTCTCTCCGGTCCTCAGCTGTCCCCATTCCTCCACACGACCGTCATCCAAATGTCCGGACGGCGCTGGTCCTTCTCCAGATGACAACACCTCGATCACCCTGCCGGACCGCGTCTCCATACCCTTATCCAGGGTTCCAGCCTCAGGGGGAGCCAGGACAGCCTTGCCCCGAGATGATCTCCTCACCCCCGCGACTGTTTGCATATTCCCAGCCAGCTGGGATGACCCTCTACCCCCCGCCGGCATGCTCCGGGAGGTAGAGGTCTGAGGCTCCATCCTAGGATGGAACCCCCCTCAGGGTACTTTCCAAGCCCAGGCAGATGGTATGAGGCCTGGGCAGATAGGATAAGGAAAGTCCCTGGATCCAAGGCCTGCACGGTAGTCTCAGCAGCTCTCTCCACACGTCCTACTCCACCCACTCCAGAGCTGCACTGACTATTCTGCTGGTGGAGTCACTGTGTACATACATTACATTACTTATCCTGTACTGATCCTGAGTTACATCCTGTATTATACTCCAGAGCTGCACTCACTATTCTGCTGGTGGAGTCACTGTGTACATACATTACATTACTTATCCTGTACTGATCCTGAGTTACATCCTGTATTATACTCCAGAGCTGCACTCACTATTCTGCTGGTGGAGTCACTGTGTACATACATTACATTACTTATCCTGTACTGATCCTGAGTTACATCCTGTATTATACTCCAGAGCTGCACTCACTATTCTGCTGGTGGAGTCACTGTGTACATACATTACATTACTTATCCTGTACTGATCCTGAGTTACATCCTGTATTATACTCCAGAGCTGCACTCACTATTCTGCCGCTGAAGTTTCTATGTACATACATTACATCACTTTTGATGTCCTGGGGTGGGGGGTTGGGCTGATAGCAATTATTTCTGTACATATGACCACATGAATAGCGTTTAGAGCTACTATAGTGAGTCACATGATTATCTCTTCCTAGAGTTACCCGCTGTATATGGCATAGGTTGGCATTAGCTTTTGTTGTTTTTTTAAATGGAGTGTTAATTGATCTAGGGAGGGGTCCAGTTTATGTGCATAGTCTCCTGTTCTATCTCACTAATGATCTTTTGTCTTCTCTTGTAGGTCGAAAGTTCATCATCGCCAACGCCCGTGTGGAAAACTGCGCCGTCATTTACTGTAACGATGGCTTCTGCACTATGTGTGGGTACACGAGGGCAGAGGTCATGCAGAGACCCTGCACCTGCGACTTCCTTTACGGCCCTCGTACCACTTCCAGCGCAGTGTCGCAGATGGCTCAGGCCCTGGTGGGATCCGAGGAGCGTAAGGTGGAAATCTCTTTTTATCGTAAAGACGGTAAGTTACCCCAGATTCATTGCTCTGGTCTCAGACTTGGTGCAGTATTTTGTCTGTTATGTCTTATGATTAACGCTGTAACTTGGAGAGGACCGGCTTTATTTCTGAAAGAGGTCGTCCAGTTTAGACAACCCATATCATACATTCTGAGAGAATATCGGGGGGTCCTATGTTCAGGATCCTCATCTCTTGGTCAGAGTGGAGAGCAGTTACATAGAGCGTCTCTCTCTGGAGGACCTGTCCTGTCCTGTATTACACAGACCACACATTGATATGAATGGACACTTTGTAATGCTTCATTTATCCTGTGGTGGCGCTGCAGGAAAACTGAACACTTACTGCCGGGTTTCCCCACAGATTACTGCTGATCGCTGGGGGTCCCAGCAGGAGGACAATGTGTGATCAGCTTATTGTCTAGGAACCCTTCTCGCGTATCGGGATTGTCCAAAGTGGAGAATTCTTTTAATGGGCACATGGACGTAGTCATTGCCACAGGTATAATGCTAAAATGTTTGGCTCTTACTGATTGAAATTTGGATAACGGTATGATTTTTCTCCCTTATTACTGAGTAAAGATGTTCGTATGTACTATAAAGCTATGATCAGCGGGGGAGCGTACCTAAAAAAAACAAAAACTTTATCTAAATAAAATGTAGAGGCTTTGGCCTGTGCCCCTTTAGCTCGCAATGGCAGCACTTAGCGTGTGGCACTGTGTCAGTCCGGTGTCAACTGTATCTGTGTCCTCAGCACGCAGATACAGTTCAACCCAATGCTGAAGCAGGGAACTGTCAGCCCCCTGCTTCAGCATTAGTATAGAGAACTCCCCGGACACAGCGCTACTTTAAGCGCTGAGCTCGGGGAAGCCTTTGACAACACTGTCCATATATGGACCGTGAAGTCAGTGGCTCCTCTAGGAGCGAAATCCCCTGCCAGAGCGTTGCCGACGCTTTGGCCAGGGATTCCGCTACTAGAAGAAACCCCAGACGTTAATGTTCATATATGGACAGTGACGTCAGTGGCTCCTTCTGGAGCGGAATTCCCCGCCAGGGCGTTGCCGATGCTCTGGCCAGGGATTCCTCTCCTAGAGGGAACCCCTGACGTCACTGTTCATATATGGACAGTGACATCTGTGGCTACTCCTGGAGCGGAATTCCCGGCCAGAGCATTGTAGATGCTCTTGCCAGGGATTCTGCTCCTAGAGGGAACCCCTGAAGTCACTGTCTATATATAGACAGTAACGTGAGTGGCTCCTCTTGGAGCAAAATCCCTGGCCACATCGTGGCCGATACTCTGGGTGGGGATTTCGCTCCTAGAGGGAGTCCCAATGGCCCGATCTACAGGGGGGTAGCGTTATCTATAGGGGTGTTGCACTATTTTCAAATGGGGTGTGGCACTATCTACATAGGAGGAGGAGGACGAAGAGGCAGAGTCGGAGGCGGGCCAGCAGGTAACTAGACTGTGCGCCGCTGTCCCTGTGTGGCTGTCCTTCCCCGTAGACCGGTCGATGTACTTGTGTTGCGGGCGCACCGCCTCCCTCTCGGTGGCGTGCCTGGTCGTTCGCGCATGGGCGGTGTTTCGCGGCGGTGTAAGATGAGAGGAGGGCCCGCAGCTCACGGCGGTGTTTGACGAGAGGGGGGCCCGCAGCTCACGACATTGTTTTGGTGAAAAGAACAGGCCTCATTGCAGGGGCCTGTTTTTTTTCTACCAAAGGCAAGTCGCTGCAGTTTGCCGGGCCCCCCTTTCAATTAGGTTTGGCCGGGCCTCTCACATCAGTACCCCTAATACCCCCCCTGATGGCGGCCCTGGGTACCATGATATAGTGCTGGACGGAGTACCGTTAACAGGCGGTGCCACGGTAGGGGGGCCCAGAAAATTTAGCTGTAGGGGGCCTTGAAATTCCTGATGGTGGCCCTGCATATATCCAATACCATAACCAAGCTCAGTACATATATATACAGCCCCAGACCTAACCTCAGTACATATATACATCCCCAGAACCACCCTCAGTACATATATACATCCCCAGAACCAACCTCAGTACATATATACATCTCCAGAACCAAGCTCCGTACATATATACAGCACCAAAACCCATGTCATACGTATATACAGCACCAGAACAAAGCCCAGTCATCCCACCAAATTACCAAAATCATACCATCTCGCTGCAGATCATACAGTGACTACAGTGCTGATTAGAGGCAGAATAAACATTTACATTAAGTGACTCACCGGTGATGTCTAGGATTCTAGTTCTTTTCTTCTCCCTCCGGTCCAGACCTCTATGATGGATTTCTACCGGCCATGACCCATTTCTGCAGTTTTCCGCTCAGATGTCTTCAGCTTCTCAATTAAAACATTTCTGCACCTATAAACGAAGTTAAAATTCTCAATACCTCTAAATAGCGCCATATACTGCACCTCTACCTATAATAGCGCCATACACTGTGTCCCTGATTATAATAGTACCATACACTGACACACGCGCACACACACACGCACACACACACGCACACACACACACCATGCCCCCTGTAGATAGTGCCCCCATATCCCCCTGTAGATAGTGACCAACATAGAAGCCCCTGTAGATAGTGCCTACATATGAGCTCCAGACCTGCAAGGCAATAGTGCTAACCACTGAGCCGCCGTGCTGCCCTACATATAGCTTCCCCTATAGATAGTGCTCCCCATATAGCCCACCTCTGTAGATAGTGTCTCACATATAGCTCCCCCTGTATATAGTGTCACACATATAGCCCACCCCTGTAGACAGTGCCCCACAGGTAACCCACCCCTGTTTATGGTGTCCCACCCCCTATAGAAAGTGCCCTAAAAATAGCTCCTGTATAGATAGTACTCTACATATAGCCCACCCCTGTATATTGTGACCCACATATAGACCCCCCTGTAGATAGTGGCCCACATCCCCACATATAGACCCCCCTGCAGATAGTGGCCCACATCCTCATATGTAGACGACCCGCCCTGTATATAGAGCCACCACTCTAGATAATGCCACTGACCGTTTTATTAGAAAAAAACGAATAACTTTACATACATGATCCCGTTCCCGCAGCGTCCAATGGCAATGCAGACCTGCTCTCTTCTGACCAGGTCTGCTGGAGCTGAACGACGCGTCGTTCAATGACGCTGAATGGAGGGGCAGAATGACTTGCGACGCCTACGGGCATGAGAGGGCCTGTGTCGCCCGGCCCATACTTATTGGAGGCTCGGCGGCGCGGGCCCCGTAGTAGCGGCGCTACCGCTGTAGCGGCTATAACAGCTGCTAGTGGCCCCACCGGGCATAAGCCGCGGGCTCCGTAGCAGCCGCTACGGCTGCTTCCGCTGTAGTTACACCACTGTGTATATATGTGTGTGTATATATGTATATGTATATATATATATATATATATATATATATATATATATATATATAATGTTGTATATAGGGCTCCAACATGTTCTTTCCACCCCTCTCTTGTATATGACGTTTATAAAAGGAGGGGGAGGGGGGATACCTCTGTAGTAGTCTGAGCAGAGGGGTGCTGTTAGGGCTGATGGCATCTGTACAGGGGTGTGAAAGAGGACAACCCCTCTAAAATGATGTGGGTATAGCATGGTCTGGCACTGGTGAGGGCAACAAAGGTGAGCCTCGGCTCCGGAGGGTTGATTGGCCCGGAGGATTTTGCTCTTATTATAATCTGCAGCTTATAATAGTATGTGTGGGATTAATCATAGGTCACACAGCGGAGTCCTTACAGCTCAGAATGGACTGTCCTCCGAGAGGAGGGGGCAGCACCAGAGGTGCCAGGGGAAATGAAGATCAATGGACATCAACAGAAGGGGTCTCTGACCTTGTGTCTACACGATTCAGTACTGTTATAGAAGTCCTGTCCCTCCAGACACCTATATATTATTACATACCTGTCCCTCCATACACCTGTATATTATTACATACCTGTCCCTCCATACACCTGTATATTATTAGTCCTGTCCCTCCAGACACCTGTATATTATTACATACCTGTCCCTCCATACACCTGTATATTATTACACACCTGTCCCTCCAGACACCTGTATATTATTACATACCTGTCCCTCCATACACCTGTATATTATTACACACCTGTCCCTCCAGACACCTGTATATTATTACATACCTGTCCCTCCAGACACCTGTATATTATTACATACCTGTCCCTCCAGACACCTGTATATTATTACATACCTGTCCCTCCATACACCTGTATATTATTACATACCTGTCCCTCCATACACCTGTGTATTATTACACACCTGTCCCTCCATACACCTGTATATTATTACACACCTGTCCCTCCATACACCTGTATATTATTACACACCTGTCCCTTCATAAACCTGTATATTATTACAGTCCTGTCCCTCCATAAACCTGTATATTATTACATAACTGTCCCTCCATACACCTGTATATTATTACACACCTGTCCCTCCATACACCTTTATATTATTACATACCTGTCCCTCCATACACCTGTATATTATTACATACCTGTGCCTCCATACACCTGTATATTATTATTCCTGTCCCTCCATACACCTGTATATTGTTACAGTCCTGTGCCTCCATACACCTGTATATTATTATTCCTGTCCCTCCAGACACCTGTATATTATTATTCCTGTCCCTCCATACACCTGTATATTATTACATACCTGTCCCTCCATACACCTGTATATTATTACAGTCCTGTCCCTCCATACACCTGTATATTATTACATACATGTCCCTCCATACACCTGTATATTATTACACTCCTGTCCCTCCATACACCTGTATATTATTACAGTCCTGTCCCTCCATACACCTGTATATTATTACAGTCCTGTCCCTCCATACACCTGCATATTATTACACACCTGTGCCTCCATACACCTGTATATTATTACAGTCCTGTCCCTCCATACACCTGCATATTATTACAGTCCTGTCCCTCCATACACCTGTATATTATTACACACTCCTGTCCCTCCATACACCTGTATATTATTACAGTCCTGTCCCTCCATACACCTGTATATTATTACAGTCCTGTCCCTCCATACACCTGCATATTATTACACACCTGTGCCTCCATACACCTGTATATTATTACAGTCCTGTCCCTCTATACACCTGTATATTATTACATACCTGTCCCTCCATACACCTGTATATTATTACACACCTGTGCCTCCATACACCTGTATATTATTACAGTCCTGTCCCTCCATACACCTGTATATTATTAGTCCTGTCCCTCCATACACCTGTATATTATTACAGTCCTGTCGCTCCATACACCTGTATATTATTACATACCTGTGCCTCCATACACCTGTATATAATTACAGTCCTGTCCCTCCATACACCTGTATATAATTACAGTCCTGTCCCTCCATACACCTGTATATAATTACAGTCCTGTCCCGACAGACACCTGTATATTATTATAGTCCAGTCCCTCCATACACCTGTATATTATTACATAACTATCCCTCCATACACCTGTATATTATTACATAGCTGTCCCTCCATACACCTGTATATTATTACACTCCTGTCCCTCCATACACTCGTATATTATTAGTCCTGTCCCTCCATACACCTGTATATTATTACAGTCCTGTCCCTCCATACACCTGTATATTATTACAGTCCTGTCCCTCCATACACCTGTATATTATTACACTCCTGTCCCTCCATACACCTGTATATTATTACAGTCCTGTCCCTCCATACTCCTGTATATTATTAGTCCTGTCCCTCCATACACCTGTATATTATTACAGTCCTGTCCCTCCATACACCTGTATATTATTACAGTCCTGTTCCTCCAGACACCTGTATATTATTACAGTCCTGTCCCTCCATATACCTGTATATTATTACAGTCCTGTCCCTCCATACACCTGCATATTATTACACACCTGTGCCTCCATACACCTGTATATTATTACAGTCCTGTCCCTCCAGACACCTGTATATTATTACATACCTGTCCCTCCAGACACCTGTATATTATTACATAACTATCCCTCCAGACACCTGTATATTATTACATACCTGTCCCTCCATACACCTGTATATTATTACATAACTATCCCTCCATACACCTGTATATTATTACAGTCCTGTCCCTCCATACACCTGTATATTATTACAGTCCTGTCCCTCCATACACCTGTATATTATTACATACCTGTGCCTCCATACACCTGTATATTATTACATACCTGTCCATCCATACACCTGTATATTATTTCAGTCCTGTCCCTCCAGACATCTGTATATTATTACAGTCCTGTCCCTCCATACACCTGTATATTATTACATACCTGTCCCTCCATACTCCTGTATATTATTACATGCCTGTGCCTCCATACACCTGTATATTATTACATACCTGTCCCTCCATACACCAGTATATTATTACAGTCCTGTCCCTCCATACACCTGTATATTATTACATACCTGTGCCGCCATACACCTATATATTATTACAGTCCTGTCCCTCCATACACATGTATATTATTCCAGTCCTGTCCCTCCAGACACATGTATATTATTACAGTCCTGTCCCTCCATACACCTGTATATTATTTCAGTCCTGTCCCTCCATACACCTGTATATTATTACATACCTGTGCCTCCATACACCTGTATATTATTACATACATGTCCCTCCATACACCTGTATATTATTACAGTCCTCTCCCTCCAGACACCTGTATATGATTACAGTCCTGTCCCTCCAGACACCTGTATATTATTACGTACCTGTCCCTCCATACACCTGTATATTATTCCAGTCTTGTCCCTCGAGACACCTGTTTATTATTACAGTCCTGTCCCTCCATACACCTGTATATTATTACAGTCCTGTCCCTCCATACACCTGTATATTATGACATACCTGTGCCTCCATACACCTGTATATTATTACATACATGTCCCTCCATACACCTGTATATTATTACAGTCCTGTCCCTCCAGACATCTGTATATTATTACAGTCCTGTCCCTCCATATACCTGTATATTATTACAGTCCTGTCCCTCCATACACCTGTATATTATTACATACCTGTCCCTCCATACACCTGTATATTATTACAGTCCTGTCCCTCCATACACCTGTATATTATTACAGTCCTGTCCCTCCATACTCCTGTATATTATTAGTCCTGTCCCTCCATACACCTGTATATTATTACAGTCCTGTCCCTCCATACACCTGTATATTATTACAGTCCTGTTCCTCCAGACACCTGTATATTATTACAGTCCTGTCCCTCCATATACCTGTATATTATTACAGTCCTGTCCCTCCATACACCTGCATATTATTACACACCTGTGCCTCCATACACCTGTATATTATTACAGTCCTGTCCCTCCAGACACCTGTATATTATTACATACCTGTCCCTCCAGACACCTGTATATTATTACATAACTATCCCTCCAGACACCTGTATATTATTACATACCTGTCCCTCCATACACCTGTATATTATTACATAACTATCCCTCCATACACCTGTATATTATTACAGTCCTGTCCCTCCATACACCTGTATATTATTACAGTCCTGTCCCTCCATACACCTGTATATTATTACATACCTGTGCCTCCATACACCTGTATATTATTACATACCTGTCCATCCATACACCTGTATATTATTTCAGTCCTGTCCCTCCAGACATCTGTATATTATTACAGTCCTGTCCCTCCATACACCTGTATATTATTACATACCTGTCCCTCCATACTCCTGTATATTATTACATGCCTGTGCCTCCATACACCTGTATATTATTACATACCTGTCCCTCCATACACCAGTATATTATTACAGTCCTGTCCCTCCATACACCTGTATATTATTACATACCTGTGCCGCCATACACCTATATATTATTACAGTCCTGTCCCTCCATACACATGTATATTATTCCAGTCCTGTCCCTCCAGACACATGTATATTATTACAGTCCTGTCCCTCCATACACCTGTATATTATTTCAGTCCTGTCCCTCCATACACCTGTATATTATTACATACCTGTGCCTCCATACACCTGTATATTATTACATACATGTCCCTCCATACACCTGTATATTATTACAGTCCTCTCCCTCCAGACACCTGTATATGATTACAGTCCTGTCCCTCCAGACACCTGTATATTATTACGTACCTGTCCCTCCATACACCTGTATATTATTCCAGTCTTGTCCCTCGAGACACCTGTTTATTATTACAGTCCTGTCCCTCCATACACCTGTATATTATTACAGTCCTGTCCCTCCATACACCTGTATATTATGACATACCTGTGCCTCCATACACCTGTATATTATTACATACATGTCCCTCCATACACCTGTATATTATTACAGTCCTGTCCCTCCAGACATCTGTATATTATTACAGTCCTGTCCCTCCATATACCTGTATATTATTACAGTCCTGTCCCTCCATACACCTGTATATTATTACATACCTGTCCCTCCATACACCTGTATATTATTACAGTCCTGTCCCTCCAGACACCTGTATATTATTACATACCTGTCCCTCCATACACCTGTATATTATTACACACCTGTCCCTCCATAAACCTGTATATTATTACATACCTGTCCCTCCATACACCTGTATATTATTACACACATGTCCCTGCATACACCTGTATATTATTACATACCTGTCCCTCCATACACCTGTATATTATTACACACCTGTCCCTCCATAAACCTGTATATTATTACATACCTGTCCCTCCATACACCTGTATATTATTACACACCTGTCCCTCCATACACCTGTATATTATTACACACCAGTCCCTCCATACACCTGTATATTATTACATACCTGTCCCTCCATACACCTGTATATTATTACTTACCTGTACCTCCATACACCTGTATATTATTACATACCTGTCCCTCCAGACACCTGTATATTATTACAGTCCTGTCCCTCCATACACCTGTATATTATTACATACCTGTGCCTCCATACACCTGTATATTATTACATACCTGTCCCTCAATACACCTGTATATTATTACATACCTGTACCTCCATACACCTGTATATTATTACATAACTGTCCCTCCATACGCCTGTATATTATTACATATCTGTCCCTCCAGACACCTGTATATTATTACATACCTGTCCCTCCATACACCTGTATATTATTACATACCTGTCCCTCCATACACCTGTATATTATTACATACCTGTCCCTCCATACACCTGTATATTATTACAGTCCTGTCCCTCCAGACACCTTTATATTATTACATACCTGTCCCTCCATACATCTGTATATTATTAGACACCTGTCCCTCCATACACCTGTATATTATTACATACCTGTCCCTCCATACACCTGTATATTATTACACACCTGTTCCTCCATACACCTGTATATTATTACATACCTGTCCCTCCAGACACTTGTATATTATTACATACCTGTCCCTCCATACACCTGTATATTATTACAGTCCTGTCCCTCCAGACACCTGTATATTATTACACACCTGTCCCTCCATACACCATTATATTATTACATACCTCTCCCTCCATACACCTGTATATTATTACATACCTGTACCTCCATACACCTGTATATTATTACATACCTGTCCCTCCAGACACCTGTATATTATTACATACCTGTCCCTCCATACACCTGTATATTATTACAGTCCTGTCCCTCCAGACACCTGTATATTATTACATACCTGTCCCTCCATACACCTGTATATTATTACATACCTCTACCTCCATACACCTGTATATTATTACATACCTGTACCTCCATACACCTGTATATTATTACATACCTGTCCCTCCAGACACCTGTATATTATTACATACCTGTCCCTCCAGACACCTGTATATTATTACAGTCCTGTCCCTCCAGACACCTGTATATTATTACATACCTGTTCCTCCATACACCTGTATATTATTATTCCTGTCCCTCCATACACCTGTATATTATTACATACCTGTCCCTCCATACACCTGTATATTATTAGTCCTGTGCCTCCATACACCTGTATATTATTAGTCCTGTCCCTCCGGACACCTGTATATTATTACATACATGTCCCTCCATACTCCTGTATATTATTAGTCCTGTCCCTCCAGACACCTGTATATTATTACAGTCCTGTCCCTCCAGACACCTGTATATTATTACATACCTGTCCCTCCATACACCTGTATATTATTAGTCCTGTCCCTCCATACACCTGTATATTATCACATACCTGTCCCTCCATACACCTGTATATTATTACACACCTGTACCTCCATACAACTGTATATTATTACATACCTGTCCCTCCAGACACTTGTATATTATTACATACCTGTCCCTCCATACACCTGTATATTATTACAGTCCTGTCCCTCCAGACACCTGTATATTATTACACACCTGTCCCTCCATACACCTGTATATTATTACATACCTGTCCCTCCATACACCTGTATATTATTATTCCTGTCCCTCCATACACCTGTATATTATTACATACCTGTCCCTCCATACACCTGTATATTATTACAGTCCTGTCCCTCCGGACACCTGTATATTATTACATACATGTCCCTCCATACTCCTGTATATTATTACATACCTGTCCCTCCATACACCTGTATATTATTACATACCTGTCCCTCCAGACACCTGTATATTATTACAGTCCTGTCCCTCCAGACACCTGTATATTATTACACACCTGTGCCTCCATACACCTGTATATTATTACATACATGTCCCTCCATACACCTGTATATTATTACATACCTGTCCCTCCAGACACCTGTATATTATTACAGACCTGTCCCTCCATACGCCTGTATATTATTACATACCTGTCCCTCCATACACCTGTATATTATTACACACCTGTCCCTCCATACACCTGTATATTATTACACACCTGTACCTCCATACACCTGTATATTATTACATACCTGTCCCTCCAGACACTTGTATATTATTACATACCTGTCCCTCCATACACCTGTATATTATTACAGTCCTGTCCCTCCATACACCTGTATATTATTACATACCTGTCCCTCCATACACCTGTATATTATTACATACCTGTCCCTCCATACACCTGTATATTATTACATACCTGTACCTCCATACACCTGTATATTATTACATACCTGTACCTCCATACACCTGTATATTATTACATACCTGTCCCTCCAGACACCTGTATATTATTACATACCTGTCCCTCCATACACCTGTGTATTATTACACACCTGTCCCTCCATACACCTGTGTATTATTACACACCTGTCCCTCCATACACCTGTATATTATTAGTCCTGTCCCTCCAGACACCTGTATATTATTAGTCCTGTCCCTCCAGACACCTGTATATTATTACATACCTGTACCTCCATACACCTGTATATTATTACACACCTGTCCCTCCATACACCTGTATATTATTACTGTCCTGTCCCTCCAGACACCTGTATATTATTACATACCTGTCCCTCCATACACCTGTATATTATTATTCCTGTCCCTCCATACACCTGTATATTATTACATACCTGTCCCTCCATACACCTGTATATTATTACATACATGTCCCTCCATACACCTGTATATTATTAGTCCTGTGCCTCCATACACCTGTATATTATTAGTCCTGTCCCTCCGGACACCTGTATATTATTACATACATGTCCCTCCATACTCCTGTATATTATTAGTCCTGTCCCTCCAGACACCTGTATATTATTACAGTCCTGTCCCTCCAGACACCTGTATATTATTACATATCTGTCCCTCCATACACCTGTATATTATTAGTCCTGTCCCTCCATACACCTGTATATTATCACATACCTGTCCCTCCATACACCTGTATATTATTACACACCTGTACCTCCATACACCTGTATATTATTACATACCTGTCCCTCCAGACACTTGTATATTATTACATACCTGTCCCTCCATACACCTGTATATTATTACAGTCCTGTCCCTCCAGACACCTGTATATTATTACACACCTGTCCCTCCATACACCTGTATATTATTACATACCTGTCCCTCCATACACCTGTATATTATTATTCCTGTCCCTCCATACACCTGTATATTATTACATACCTGTCCCTCCAGACACTTGTATATTATTACATACCTGTCCCTCCATACACCTGTATATTATTACAGTCCTGTCCCTCCAGACACCTGTATATTATTACACACCTGTCCCTCCATACACCTGTATATTATTACATACCTGTCCCTCCATACACCTGTATTTTATTACATACCTGTCCCTCCATACACCTGTATATTATTACATACCTGTACCTCCATAAACCTGTATATTATTACATACCTGTCCCTCCATACACCTGTATATTATTACATAGCTGTCCCTCCATACACCTGTATATTATTACATACCTGTACCTCCATACACCTGTATATTATGACAGTCCTGTCCCTCCAGACACCTGTATATTATTACATACCTGTCCCTCCATACACCTGTATATTATTATTCCTGTCCCTCCATACACCTGTATAATATTACATACCTGTCCCTCCATACACCTGTATATTATTAGTCCTGTGCCTCCATACACCTGTATATTATTAGTCCTGTCCCTCCGGACACCTTTATATTATTACATACCTGTCCCTCCATACACCTGTATATTATTACATACCTGTCCCTCCATACACCTGTATATTATTAGTCCTGTGCCTCCATACACCTGTATATTATGACAGTCCTGTCCCTCCAGACACCTGTATATTATTACATACCTGTCCCTCCATACACCTGTATATTATCACATACCTGTCCCTCCATACACCTGTATATTATTAGTCCTGTGCCTCCATACACCTGTATATTATTACAGTCCTGTCCCTCCATACACCTGTATATTATTACATCCCTGTCCCTCCATACACCTGTATATTATCACATACCTGTCCCTCCATACACCTGTATATTATTACAGTCCTGTCCCTCCAGACACCTGTATATTATTACAGTCCTGTCCCTCCAGACACCTGTATATTATTACAGTCCTGTCCCTCCAGACACCTGTATATTATTACAGTCCTGTCCCTCCAGACACCTGTATATTATTACAGTCCTGTCCCTCCAGACACCTGTATATTATTACAGTCCTGTCCCTCCAGACACCTGTATATTATTACAATACTTTCTAGTATTTCGATGGTTGGCGAGGTGAGGAGGGTATCCGGTAACGGGCTGAGTATGGAGATGGTCTTGATGCGTGACTGATACATTACCACGTTGATGCAGAGTTTAATCGTCCCCCTTTAGAGAACACTTGATACTATTAGGTGACCGTTCCAGGCCCCGGAGGATTCTGGGAAGGAGACATCTGGCGCTCGGCGGTAATTAGCAGGGACTGCATTGCAGCAGGAGACTTTAGGAATTGTTTGAGGAGCCGCTGAGTGACACCGGGATCAATAATGAAGATGTCACCTGGGACCGAGGCTTCATCAGTGATTGGAAGTGGTTCGAAAGATTTAGAAGATCGATGGGACAAGGACAAAGGGGACGATCTGTGATGCCATGCAATAATCTACTGGTGTGTGGTGATGTGCGCCTCGGGCCTCCCATGATCGTGTCTACCTGGGTATGAAAATTTTATGGACAGCCGCCATATGTGCAGCATATACTGAAGTCCTTCCTGATGATTGACGCTTTACTTTCCCCCTGATCACCACTGTATCGCTCATCGCTTCCATTATAAGACATTAGACTTCCCTGTCATATAAGAATCTTTGCTTTGGGATTCCCGCACTTCTTTGCATTTCTTTGAAAAGTATTTACCCCCCTCACAGTAGACGAAGTTAGGATTCACCCCGATCAGATCTAAATTGTTGTTAGAACAGCCGACTAGTTTTTGTAGTCACATTAGTCAAATGGAGGCGACCTGTGCACAGTCGAGGTGTTTCAAGACTCCGGAAACTGAATCTGGAAGGACCAAATGACACCATGAAGACATGAAGACTGTGTACTCAGTGAGACGGTTGTTGAAAAGTCCCAGTTAGGGGGTGAAAAATCCCATATTATTCAACATGGAGGACACCAGTGAGGGAGGACACCAATGAACTTATGACAACTCTGAATGGCTTACGGCGTTCCATAGCATAGATGGGAGAGACTGTGCATATAATATCTATCACTGGGCGCTTTACCAGCCAAAGCTTTATGGGAAAGTACCAAAGAATACACCAATGTGGCAAAATCTCTCATGATATCTGCTACCAAGAGGCATTTGAGAAACTCTGAAACCAACCAACCAATAAAACCACACGTGGCATAGTCACAGTGAAGTCTGGCGAGGGCGGCATAGTCACAGTGAAGTCTGGCGGGGGCGGCGTAGTCACAGTGAAGTCTGGCGGGGGCGGCGTAGTCACAGTGAAGTCTGGCGGGGGCGGCGTAGTCACAGTGAAGTCTGGCGGGGGCGGCATAGTCACAGTGAAGTCTGGCGGGGGCGGCGTAGTCACAGTGAAGTCTGGCGGGGGCGGCATAGTCACAGTGAAGTCTGGCGGGGGCGGCATAGTCACAGTGAAGTCTGGCGGGGGCGGCATAGTCACAGTGAAGTCTGGCGGGGGCGGCGTAGTCACAGTGAAGTCTGGCGGGGGCGGCGTAGTCACAGTGAAGTCTGGCGGGGGCGGCGTAGTCACAGTGAAGTCTGGCGGGGGCGGCATAGTCACAGTGAAGTCTGGCGGGGGCGGCATAGTCACAGTGAAGTCTGGCGGGGGCGGCATAGTCACAGTGAAGTCTGGCGGGGGCGGCATAGTCACAGTGAAGTCTGGCGGGGGCGGCATAGTCACAGTGAAGTCTGGCGGGGGCGGCATAGTCACAGTGAAGTCTGGCGGGGGCGGCATAGTCACAGTGAAGTCTGGCGGGGGCGGCATAGTCACAGTGAAGTCTGGCGGGGGCGGCATAGTCACAGTGAAGTCTGGCGGGGGCGGCATAGTCACAGTGAAGTCTGGCGGGGGCGGCATAGTCACAGTGAAGTCTGGCGGGGGCGGCATAGTCACAGTGAAGTCTGGCGGGGGCGGCATAGTCACAGTGAAGTCTGGCGGGGGCGGCATAGTCACAGTGAAGTCTGGCGGGGGCTGCATAGTCACCGTGAAGTCTGGCGGGGGCGGCATAGTCACAGTGAAGTCTGGCGGGGGCGGCATAGTCACCGTGAAGTCTGGCGGGGGCGGCATAGTCACCGTGAAGTCTGGCGGGGGCGGCATAGTCACCGTGAAGTCTGGCGGGGGCGGCATAGTCACCGTGAAGTCTGGCGGGGGCGGCATAGTCACCGTGAAGTCTGGCGGGGGCGGCATAGTCACCGTGAAGTCTGGCGGGGGCGGCATAGTCACCGTGAAGTCTGGCGGGGGCGGCATAGTCACCGTGAAGTCTGGCGGGGGCGGCATAGTCACCGTGAAGTCTGGCGGGGGCGGCATAGTCACCGTGAAGTCTGGCGGGGGCGGCATAGTCACCGTGAAGTCTGGCGGGGGCGGCGTCGTCACAGCGAAGTCTGGCGGGGGCGGCGTCGTCACAGCGAAGTCTGGCGGGGGCGGCGTTGTCACAGCGAAGTGTGGCGGGGGCGGCGTCGTCACAGCGAAGTCTGGCGGGGGCGGCATCTTACGTTGGTGCAGCTTCTCTGCAGCAGAACCTAGAATCTCTGTGAAGGTAGAGGAGATATAAAATGTAGCAAAATAAAGAGACCGAAAACCTGCTGCAGTCTGCAAGATTTTTTTCTATCAGAACAACGGCCTCAAGCTAAGGACACACTAGAACGACTGGTCTTACATTCAGTTGGGAATTTGTGTCTGGACCTGGAAGTATCTCGTCACACACGTCCTTCATACGGCCGGGCTTGGGCAGTTTTGCAAAGAAAATAATAATTGTCCCGTGTCCACCAATGTAAAAACCGAATCCCAAAGACCTGAGGCTGTTATTATTGCGGTTCCTCTGCTGAATGCTATGTGTAACGGGTGTGAATAGTTATGCAATAAGTCGGTTTTCCTGAAGGAATTTTGAGGCAGATTTTGAATTGACAGCGGTGTTTGGACTCTTTTTTTTTTTTGTGGATTTTTTTCAGCCATTGAAGATGATACAAATACCGCGGGCAAAAAACGCTCCAAACGAGCGCCGCAGGTTTTTCTGCCTCCCACTGATTTCAATGGGAGGTCAGAGGCAGGAACTGTTCGAAGAAAGGACATGCCGCTTTTTTTTTTCCGCGAGCGGCCAAAATCCTCCCGGGAAAAATAACGCCTCTGCCTCCCATTGAAATCAATCGGGGGACGATTTGGGGCGTTTAAAAAAACAAAACGCTGTGTGGACTGACCCCAAAGGGTTATTCTCATCCCAGAATGTAGTGGTATATCGCTAGCATATACAATAATCCATCACTTAATGGGTGGGGGTTTGACTGCCGAGACCCCTCTGATCCCGAGGGGCACTAATCGCTGCGGCCCCTTTTCATTTTCAGCATTGGTGGGGGTCCCGGCAGCGAAAAGCTGGGAGTTGCAGCCCATTGTTTGTACATTGGTGGGGTCCCAGAGGTCAGACATCCACTAAGCACTCCGGTTATAAAAGTGAAATACGTCCCCGTATCGTTTGTAATAAACTTTCTAACATGCTTGGTGTGTCGATTTCTCACAATTTTCAAGATCTCTGCTTGCTTTTAGTAAAAGGGAACATGCTTGCTTGTTTAAATCCAGAGCCTGGAAACCTGTACAGACCTGATACTTCTCGCTGGGGTTTGTTACAATTGTAAAAAGTCTAGACCATCCTCTGTGGACTACACACATCAGCGGCACAAATCTCTCCTGTTGTGATAGTTTGTTACCGTTACATTGTATTAATCTGGAGTCCAGCTTGTTTCGCTCTCAGGAGATTGTCTAGGCTGGATACAATTGTAGCAAAACCTCAGCTGTGAGAAATATTATTACAGAATAGTATATAATGCTTCTATTCACTGACCGCAAGAAGAGATTTTTTTAAATTGTGAGGAAGTCTAAAAGAAAGTTGCATGATGAAAGAGGGGTTGGGGTGTACTGGGGTTCATTTCCATTACAATAAATGATGGGGTCTTTTAGCGGCTGCGCTCCGCCGACTTTCAGAGGCTCCGTCTTATATGTCAGAACGCTGCTGTTATCTTTATAATGGGACCGGTTCTTTCCTAACCATCGAGCAGCGGATCCTAA
This sequence comes from Rhinoderma darwinii, assembly GCF_050947455.1. Lineage (NCBI taxonomy): Eukaryota > Metazoa > Chordata > Amphibia > Anura > Rhinodermatidae > Rhinoderma > Rhinoderma darwinii. The sequence goes on along the minus strand of NC_134691.1, from coordinate 340,287,191 downwards.
GATCAGGTCGGCCCCATCCCTATGGGTGATATGAATAAATCCAGGACCCCCCTATCCAAAAACCAAGGGTCATTGTGTAATGTAGGTGTCTGATGACAGACGGATGTCTATGGGGGTCTCGCGTCTGGGAAGACAGGGATTGAACAGGTTGGGTTTTTACCCCTCTGATCCTTTGCTTCCCACAGATAAGCGGTGCCAGAGGTATCGAACAGCCACTTATCCCCCACCCCATGCATGTTTTTAAAGAGATTTTTTTCCTACAAGTAACTTTTATGGGATCCCAATTTCACATACCATAAAAGTGTGATCTAATGGGGTCTCCACCTATCCCATAAACGAGGGCACCCCCAGCGGAGAGGGGCAGCACATGAAACGAATGGAAGATGAGGCGTTGGTGTGAAGCACTTCCTGGGGAAGGGCCCCATTTTCATTCACACTACCACCCCTCACCTGTGTCCCCCTCCTGGCTGGTTAACCCTTTACGCCAGGGGTCAGCAACCTTCAACACTCCAGCTGTTGTAAAACTACAATTCCCAGCATGCCCTGACAGCGTTTGGATGGAATAATAAAGCCTTTGGCTGTCGGGGCATGCTGGGAGTTGTAGTTTGACAACAGCTGCGCACCAGGTTAACCCCCTCAGGCTCGTTTTAGAACAACGAGACAATTGTATCAGCCCGTGAACTGCAGCTTGGGCAGATTTAAAGAGCACCTCACCCTATAATCCAGAATTGCATATTCTACAGAGCTTGTCACCCAGCTTTCCTAGAGTCCTGAATGGTAAATCTGTTTATTAGACTGGGGAGGGTAATTCTGCATCCCGGTGCCAGTCAGGAGTGATAACGTTTTTAAAGAAGCCCACAACTCCCCTCCCCCTTCTTCTTGGGGCCACCAGCAGACAAGTGACTTTTTAATGCCCCCGTCACAAGAGGCTCTCAGTCTGAAATGCAGAAAAATCTGTTTGGACTAATTGGGTGATTGAAAAGTATTTGTTGTAATCGCTGGTGATTAGATAGGAGAGGTGCTGGGAATATTAGACAGATCCCGTCCGCGTCCGTCAGGTGCCATACAGCAGAGGGGGCACTGCCGGGACGCCGTTCAGTAAGACCACAGTCAGATCTCCTCCTCGTGCTGACCACGCATGTTACATTGTACTGAGCGGGGGAAAAAACGGTGAAAGGAAACGTGTTTCGCAGCCGCAACGTTTTCCTAGAACGTCGTCTTTAAGAAAATCTGCGTCCTCTGATTGCGGTAAATGTACCTGTATTGTACGTCGTGTGTTGTTTTGTTTCCAGTGGTGTTTGGTGCCTGTTGGCGCTGGCAGGTCCTGCCGTCTGTCTGCTCTTGTTGGCGATCAGCCATATTGGATTTCTTTCAGCGGATCCTTTGCCTTCCCTTTGAGGTTAGAGTCACTGCTTCTCATCACTCATTGTACCCTAAGCTGCGGCTTCATGACGTCTGAATATTGCTGCAGAATGGCAGTCACAAGACAACTTCAACTATTCCCTAATTGCACGTGAATATCACCTTTGCCGGGTCTTTTTTTGCCTAGAGAATAATTGATCTACCACCGTAGTCTTATGGATAATGTTCAATGGTGGAGAGGGGGGTTTAGGAATACTTATCCTGTACTGATCCTGAGTTACATCCTGTATTATACTCCAGAGCTGCACTCACTATTCTGCTGGTGGAGTCACTGTGTACATACATTACATTACTTATCCTGTACTGATCCTGAGTTACATCCTGTATTATACTCCAGAGCTGCACTCACTATTCTGCTGGTCGAGTCACTGTGTACATACATTACATTACTTATCCTGTACTGATCCTGAGTTACATCCTGTATTATACTCCAGAGCTGCACTCACTATTCTGCTGGTGGAGTCACTGTGTACATACATTACATTACTTATCCTGTACTGATCCTGAGTTACATCCTGTATTATACTCCAGAGCTACACTCACTATTCTGCTGGAGAAGTCACTGTGTACATACATTACATTACTTATCCTGTACTGATCCTGAGTTATATCATGTATTATACTCCAGAGCTGCACTCACTATTCTGCTGGTGGAGTCACTGTGTATATACATTACTTATCCTGTACTGATCCTGAGTTACATCCTGTATTATACTCCAGAGCTGCACTCACTATTCTGCTCGTGGAGTCACTGTGTACATACATTACATTACTTATCCTGTACTGATCCTGAGTTACATCCTGTATCTCTTTATTTTATATAAATTTACAAAACATAAACTGAAAAACAAATACATAACTAATTCCATATAACCAAAAAGTCACAACCCAATTCTTATAAACAAATTTTCTTATATACATCTCTGTATATGAGAAGAGAAAACGATACCAGACCCGGCCACATACACCCCACTCTTATATACTTACATCTACACTTCATCCGAAACTAAACAATAACTAGAATATATACAAACATCATATAAACGTAATCCAAAGTACCAACAGAAAATCCCCCGACCCGCGTCAACCAAGGGCCTAAAGAAACAACATAATAATAATAAAATAATAATAATAATAACCCCAAAAATCCAAAATATAATAATACTAATCCCAATTTTTATTTTTTTTTTTATCCTTTTTTTTTTATTTTTATATATATATATTTTTTAATCACACTATACACATCCTGACTTTCCCTAACCTTACCCTTCTTACCTAAACTCCACCACCCCAGCCAGCATCTCGCCTCATGTCCTCTCACGTCCGCATAGTCCAGATGCTGGCCCCCACCACCACACCCAACACCCCAGCCCAGCCCCCCGCCCCATGTCCTCCCATGTCCGCATAGTCCGGGGCTGGGTCAGGCAAACCCCCCCCCCCCCCCGACCCCCTCCCAACCTATCTATTAACCCCCTTAAGTCTATCCCTATTCTAACAACATTTCTACATTATAATACAATACACGTCACCAACCTGTCCAAATACCAAACCATATACAAAATACACCGTACCCGAAAGCACCAAGTTCGGTCGCTTGTAAACCTTTTTCCTGCCATTTCAATCCTAAACAAAACAAAAATCTTCCAGTGCTTACCTAGCCCATCACCAGATAGAGAGAAGGGAAAGCCCCCCCCAGCTCCCCCCCAGAGGCCAAGGTACCACGTCCACCGCTGCACCCTCCCTATCGCTTGCCCTATCTCCTTACCCTATTACTAACCCTTTCTTGACCCTATTGAAAGCTGACCCTATGCTGACCCTCACCTTTCCCTTATTCCGAGTCCTATCGCTATATTTTTTTTTGGTGCCTCAGCGGAACGCAGACCCCCACCTCCAGTTGAGCACCGGTGACGACTCCCCCTCCCTCATGAAGGCAGACACATTAAGGCACCCAAAAGGAAAAGCCCCTCCAAAGACGAGAGGCTTTGGATGCTCCCAATCTGCCAACCTCCAAAGAATGCACCTTCACCAGGTCACCCATGATATTGCTAACAACCTCATCCACTAGGAGGATTTTCTTCTGGGTAGAAACTAGACATCGTGCATTCCACATAAAGTGCCTGACCACTATACTGACTAGAAACAAGGTGCAATGGTCCCTACCACCGAGGTCTCCGAACACTCCATAGGCCCACCCAGCATAGGAGAGGCTGGTTAGGCCTGGCCAACCAATGGAGGCTCCCACCCTTTTGTATACCTCTGTATTGAAAGGGCAATGAAGCAGGAAATGCTCCATGCTTTCCAGCACTCCGCCGCACTCCTCCCGGGGGCAATCCCGATCATCAGAGCTTCTGCACTTTAGATTGCCCCTCACATACAGTCTCCCATGGAAGCAACGCCAAGCCAGATCCCAAAACTTCTGGGGAATCCTCGCTGAATTTAAAAGTTTTAATCCCACCCCGAGGTCACTACTTGGGCAGTCTTTGAGCGCCAGGGGCTTCTGGAAGTGGGTCATCAGGACCCTCCTGTCAAGAAATTTTCTCGACATGGTCCTGATCTCCCACACCTCCAGACCCCACCGGCGAACAATCTTCAGCGCCAGGGTGGCATAAGCCGGGAGATGTCCGTGAGGTGTACGCAGGTCTTTCACTTGCCCTCCTCTCTCCCATTCCTGGAAGAAAGGCCGAAACCACCCCCTGCAGGAGGATATCCACCAAGGAGCCCTCTCTTGCCAGAGGTTTGCCAGGTTGATCTTAACAAAGGTGTTCACTAGGAACACCACCGGGTTAACCATACCTAACCCGCCTAGTGTCCTTGGTAGGTAAGTAACCTCCCTCTTGATTAGGTTGAGCCTGTTCCCCCATAACAGCTGGAAGAACAGGCTATAGACCCGAGTCCAGAGAGGTTCTGGCAAGATGCACACACTGCCCAGGTAAAGCAACATGGGCACCAGGTAGGCCTTGGCCAAGTGAACCCTTTCCCTCAGGGTTAAGGACCAACCCTTCCATTGGTCGACCTTCTGGGCAACTAGATTCAGCCTATCCTCCCAGTTCTTCTTGGGGTAATCACCCGGGCCAAATTCGACTCCTAAGATCTTAGCAGACCCCTGAGGCTCTGGAAGGGTGTCCGGGAGATCAAAACCAGGATCTCCTCCTCCCAGCCAGAGACTTTTGCACTTATCCCGGTTGATCTTGGACCCAGATGCCAATGAGTAACGCTCCACTTCCGACATCACCCACTCTGCCTCCCCTCTCGAGGAGACAAAAATGGAGACGTCGTCTGCGTACGCAACCACCCTCTGAGTGGCCTCCGGCCCCTCCAGGCCGGCCCCGACTCCCGCCAATGGCCCACGATCGATCCTTTTAAGAAAAGGATCAATTGCGAACGCATATAGCAAAGGGCTCAAGGGACAACCCTGGCGGACACCAGACCCAACCTCAAAGGGGGTTCCAACCCAACCGTTCACCAGCGCAAAAGTCTCAGCCCCAGTGTATAAGGTCTGTAGCCAATTGACAAACCCCCCCGGTAGGCCGTACCTCAGAAGGACCGACCAGAGGTACTCGTGGTCCACCCGGTCAAAAGCCTTGGCCTGGTCCAAGGACAGGATGTACCCCTCCCACCGACCAGAATTTCCCTGCTCCACTGCCTCTCTGACACTGAGGACAGCACTAAATGTGCTGCGGCCTGGAACAGAGCAATGCTGGACCGGCGAAAGGAGCCGGGATGCAAACTTCACCAGCCGATTAAACAGCACCTTTGCGAGAACCTTTCTGTCCGTATTGAGCAGCGCTATGGGACGCCAATTCTCAATACGGGTCGAGTCTTTACCCTTCGATAAAACGATCAAGGCCGACCTCCTCATTGACATTGGCAAAGTACCCGAGGAAAGGCACTCATTAAACACCTCAGTCAAGAGGGGAACTAGGGTTCCTTTAAAAGTCTTATAAAACTCGGATGTTAAGCCATCCGGCCCTGGCGATTTTTTGAGGGCAAGCCCATCAATCGCCAATCCCACTTCCTCTTCCTTGATCGAGTCTATCAAAACACCGAGAGAGGGGTCTACCCCTGGCTCAGGGATGGTTTCAGCCAGGAAAGCCGACATCTCGTCTCGGTTTGGATCTTGCTTCCCCAAGAGGTGCGAGTAGAAGGATCTGACGACCTCCAAGATCCCTGATTTGGATCTCTTCAGAGATCCTGTACTATCAATCAGTCCTGTCACAACCTTACGACTCACTGACATCTTACAGTTCCTGTAGGGGTCGGGCGAGCGGTACCTCCCGAAATCCCTCTCAAGAACTAAAGATGTGTGCCTATCATACTGACACCTCCTGAGCAAAGCTTTCACCACGGAGATCTCCTCCCCACTACCCCCGGTTGAGACCAGATGTTCGAGTTTCCTCCTCAGTTCCTGATATAGGCGGTACCTACTCATGGACCTGAGGCTCGAGAGCCTGCGGAAAAATCCTGCCACCCGGACTTTAAACAACTCCCACCACTCAGACTTAGTACCACTGAGATCCAACAAAGGTACCTGGCTCTGAAGAAAATCCTCAAAGGCCTGTCTTATCTCCGCTTCTTCCAAGAGAGTAGAATTCAGCCTCCATATACCTCTTCCCATCTGGAGGGACTCTGCAATGTTCAAAGAGAAAATAATCATACAGTGATCGGAGAACTCCACCTCAACAACGGACACTGGTGAAGAGATGGCTTCCTCCTTCAAAAAAAACCTGTCTATCCTAGACCTACAACTACCTCTACGATAGGTGAAACCCGAGTGGCCTGGGGTATGCCTGATGTGGATATCCACCAGGCGAGCATCGCTAACTATATTTTTTAATGCTACACTATCGTAGGTCAATTTTTTATCTCCGGAACCTCCTCTATCTCGGGGTCTCATGACAGTATTGAAGTCCCCTCCAAAGATAACTTGTCGACCTGAAAAAAGGAAAGGCTTAATCCTCATGAAGAGACTTTTACGGTCCCATTTGCTCTGGGGTCCGTATATATTGATTAGTCTTAATTCCTGTCCCCTCATGAGGACATCTAAGATCAATCACCTCCCCATTTCTAACTCAATCATCCGTCGGCATGTTACCGGTGCGGTGAAAAGGACCGCCACTCCGCTATAGGGCTCAGCCGCAAGAGACCAGTAGGAGGGCCCGCGTCGCCACTCCCTCCTAGATTTAACGGCGTCTGCCAAAAGTGACAGCCTGGTCTCCTGCAAAAACAAAATGTCGGCTTCAACTCGGCCAAGAAAATCAAAGGCTGCAAATCTCGCCCTATCTGACTTAATGCTGGCAACGTTAATTGATGCCAGCGTCAACGGAGTGGGTGCCGCCATCATGGATGTTTGAGTTAGACGGCTTTCTTCTTCCCACCCCCCCCTCTATCTGATGAGGACCCCCCTTCTTTGCCTCGCTTCTTGCAAACTGAGGAGTCCATATTCACCACCCTATTCCCATCTTCATCCCCAAGTACCGGGTCAACCTCCCCCTCTGGGGGCAACGGCCCCTGCAGCAGGGGAGGCTCAACGACTCTAGGGTGCCCTACCATGCCCTCCCTCTTAGTATGAGAGGCTGGAATGTCCACGAGAGCATGGTATCGATCAGTAGAGCGCACCAGGGGGGTACAGGATTTACCTTCCTGGGCCAGGGCGGGGCCAGATGTATTTGGCCCTTGGGTTTTGCCCGGTGTCCCTTTTGCTGTAGGCTGAGTCCTCTCTTCCTCTCCCACACTTTCATAGTGGGAGGACTGAGAGTCCTCAGCCCTCTGCTCCCTTTGGATCCTCCTCATCTCCCCATTCAATTCGGCCTCCCCAGGGGCATCAGATTCAGGGGGGGCATCCAGATCCGAATCAGAGGTTGTCCCAGTTTCCTGGAGCGCCCTCCAAATCCTCTCCTTCCTTCGCTTCTCCGCCCTTCTCTGGCGAGAAGGGGGACCCTTCTTTGCATTCTTCCCTTGCCCCTGTGCCCCATCGTCCCTGCCCGCACCCTCACCCACGGAGGCCTCCCTCCTTTCATCCTCCGCAGGTTTGGAACAAGCATTGACAACAGAGCGAGGACACCGACTGAACGGGTGACCTAAGTCACCACACAGGTTGCACCGAATCCGGTCACACGATGCGGCTAGATGACCAATCCCCCCACAATGAGCACACTTCTGCACCTTGCAGCCTGCACTCAAATGTGAGGGGTCGCCACACCGGTGACACAACTTCGGCTGCCCCTGGTAGAAGACAAGGATCCGATCTCTTCCCAGGAAAGCAGACGATGGTATGTGGGACACCGTCTGTCCCAGACGCTTTAATTTAACCATGAACGTCCAGGCCCCTGACCAGATGCCAAACTCATCCATGTTCTTCCGTGGCATCTCTACTACCTCTCCGTACCTTCCCAACCAGGTCATGATATCAATACAAGAGAGTGACTCATTACGGGTAAGAACGGTCACTCTCTTGGGACCACTTTGGCGAGAAATTGCTTGTGCAGCAAAGTCTCGCCAGCCAGGCTCGTCCTTCATCAGCTCGTAGTTCCCCCAGAAGACCTCAAGGCCCCCTAGGTGAACAAAGCTGATGTCAAACTCGACCGAGCCATGAGGATGTATCAAGGCAAAGATGTCACTCGCCTTGAAGCCCATCCCCAGCAGCAGCTCCACCACCCTCTTTCTGGGAGGGCACGCATCATTGCCACGCCACCGGAGACGGACCACATTCCTCCTGGCTACAGCCTGCCCGGCTGTTGGGAACGACCACTGATCTCCTCGTTGCTCTCGGAAGGCATTTAGACCATATCTGTCTATCCAGAAAGACAGGTCCTTCTGCACTCCCCCTATGGTTAGGGTTTGCTTTCCCTCTCTTAAAGCGTCCAAGAGACGTTGTTGCAAGTTACCGTCCCCGGACCTTGAGGATGAAGATGGGTGGGCCCGCTGTCCCCCCGCTGCCACACCAGCATAAGACCTGCCGGATGTCACAGCAAGAGGAGCGCCAGGCCCATTGCCCCTGGTTGATACCCCATCCCCACCACCCACCACCTCACCACCTACAGACACAGCACTCAACACCCCATTACCAGCAGACACTCCAGCAACTTTATTTGCAGACACCTGCATACCCCCAGCAGTTCCCACATCCACAGCCGCAACTTTTTTATTTAACCCACCAGGTCCCCCTGCAGTCATCCTTCTGGCCAGGCCTGGTTCTATGTTCTGTATTTTTGCTGTACATTTTGTGTGGGTAGACACTGCTTCAGTCTCCGCATCATCAGGCACCTTTGCAGGGACGCCACCAGATGTTATAAGCGGTGTCCCCGCTGTGCCCTCCGCCTCATTAACCTCCATCTTTTCTATGTGCGGAACATTTTTGGGAAAGGGGCCACCGCCGCCCCCGACGCCAGCAGCCCCCTTCTCGCCTACACCACTTTTCAGTGATGCGGACGAAGGAGCCACTGATGTCACTGGAGCCGCCTCCGGCGCCGGACCACTCCCCCCTCCCACAGAGGAGTGGCCAACAGAGCCGGAGCCCCCTCTGTGACCGCCCTTGTCCGGAACGTCTGACGGCTTTACTGCGACACCGACAGACTTCCGGCTTTCAGACACCACATCCGGTTTCTGGTTTACCCGTTCTCCAGACCGCTGACTCGCATCAGAGACCAGTTTCCCGGGCTCGCCATTAACCGGACACGGGGACACACCCCCTGGCGTCACCAGGCCACCAGTACCGCCCCCTTTGCAGAGGTTGGCGTCCGGCGCCATTTTGACCACCACGTGTTCTAATGCCGGACCCGTAACACTCTCCCCGCATTCCCGCTCCAGCCCCACTGCAGAGGCTTGAGCTGGGGGTCTTGCGGGACCTGCGCCCTGATCCTGACTTTCATCTGGCTCAGAGCACAGGAAGGATCTTGCTGTGTACACCATTTTAAATGAACCTTCAGCAGATTTTTTTTCCTTTGTCTTTTTTTTCTTCTTAAATTTTTTTTTCTTTTGCTTTTCCTCCTCTGCGGGTAACTCCGCACCAAAACAAAATCCCTGGAAGGATACCGGCGACTCCACGTTACGGATCTGTGTAAGTAATCCTGGAGGCCGCTCACTGTCAGTATCAAAACTCTCCTGATTTCTCCCAGCTGTGAGTCCACCCTCCTCCTCCTCACTGCTCCTGGGTGCCTCAGAATCTGAGCCTTCTCTGGACTTTGCATTCTCATGCTCCATTTTCTCCCCCACATTTTCCTTTGCTGTGTCTGGGGCTCTGCTGTCTTCCTCCACACTTTCTATTTTTATAGGTTCTGCCATCTCGGCAAACCTCTCTTCATTTTTTAATTTTTCACCAAACACCCCTCCGCCTGCCAAAATCTCCTCACGTCTCTCTTCCACTTCTTTTATTTCCTCCAACAAGGATTTCACATTTAAAAGGTATCGGGACCTCTTACCTCCTGAGGCTTTTGCAGCTCTTCCTCTGGCGACCGCCAAGTCCGCACGGAGCCGTTGCAGCGACTTCCTGAGGTCCCGATACTCCTCCAACCGCATAGCCAGACGGGAGCTGAAGTTCTCCACCGTCTCTCCGGTCCTCAGCTGTCCCCATTCCTCCACACGACCGTCATCCAAATGTCCGGACGGCGCTGGTCCTTCTCCAGATGACAACACCTCGATCACCCTGCCGGACCGCGTCTCCATACCCTTATCCAGGGTTCCAGCGTCAGGGGGAGCCAGGACAGCCTTGCCCCGAGATGATCTCCTCACCCCCGCGACTGTTTGCATATTCCCAGCCAGCTGGGATGACCCTCTACCCCCCGCTGGCATGCTCCGGGAGGTAGAGGTCTGAGGCTCCATCCTAGGATGGAACCCCCCTCAGGGTACTTTCCAAGCCCAGGCAGATGGTATGAGGCCTGGGCAGATAGGATAAGGAAAGTCCCTGGATCCAAGGCCTGCACGGTAGTCTCAGCAGCTCTCTCCACACGTCCTACTCCACCCACTCCAGAGCTGCACTGACTATTCTGCTGGTGGAGTCACTGTGTACATACATGACATTACTTATCCTGTACTGATCCTGAGTTACATCCTGTATTATACTCCAGAGCTGCGCTCACTATTCTGCTGGTGGAGTCACTGTGTACATACATGACATTACTTATCCTGTACTGATCCTGAGTTACATCCTGTATTATACTCCAGAGCTGTGATCACTATTCTGCTGGTGGAATCACTGTGTACATACATTACTTATCCTGTACTGATCCTGAGTTGCATCCTGTATTATACTCCAGAGCTGCACTCACTATTCTGCTGGTGGAGTCACTGTGTACATACATTACATTACTTATCCTGTACTGATCCTGAGTTACATCCTGTATTATACTCCAGAGCTGCACTCACTATTCTGCTGGTGGAGTCACTGTGTACATACATTACATTACTTATCCTGTACTGATCCTGACTTACATCCTGTATTATACTCCAGAGCTGCACTCACTATTCTGCTGGTGGAGTCACTGTGTACATACATTACATTACTTATCCTGTACTGATCCTGAGTTACATCCTGTATTATACTCCAGAGCTGCACTCACTATGATGCTGGTGGAGTCATTGTGTACATACATTACATTACTTATCCTGTACTGATCCTGAGTTATATCCTGTATTATACTCCAGAGCTGCACTCACTATTCTGCTGGTGGAGTCACTGTGTACATACATTACATTACTTATCCTGTACTGATCCTGAGTTACAACCTGTATTATACTCCAGAGCTGCACTCACTATTCTGCTGGTGGAGTCACTGTGTACATACATTACATTACTTATCTTGTACTGATCCTGATTTACATGCTGTATTATACTCCAGAGCTGCACTCACTATTCTGCTGGTGGAGTCACTGTATACATACATTACTTATCCTGTACTGATCCTGAGTTACATCCTGTATTATACTCCAGAGCTGCACTCACTATTCTGCTGGTGGAGTTACTGTGTACATACATTACATTACTTATCCTGTACTGATCCTGAGTTACATCCTGTATTATACTCCAGAGCTGCACTCACTATTCTGCTGGTGGAGTTACTGTGTACATACATTAGGTTACTTATCCTGAACTAAACCTAAGTTACGGCCTGTAGTATACTCCACAGCTGCACTCACTCTTCTGCAGGCTTCGGATTTGAAATGTCCCAGCATTCCCTGTATGTTCAGCGTCTGGACAGAGCTTATACTCGCTATTTGCATTCTGGGAAGGGTCATCTGTACATCTAGTTTTGTACAATCATCTGTTGTAGGAAAAACTAACTGCAATCTGCTTTTGTAGGATCTCTACGCTTCTAGGGAGGTAACTGTGCTCAGCTCGTTTACAATAACAACCACAGAATTATGATTTCAGCTGTGGAGTATAATACGGGCTGTAACCTGGTGTATTTGCAGGTTGTGTGACTTGAGCAACCAATTGTCTTCCTTTTGGAGCGACCACTATTTGAATTCATGTAGTTACATGTACAAAAGTTATGGTAGGAAGTTCTATCTGCTGCATAGTAGACTGCCTCTCCCTGCTGCACAGGCATTTAAGCTCCTGTTCACACAAGTATTTTGACAAAACATGTAGAATCCGGTGATAAAACGGCCAAGACAAGAGTGAAAGGCGCAGACAGAGGACAGATTGTGAGCTATATATGTGTAGCTTTCCTGTTGTGTGTTTGACAGGAGGCATTAGGGGGGGACATTGTGGAGCAGGTGGAGGGGGACTATAAAAGTCACGCTGGTTTAATGGCGAGATGCGGTGTGTGGAGCGATTCTGTGCCCCGCTGGGCTCATGTTACCTCTTCAGTCAGATGATCTCAGACCCGGAGATCGTGTTAAATATGAATATTCCTCTAACGCTGACTATACATAGCGGCATATCAATAATAGATGTCTCCGGGGAGATATTATGTGATCAGTCAGACAACACCAACCCCTCTGACCTCTCCACCTTCTCACTGACACTTTCCTCATCATTACAGTGTTATATCCTGTATTTATTCAATCACTCCTGTCCCTGCCCCACAGAGCTTACAATCTAATCTCTTACTACACATCCACTTACGCTACATATGCAGTAAATAGGAACACTTTTGTTTAGCGTCAATTCACACAGACTTATTTGACACATTTTTTTGACGCGGAAACCGCATTGGAAAATGCGCCAAAAAACGGCCGAAAATGCCTCCCGTTGATTTCAATGGGAGGCGGAGGCGTTTTTTTTCCCCGAGAGCAGAAAAAACGGCTCGCGGGAAAAAGGGACCTGCCCTATCTTTGGGCGTTTATGTCTCTGACCTCCCATTGACATCAGCCGGAGGCAGAGAAAGCGTATTTCACAGCGTTTTTTGCCCGCGGCGCTTAATGGCCACGGGCGAAAAACAGTACGAAAATCGGCGTGCAGGCAGAGCAAGATCTGCCTCAAAATTCCAAATGGAATTTTGAGGCACATTTTCTGCCTGCAAAAAACTCTGTGTGAACCCGGCCTATTTAGTGCAAGAAAACCTGCACTGTCCAAATACTCCTCATAGTTGAGGTTTTGTTACAATTGTATCCAGTACAGACAATCCTGTAAGCTATGTAGGCTGGACACTGGACTGATACATTGTAGCTGCAAGGATACGTTGTAACAAGCTATTAGAACAGGAGAGAGATCTGCAGATGTGTTACACTCACAAAGGATTGTCTATTTTGGATACATTGTAACAAACCCTCAGCTTTAAAGATGTTTGAGATCTGTTCAGCTGCTGCTGTCTTTAAAGAGGACCTGTGAGCTCTCCTGACATGTCTGTTTTAGTAAATACTTGTATTCCCAATGAAATAACAGTTCTCTTTTCATAGAGCTCCTTTGTTATCCCTCCCGGAAATGTATGAATAAATCAAAAAACTGAGCGTACCCATTACCCTTATTAATGGGGCTGCTTCCTAAAAGTATTATACTGAAGGGTCACACCATATTGACAAGGAGAAATGTAACGCTGAGTTGTAAATGTTTTCATACATTTCCAGGAAGAATAACCGAGGAATGACACAATGCAGAATTCTAACAAAAGATGCTCCATCATTGTAATTTCTCGAGGAATAAAAGTCATTGCTAGAATATGCGTGTCAGGAGAAGTGACAGGACCTCTTTAACTAAGGGAAGATTGCCTAGACTGACACAATTCTACAAACCTTCAGCTGTGTTAGCAGAACAAGGTCAAGGCAGAATTTTTGTAAAAAAAATTAAAATCATTCCATTCACTGACAGCAAGCAGACATCTTTTGTACTTTTTATCTTCAATTTAAAGCATGTGAAAAAGTTGCATTACATTGTGCGACGTTTAAGTTTTATCGCCATTCTTACTGGACGGCCCTTTAGTATTTAGGGTTCGTCTCCATGTTGCAGGTCCGCGTCCTGTACACCATGTGACGCAGCCCGCGTGTCTGCCATGCCTGGCGCTGCAGTGTAATCGCTGCGCATTGTCCTCAGACTGACATGTCTAGCGCGGCTCGTTCTCAGAGCTCGTAATTCATTCATGAAGACGTGGTGTTTGATACTCTTGGCGGTTTTCTCCCCGAGACGGTGTAACATCTGTTTTCCTCTCATCTCGGGATGTTCCGATAACACGCTCTCTGCTCTCACTGACAGGAGGTGTAACGTGAGCCGCATTTTTTGTGTGCGTGATGGATATTTACGTTCTTGTCGCTGTGAGGGTATGTTCACACAGCCTATTTACGGACGTAATTCGGGCGTTTTTGCCCCGAATTACGTCCGAAAATAGCGCCTCAATAGCGCTGACAAACATCTGCCCATTGAAAGCAATGGGCAGACGTTTGTCTGTTCACACGAGGCGTAATTTACGCGCCGCTGTCAAATGACGGCGCGTAAATAGACGCCCGCGTCAAAGAAGTGACCTGTCACTTCTTTGGGCGTAATTGGAGCCGTTATTCATTGACTCCAATGAATAGCAGCGCCAATTACGTCCGTAATGGACGCGGAGTTCAAGCGCCTGCACATGCCGGTACGGCTGAAATTACGGGGATGTTTTCAGGCTGAAACATCCCCGTAATTTCAGCCGTAACGGACGCCCTCGTGTGAACATACCCTGACTGTTCAGAGCTGACTAACGCAATGTGTGAGGAGACTCTCCACGTAACCGGCGCAGGAATCCATCCACATATACAGTCCTGGTCAAAATTGTTGGTACCTTCCATTAAAGAACGAAAAACCCACAACGGTCCCTGAAAGAACTTGAAATTGACCAAAATAATTTACTGAAAATCAAGTCGTGTAAATCAGGAATGAAACTGGAGAAAAATGATGGTCCCCTTTGTGGCACAACCTTTTGAGGCGATCACTGCAAACAAACGATTTCTGTAAGGCCCCATGCACACGAACGTAAAATTGCGCACCGTACCGCGGTCCCGGTTTTACGGACCCATCTGGTTCTATTGGTTGCAGACACCGCTACGTAGCGCTACTGATAGGTGTCCGTTCTGTAGAACCGTGCCGGGAATTATGGAGCATGTCCTATTTTTCGGATTTTACGGGCCGTGCTCCTATACTTTGTATGACGGCCGGCCGTGCCCGCAATCGTGGGCTGTGATTACGGGCACGGTCGTGTGCATGGGGCCTTACTCTCAGGCCGGATTCAAACGAGCGTGTTGGTTCCGTGATCTACGGTCCTAGTGTTGGCGGCATTTCCCGGACCGAACACAGTGCAGGGAGCCGGGCTCCTAGCATCATAGTTATGTACGACGCTAGGAGTCCCTGCCTCTCTGCCGGACAACTGTCCCCTACTGAAATCATGTTTTGAGTACGGGACAGTAGTTCCACGGGGAGGCAGGGACTCCTAGCATCGTACATAACTATGATGCTAGGAGCCCGGCTCCCTGCACTGTGTTCAGTCCGGGAAATGCCGCCGACACTCGGACCGTATATCACGAACCAAACACGCTCGTGCGAATCCGGCCTCAATGAGGCTTCTCCACCTGTCCACAGGTATTTTAGCCGCTCCTCGTGAGCTCCGGCTGTCTCAGGTGTGAAGGCGTCTTCTCCAGACGGCAGGTTTCAGCTCCTTCCACACATGTTCAATAGGATTTAGATCAGGGCTCATAGAAACCGCTTCACAATAGTCCAGTGCTTTGCTATTAGGGCCTGTTCACATCAGCATTGGCTTTCCGTTCCGGGGTTCCGTCTGAGGTTTCCGTCTGGTAAACCCCGCAACGGAAAGTGAAACTGACAGCACAGCTTCCGTTTCAGTCACCATTGATATCAATCGTGACGGAAACATCGCTAATGGTTTCCGTTCCTCACCGTTGCGGCAGATTTCCGTTTTTCCGACGGACTCAATAGCGCAGTCGACTACGCTATTGATTCCGTCGTTAAAACGGAAACCTGCCGAAATGGTGACGAACGGAAACCATTAGTGATGTTTCCGTCACCATTGATATCAATGGTAACTAAACGGAAGCTGTGGTTTCACTTTCCGTTGCGGGGTTCACCTGACGGAAATCTCAGACGGAACCCCGGAATGGAAAGCCAACGCTGATGTGAACAGGCCCTTAGCCATTCTTGGATGTTTTTTGCTGTGTGTTTTGGGTCATTATCCTGTTGGACGACCCATGACCTGCGGCTGAGACCAAGCCTCCTGACACTGGGCAGCACATGTAGCTCCAGAATGCCTTGATAGTCTTGAGATTTAGTTTTAGGGCATGTTCACACACTGAGAGGCATTTACGTGTGAAAAGACAGACTGTTTACAGCTGCCTCGTTTCACACGTAAATGCTCCTCCTCGTAATTTACGAGGCGTCTGAGACGCTCGTAAACCTTGAGCTGTGCTTCATTGAGTTCAATGAAGAACAGCTCAAATTACGTGGCAAAGAAGTGCCCTGCACTTCTTTGCCGAGGCAGTCAATTTACGCGTCGTCGTTTGACAGCTGTCAAACGACGACACGTAAATGACAGGTCGTCTGCACAGTACGTCGGCAAACCCATTCAAATGAATGGGCAGATGTTTGCCGACGTATTGCAGCCCTATTTTCAGACGTAAAACGAGGCATAATACGCCTCGTTTACGCCTGAAAATAGGTTGTGTGAACCCAGCCTTACCCTGCACAGATTTAAGACCCCCTGTGCCCGACGCAGCAACGCTGCCCCAAAACATCACCGAGCCTCCTCCATGTTTCACAGTAGGTACAATCTATTTTTCTGTGTACGCTTCATTTTTTCATCTCCGTACCATCATTTTTGTCCAGTTTCATTAGTTGTTTTTGAAAAAATTTCTATTGAACTACAATTCAAAAGCGATGTCTGATTTATATTAGTTGATTTTCAGTAAATTAAAATGTATTATTACTTTTGTCAGTTTCAAGTTATTTCAGTCACCATTTTTCTAAATTTTAATGCCATCATGCCACAAAATAGAGCACAAATTTCATATTCTCTTTAATGTGGTTGGACCTTACTAGCATGAGGTTGGGTTCCCACAATGCAGATTTTGCTTGCGTTTTTATTTTTATCCAACACCAGGAACGGTATCTAAACAGAAATATACAAAGAAAGGCCTTATAGGTGTGCTCTCCTGGATCCAGATCTGGTTTTGACTTACAAAATGCTTGCAAAATCTGCACTGTGGGAACCCAGACTAATACTGCCTCCTATATACAAGAATATAACTACTATAATACTGCCCCCTATATACAAGAATATAACTACTATAATACTGCCCCCTATATACAAGAATATAACTACTATAATACTGCCCCCTATATACAAGAATATAACTACTATAATACTGCCCCCTATATACAAGACTATAACTACTATAATACTGCCCCTATATACAAGAATATAACTACTATAATACTGCTCCTATATACAAGAATATAACTACTATAATACTGCTCCTATATACAAGAATATAACTACTATAATACTGCCCCCTATATACAAGAATATAACTACTATAATACTGCTCCTATATACAAGAATATAACTACTATAATACTGCTCCTATATACAAGAATATAACTACTATAATACTGCTCCTATATACAAGAATATAACTACTATAATACTGCCCCTATATACAAGAATATAACTACTATAATACTGCCCCCTATATACAAGAATATAACTACTACAATACTGCCTCCTATATACAAGAATATAACTACTACAATACTGCCTCCTATATACAAGAATATAACTACTATAATACTGCCCCCTATGTGCAAGAATATAACTACTATAATACTGCCCCCTATATACAAGAATATAACTACTATAATACTGCCCTCCTATATACAAGAATATAACTACTATAATACTACTCCTATATACAAGAATATAACTACTATAATACTGCTCCTATATACAAGAATATAACTACTGTAATACTGCTCCTATATACAAGAATATATCTACTATAATACTGCCCCCTATGTACAAGTATGTAACTACTATAATACTGCCCCCTATGTACAAGAATATAACTACTATAATACTGCCCCCTATGTACAAGAATATAACTACTATAATACTGCTCCTATACACAAGAATATACCTACTATAATACTGCTCCTATATACAAGAATATAACTACTATAATACTACTCCTATATACAAGAATATAACTACTATAATACTGCCCCTATATACAAGAATATAACTACTATAATACTGTTCCTATATACAAGAATATAACTACTATAATACTGCTCCCTATATACAAGAATATAACTACTATAATACTGCCCCCTATATACAAGAATATAACTACTACAAGAATATAACTACTATAATACTGCCCCTATATACAAGAATATAACTACTATAATACTGCCCCTATATACAAGAATATAACTACTATAATACTGCCCCTATATACAAGAATATAACTACTATAATACTGCCCCTTATATACAATAATAGAACTGCTATAATACTGCCCCTATATACAAGAATATAACTACTATAATACTGCCCCCTATATACAAGACTATAACTACTATGATACTGCCCCTATATACAAGAATATAACTACTATAATACTGCTCCTATATACAAGAATATAACTACTATAATACTGCCTCCTATATACAAGAATATAACTACTATAATACCTCTCCTATATACAAGAATATAACTACTATAATACTGCCCCCTATATACAAGAATATAACTACTATAATACTGCTCCTATATACAAGAATATAACTACTATAATACTGCTTCTATATACAAGAATATAACTACTATAATACTGCCCCTATATACAAGAATATAACTACTATAATACTGCCCCCTCTATGCAAGAATATAACTACTATAAGGGGGAATTCACACGAACGTGTATTCGGTCCGTGCGGGCCGCGTGGTTTTCACACGCCACGCACAGACCAATACAAGTCTATGGGGCAGTACAGACAGTCCGTGCTTTTTGCGCAGCGTTTGTCAGCTGCGCAAAAAGCGCGACATATTCAATATCTCCGCGTATTTCGCGCATCACGCACCCATTGAAGTCACTGGGTGCGTGAAAACCACGCAGGTCGCACGGAAGCACTTCCGTGCGAACCGACTGAAACAGCGCACCAGCTGTCAAAAGGATGAATGTAAACAGAAAAGCACCACGTGCTTTTCTGTTTCCAAACATCCAAACGGAGTGTCTTTGAGATGAGCGAACTCGGACAACCGAACCGAACTTCACCGGGTTCGGCCGAACTCGTTTTGGCCGAACCAGGCAAAAAAATTTCCGGTACGCGACGTCAGGAGATAGTCACTGTCCAGGGTGCTGAAAGAGTTAAACTGTTTCAGCACCATGGACAGTGACTTCCGATCCCAATATACATGAACCTGTAAAAAAAAAACAAAGTTATGACTTACCGATAACTCCCGGCTTCTTCCTCCAGTCTGACCTCCCGGGATGACAATTCAGTCCAAGTGACAGCTCCAGCCAATCACAGGCCAAGCACAGGCTGCAGCGGTCACATGACTGCTGCGTCATCCAGGGAGGTGGGGCCCAATGTAAAGAGAGGCGCGTCACCAAGGACGCGTCACCAAGGCAACGGCCGGGAGGGAAGTTCTCGGTAAGTAAGAACTTTTTCTTTTTTTTGAACAGGTTGCTGTATATTGTGTTCGGCATTCACTGTCGAGGGTGCTGAAAGAGTTACTGCCGATCAGTTAGCTCTTTCAGCACCTTGGACAGTGACGGGCGTCGACTAGCCTCATCTCTATGATGGCGGCTGCGCGAAAATCACGCAGCCGCGCATCATACACGGATGACACACGCAGCTGTCAAGTGGTTTTTGCCCGCGCAAAACGCTGCGTTGTTTGCGCGCGCAAAAACGCAACGTTCGTCTGAATCTGCCCTAATACTGCCCCTATATACAAGAATATAACTACTATAATACTGCCCCTATACACAAGAATATAACTACTATAATACTGCTCCTATATACAAGAATATAACTACTATAATACTGCCCCTTATATACAAGAAAATAACTACTATAATACTGCCTCCTGTATACAAGAATATAACTACTATAATACTGCCCCTATATACAAGAATATAACTAATACTGCTCCTATATACAAGAATATAACTACTATAAAACTGCCCCCTCTATGCAAGAATATAACTACTATAATACTGCCCCTATATACAATAATATAACTACTATAATACTGCTCCTATATACAAGAATGTAACTACTATAATACTGCTCCTATATACAAGAATATAACTACTATAATACTGCTCCTATATAAAAGAATATAACTACTAGAATACTGCCCCTATATACAAGAATATAGCTACTATAATACTGCTCCTATAAACAAGAATATAACTACTATAATACTGCCCCTATATACAAGACTATAACTACTATAATACTGCTCCTATATACAAGAATATAACTACTATAATACTGCCCCTATATACAAGAATATAACTACTATAATACTGCTCCTATATACAAGAATATAACTACTATAATACTGCCCCTATATACAAGACTATAACTACTATAATACTGCCCCTATATACAAGAATATAACTACTATAATACTGCTCCTATATACAAGAATATAACTACTATAATACTGCCCCTATGTACAAGAATATAACTAATATAATACTGCTCCTATATACAAGAATATAACTACTATAATACTGTCCCCTATATACAAGAATATAACTACTATAATACTGCGCCTATATACAAGAATATAACTACTATAATACTGTTGCTATAAACAAGAATATAACTACTATAATACTGCCCCCTAGATACAAGAATATAACTACTATAATACTGCTCCTATATACAAGAATATAACTACTATAATACTGGCCCTATATATAAGACTATAACTACTATAATACTGCCCCTATGTACAAGAATATAACTACTATAATACTGCTCCTATATACAAGAATATAACTACTATAATATTGCTCTTATACACAAGAATATAACTACTATAATACTGCCCCCTATATACAAGAATATAACTACTATAATACTGCTCCTATATACAAGAATATAACTACTATAATACTGCCCCTATATACAAGACTATAACTACTATAATACTGCCCCTATATACAAGAATATAACTACTATAATACTGCTCCTATATACAAGAATATAACTACTATAATACTGCTCCTATATACAAGAATATAACTACTATAATACTGTCCCCTATATACAAGAATATAACTACTATAATACTGTCCCCTATATACAAGAATATAACTACTATAATACTGCTCCTCTATACAAGAATATAACTACTATAATACTGCTCCTATATACAAGAATATATCTACTATAATACTGCCCCTATATACAGGAACATAACTACTATAATACTGCCCCTATATACAAGAATATAACTACTATAATACTGCTCCTATATACAAGAAAATAACTACTATAATACTGCCTCCTATATACAAGAATATAATTACTATAATACTGCTCCTATATACAAGAATATAACTACTATAATACTGCTCCTATATACAAGAATATAACTATTATAATACTGCCCCTATATACAAGAACATAACTATTATAATACTGCCCCCCTATATACAAGAATATAACTACTATAATACTGCCCCTATATACAAGAATATAACTACTATAATACTGCTCCTATATACAAGAATATAACTACTATAATACTGCTCCTATATACAAGAATATAACTACTATAATACTGCTCCTATATACAAGAATATAACTATTATAATACTGCCCCTATATACAGGAATATAACTACTATAATACTGCTCCTATATACAAGACTATAACTACTATAATACTGCTCCTATATACAAGAATATAACTACTATAATACTGCTCCTATATACAAGAATATAACTACTATAATACTGCCCCCTATATACAAGAATATAACTACTATAATACTGCTCCCTATATACAAGAATATAACTACTATAATACTGCTCCTATATACAAGAATATAACTACTATAATACTGCTCCTATATACAAGAATATAACTACTATATATAACAGAGCTGTGATGTCATATGCTTATTAACACGCAGTAATCCAGTTTGCTCACATAATATATATCACAACCCTTTATACCAGGGCCACCAACTCTCAAATACACAATATCAGATCTAGCAGGGGATAAAGTCGCCATCATCTAATTAAAGGTACAGCGTCTGCTTTTGATACTTGATCTGTAACCCGTGTGATGGTTTATGTATGAAGTCTATTGTCATCTGTCTCCGGAGATTGCGCAGATTGAGCCGTGTTTGTGTGACATTTGCGGAGGCCGTTATAGCAACAGATCGCAGAAACAGGGAATTTTTCAGGATACTGTCTCTGTGTTTATAATTAACCCCCCTCCAGTGATTGATCTAGCAATCATCATTTCCTGCAGATCTAGAAGACGGATGTGATGAGGCGCAGCTCGAAATATTCATTGTATCATTACATAACTCTGCACCAATTACACAAGCAAGATGTAGACCACTCATCCCCCATCATAGACTACCATATTTCTCTCCAGGTAAAGCCTTGGTGGGTGCCTGTATATAAAACCTGCATTGGCGCTGACGCGCTTCGGGATCTATAGTTTTATTATTACCACTTCCCACCTAAAATCAATCTTCAGCGTCCTTAAAGGGGAATTAGAAAAATATGGCAGCTTTCTTCCAGAGTCATCGCCACCTGTCCATTGGTTGTGTCTTGTAATGCAGCGTGGCTATATTGAAGATAATGGGACAGAGCTGCAATACCACACACAACCTCTATACAGGTGTGGCGCTGTTATTGGAATAATGCCATGCTTTTCTAATCCTGTATAATCCCTTTAAGTAATTTCCTTCTTCAAGGTGTTATAAATTCCATTCAATCACATCTTCCTTATGTCTGGAATGCCGGACAACAACCAGTAAGAACAACTTTCTAGACTCTACATTGATTCATAATCTGACCGAGATTAGGAGATCAAGCATGCTGGGTGACGTCCACCACTCTAGGAGCTGTATGGCTGTGTTCACACAAGGTGGATACGCTGCGTAAAAGAACAAAGTGTATCCGTCCTGGGCGCCGCAGAGAATTCCGGCCGATAAACCGCACCAAACTGTAGTGCAGTATTTGGGCCGGCAAGTCTGCTGCGGAAATCTGCACATGAAGAAAAAAAAGTTGCATACTTATGTCGTCATTGCGACGCGTCCCTCTGCCGTCCTGCAGCCCGGCCTCCTAGGATGAAGTTTTATCGTATATGACATGTGAGACCGGCTTGGACGAAGAAACACAGAATTCTGGGTAAGTATAAGATTTTTCTTTTTCCTGCGTTGCGATTTTTGCGGCGGAATCGACTTTGATTCCGCAAAAATTGCAACATCTGCTATTTGTTGCAGGGTATTAACCCTTCATTGCGTTCAATGAGAAAGACCCGCAACAAAAAAACAGCGATTACGCAAATACAATTGAAATGCTGCGGATTAAAAAACCGTACCACGGGTCAATTTGTGGAAAATCCGCAGCATTTACGCTACATGTGAACTTACCCTTATAGTGTTCAGATTGGTGGTCATCCAGCTTTCCCAGATACAGAAAATTAGAAAAACAGCTGGATAATATTTGTAATGATGTAGCGGAAGAGAATGATTTATGGGCTCATTTTTACTCTCCTCTTTTTATTATAAAGTGTTTTTTATGTCCACATTCTGCGTGGATTCATTTCTTACCTTTACAGCGGTCAGAGCTTCGTGTTTCTGATACAGAGCACCAAATCTTCTGCATAATTAGATAACATTTTGGTTTCCTTCAGCCTCCACTAGGGGGAGCTCAGGAGCCTACTGCATACTGTGCTATTACTTCAGTAATAATAATGTGCTCTAAGCTCCCCCTAGTGGTGAATGCTGGCAGACAAAATGTTATCATGTAACTCTATGTCTATTGGGACTCTGACTGCTAAGATTCACCAGCACTAAATGTTGGACCCATTAAGAAATTGTGTTCAAGCTGATGGGATCCCTATTGTACAAGGGTAGGGCTGGGCGATTATGACATGTAACATGTAACCTCCATTACAATTAATGAAGGATTATTTAGGCCACACCCCTTGTGCATGATATGCCATTTAATTAATATTTATCCCCTGAGCCTCCTGTATACTAATGTATATAATATACCCCCTGACCCCAAAGTATATTTCCCAGATAGTGTTCCCCACACAGTATAATGCCACCATAACTGCCCCTATACAGTATAATGCCTCCATAGCTGCCACCACACAGTATAATGCCCCCATAGCTGCCACCACGCAGTATAATGCCCCCATAGCTGCCACCACGCAGTATATTGCCCCCACACAGTATAATGCCCCATAGCTGCCCCTATACAGTATAATGCCCCCCATAGCTGCCTCCACACAGTATAATGCCCCCATAGCTGCCTCCACACAATATAATGCCCCATAGCTGCCTCCACACAGTATAATGCCCCATAGCTGCCCTCCACACAGTATAATGCCCCATAGCTGCCCTCCACACAGTATAATGCCCCCATAGCTGCCCACACACAGTATAATGCCCCATAGCTGCCCTCCACACAGTATAATGCCCCCATAGCTGCCCCCACACAGTATAATGCCCCCATAGCTGCCCCTATACAGTATAATGCCCCCCATATCTGCCACCACACAGTATAATGCCCCCATAGCTGCCTCCACACAATATAATGCCCCATAGCTGCCCTCCACAGTATAATGCCCCACACAGTATAATGCCCCCATAGCTGCCCTCCACACAGTATAATGCCCCATAGCTGCCCTCCACAGTATAATGCCCCACACAGTATAATGCCCCCATAGCTGCCCTCCACAGTATAATGCCCCACACAGTATAATGCCCCCCATAGCTGCCCTCCACACAGTATAATGCCCCCATAGCTGCCCTCCACACAGTATAATGCCCCCATAGCTGCCCACACACAGTATAATGCCCCATAGCTGCCCTCCACACAGTATAATGCCCCATAGCTGCCCTCCACACAGTATAATGCCCCATAGCTGCCCTCCACACAGTATAATGCCCCCATAGCTGCCCCCACACAGTATAATGCCCCATAGCTGCCCCTATACAGTATAATGCCCCCCATAGCTGCCCACACACAGTATAATGCCCCATAGCTGCCCTCCACACAGTATAATGCCCCATAGCTGCCCTCCACACAGTATAATGCCCCCATAGCTGCCCCCACACAGTATAATGCCCCATAGCTGCCCCTATACAGTATAATGCCCCCCATAGCTGCCCCCACACAGTATAATGCCCCATAGCTGCCCTCCACACAGTATAATGCCCCCATAGCTGCCCTCCACACAGTATAATGCCCCCATAGCTGCCCCCACACAGTATAATGCCCCATAGCTGCCCCTATACAGTATAATGCCCCCCATAGCTGCCCACACACAGT
Organism: Rhinoderma darwinii; assembly: GCF_050947455.1. Classification (NCBI taxonomy): domain Eukaryota; kingdom Metazoa; phylum Chordata; class Amphibia; order Anura; family Rhinodermatidae; genus Rhinoderma; species Rhinoderma darwinii. Next base: position 340,261,805 of record NC_134691.1, on the reverse strand, counting down.
ATAATGCCCCCATAGCTGCCCCCACACAGTATAATGTCCTCTAGCTGCCCCCACACAAATGTAATGCCCCATAGCTGCCCCCACACAGTATAATGCCCCATAGCTGCCCCTATACAGTATAATGCCCCCATAGCTGCCCCCACACAGTATAATGCCCCATAGCTGCCCTCCACACAGTATAATGCCCCCATAGCTGCCCTCCACACAGTATAATGCCCCCATAGCTGCCCCCACACAGTATAATGCCCCATAGCTGCCCCTATACAGTATAATGCCCCCCATAGCTGCCCACACACAGTATAATGCCCCCATAGCTGCCCCCACACAGTATAATGTCCTCTAGCTGCCCCCACACAAATGTAATGCCCCATAGCTGCCCCCACACAGTATAATGCCCCATAGCTGCCCCTATACAGTATAATGCCCCCCATATCTGCCCACACACAGTATAATGCCCCCATAGCTGCCCCACACAGTATAATGTCCTCTAGCTGCCCCCACACAAATGTAATGCCCCATAGCTGCCCCCACACAGTATAATGCCCCATAGCTGCCCCTATACAGTATAATGCCCCCCATATCTGCCACCACACAGTATAATGCCACCATAACTGCCCTCCACACAGTATAATGCCCCCATAACTGTCCTCCACACAGTATAATGCCCCCATAGCTGCCCCCACACAGTATAATGCCCCATAGCTGCCCCTATACAGTATAATGCCCCCCATAGCTGCCCACACACAGTATAATGCCCCCATAGCTGCCCAACACAGTATAATGTCCTCTAGCTGCCCCCACACAGTGTAATGCCCCATAGCTGCCCCCATACAGTATAATGCCCCATAGCTGCCCCTATACAGTATAATGCCCCCCATATCTGCCACCACACAGTATAATGCCCCCATAACTGTCCTCCACACAGTATAATGCCCCCATAACTGCCCTGACACAGTATAATGCCCTTGTAGCTGCCACCACACAGTATAGTGCCCCCCATAAGTGCCCTCATACAGTATAATGTCCCTATAGCTGCCCCCACGCTGTATAATGCCACCACAGCTGCCCTCAATAGTACCTGATAAAAATAATAATACACATCCTCCCCTAACCAATGACGAGTGGAGTTCCTCCCGCTCCTCTGGTCTGTGCGGCTCGGTGTAGACCGGTGCGATGACGTCACTGCCTCCCGTCCAGCGATACATAGTGATGGTAGAGCAGGGACCTTACAGCTCTCTGCTCTTCCATTGGATTCAACTCTCTCTGCATCCTGGAGGTGCAGATACAGTGTAAACCGGGAGAAAATAATTGATAAAACTAAAGTTCGCAAGATGACGTCGCTTAATTGCGCTGAATTTCGATTTTGATTACTTTTCCGATTAATTGCCCAGCCCTACTGAAGGGTCCCAGCATGACCATAGCAGCCCCCTATAGATGTATTTCCTAGTTCCTGCCTTTTATTAGCATTGCCTTTTATATAAATAGTATTTCCCAGAAGTCCTTTCTCCTCATTAGCGGTGACTTATTTGCATATTCTTCCTCTCCCTAGTCCATGTACACCATCATTATTATTGAATTAGTGGGAACACACGGAGTCAGCGCAACACATTGATACGTTCATCGTATTCGGAGACCCCCCACCATGTGCTACCGCTGGGGGTGCAGAGGATTGTCTCCAGCCCCCAGGCACGCAGGTCACATCCAGCAGTGTCTGGCACAGTCCTCCGCAGTATAATGAGCTCTCCAGGGTTGGCCTGAAATAGCCGGTTTTATCTCGCTGTCATCCGTAACAAGCGCGCTCTCTGCTCTGCTTTGTTCTCTTCTTACAGAGCTGTCCGTAGGTAATCAGCGACGCTCTCTGCTCAGCACACGCTGGGGCATTACCCGCTCTTAAAGGGACACTACACCCGCTCTCTGTCTTCTCTCCATTTTACTGCTCCCTGTTATCGGCCATTGAGGCATAAATACGGTATATCATTCTGTATGTGACCTTCTTCAAAAATGTCTGTATGTAAGTTCAGCGCTTCCACAATGTAGGACTGGTCTGGGCTGACGTTGGCGGAGAAAAATGACTCACGCGTTTCTTTTTAATTAGATCACACCCCCAAACTGAAAACGGTCGCCCTTGAGGATAACTTAAACAAGAATGGGCGGCCATATTCCTTATTAATATACCACGTTTGCTTGTGCCGTTTCCATGCTCCCAATTTTTTCCCCTTTAAGGCTCAGTTCACACGGCGGAGTGAAATGGTCCCGCGGTGAAGATCGGGCAGGACGCTTCTTTTTCCCGCTAGCTGGAAAAAATCAGATAGCGGAAAACAGAAGCGTCCGGCTCCCATGAAATGTATGGGAGGCGGAATTTTGCGTCCAATTCCACCCCGAAAATGCCACCGTGTGAACATGCTCTAAGTATACCGATGACCCATAAGAAACTGTCCTGCTCCTTGCAGGTTCCTTATGCAATCTTATACTACCCCGTTTCTAAGGGACTTAAAGGGTGTCCCATAAGGACAACACCTCTTTATACGCCATAATAGGGCCTGTGGACGTCATAGAGGAGGGGCCTCCCCCCCGAGACCACCGTCTATGCGCTAGAACGCTCTTTCGGACTCGAGACGACCCCTTTAAAACAAGTCTGTGCTTCATGGAGAGTCAGTGTATTGGATGGCAGGTAGAACTTTGTGTGACCACTTAAGTAAATGTACACGAATGGTGGTCACCGGTGGAGGAAGAGAGGCGGTTGCTAGGTAACCGGATCTCACACCCTCTGCAGAACACATCAAGGTGAAGCTGCAAGAAGAAAAATAACATGGATCCCGCGAGGTTGTGTAATTCTAGTCATTCTGCGTGGATGCAGGTACTTCGGCGGAGTTACACTTTAACCGTGGCAGCGAATCGTAAGGATCACCCCCCCCCCTTATACTAAATACCACAATAGAAAGTGGCGGACAGTTGTTTGGTTTCGTGGGGTGCACCTTGGTGAAAACCACCCTGAGTACCTGGGACTTAATGGCGTTATATGAGAGCGGCCCTGGACTGTCACCCAATGAGAGCGCTGCGCAATGCGTATGGGGAAGTAGCTGTGGCCCCTGTGTATGTCATCGGGGGGGGGCACAAGTTCTTTGATGTTTCGGGTGACTGTATCTGTCCCCTTCATGCCCGGGTTGAGCACGTAGTAACGGGCGGTGGCGCTGGCATGGTATCGGTTACACAATACAGCCTGGCATTGTGCCCTGAGCTCAGTATTGGGCAGTTATTGTGCAGCGTTGCATGCTGGGAGGTAATTAATCATTTATTCCAGGCTTCATACAAGATAAAGGAATAATAGAGAACAGCCGGGTCCCTGGAGAAGAAGTGAGACGAGGACTGGAGACTTCTATACACTGGTGACCCCGCAGAGCGCTCCGCCCTCACCCTAATAGCAGAACACAACCTCCTTATGTACGCTGCAGCACCATGATTATATACCATGGCTTAGATACAGCCGGAAATTATTATATAATGAAACTCTTAACATTACATGATGGGGAATGTAGTTCTTTGTAGTTCTCTATCACTGTATCATACATTATAGGTTAGATACACTGGCTCAGCAAACAGTATCACATCAGAGGTTAGATACACTACAGCTCAGCAGACAGTATCACACATGATAGGATTAGATACAGTGGCTCAGCAGACAGTATCACACATGATAGGATTAGATACACAGCTCAGCAGACAGTATCACACATGATAGGATTAGATACACAGCTCAGCAGACAGTATCACACATGATAGGATTAGATACACAGTTTAGCAGACAGTATCACACATGATAGGATTAGATACACAGCTCAGCAGACAGTATCACACATGATGGGATTAGATACACAGCTCAGCAGACAGTATCACACATGATGGGATTAGATACACAGCTCAGCAGACAGTATCACACATGATAGGATTAGATACACAGCTCAGCAGACAGTATCACACATGATAGGATTAGATACACAGTTTAGCAGACAGTATCACACATGATAGGATTAGATACACAGCTCAGCAGACAGTATCACACATGATGGGATTAGATACACAGCTCAGCAGACAGTATCACACATGATAGGATTAGATACACCGCCCAGCAGACAGTATCACACATCATAGGATTAGATACACAGCTCAGTAGACCGTATCACACATGATAGGATTAGATACACAGCTCAGCAGACAGTATCACGCATGATAGGATTAGATACAGCGGCTCAGCAGGCAGTATCACACATGATAGGATCAGATACACAGCTCAGCAGGCAGTATCACACATGATAGGATTAGATACACAGCTCAGCAGACAGTATCACACATGATAGGATTAGATACACAGCTCAGCAGACAGTATCACACATGATTGGATTAGATACACAGCTCAGCAGACAGTATCACACATGACTGGATTAGATATACAGCTCAGCAGACAGTATCACACATGATAGGATTAGATACAACGGCTCAGCAGGCAGTATCACACATGATAGGATTAGATACAGCGTCTCAGCAGACAGTATAACACATGATAGGATTAGATACACAGCTCAGCAGACCTTATCACACATGATGGGATTAGATACAGAAGTTTAGCAGACAGTATCACATGATGGGATTAGATACACAGCTCAGCAGACAGTATCACACATGATGGGAGTTTTACGAATCACAAAGAGGGACAACAGATGCGGCACACGTATCGGTTACACACCCGGTTCTGCCCACACAGTATAATGCCCCATAGCTGCTCCTACACAGCCTAATGCCCCCACAGCTGCCCCATACAGTATAATGCCCACTTAGCTGCCACCACGGTATAATGCCCCTACAGCTGCCCCATATAGTATAATCCCCCATATAGTATAATGCCCCCATAGCTGCCCCATACAGTATAATGCCCCCTTAGTGGCTCCTAGTGCCAAAGCCCACATATAAAGTACTAGTGCCCACGTAGATAGTGCCGTACCCGACTTGATGATCGTGCCACCCCCTGTAGATAACGCTACTCACCCTCCCCTGTAGATAGCACCATTGGGACTCCCTCTAGGAGCGGAATCCGCAGCCAGAGCATAGTCGGGGATTCCGCTCCTAGAGGGAACCCCGGACGTCACTGTCCATATATGGATAGTGACGTCAGGGACTACTCTTGGAGCGGAATCCCCGGCCAGAGCGTTGCCGGGGATTCTGCTCCTGGAGGAGCCCCATACCATATATGGACAGTGACGACAGAGATTTCCTCTAAGAGCGGAATCCCCGGCCAGAGCTTCGGCAACGGGGATTCCGCTCCAGGAAGAGTCATTGGCGAGCGAAGGAGCTCCCTCTGCTCCTCCGTTCTGAACTCATGCTTAAGCAGGGAGCTGACGGTTCCCTGCTTCAGTATTGGGTTCAACTGTATCTACGTCCTGAGGACGCAGATACAGTTGACAGCGGGACATACTCTGGCCGTCCGCAACAGCGGGACACCGACCGGAATCCGGGATGGTTTTGAGGTATGCTGTACCTTGTGACCCCAAACAAACGATCGAACGAAGGTGCGGTGAAACTCCTCCAAGCGCCGCACCTCTTCGTCTTATGACCAGGAGATCTTTGGATTGGAATCTTACATTATTACTGCAATGTGACTGCGGACCCTTAGCTCTACACATCAGTGGGGCCACAAGGCACAGACCTCCATCAATAACAATGACGTTTCCCTTTAAGGATTATTTATATAAAACAATAACCTACGATGATAATGTATAGAAGTTATACGTTAATATGAAGATTTCCTGGTTAATAATAACCTATATAACGATGTCAGGGGTCTTCCAGGAATATACATTAATGGCCTATCCCATCAAGGCTTGATCAGGATAGGCTATCGCTGTGTGTTCCTAGAAATCCCCTGTCATATAGAAGTCCTCTGAGGCTCAGTTCATAGAAGTATTTACAGTGTGGTGCAGCAGCGCCATCTTGTGGTTGTGTCCTGTATCTACTATCAGATTTCCTTGCAGTTTTGATTCAGAATAATTATAATAATTATAATCTTTATTTATATAGAGCCAACATATTCCACAGCACTTTAGAATTCATACAGGACATAGCAGCGCCTCCGTTATATGATAGGCAATGATAATAACAAAATACAAAACCTGGCCGTTCAGCGGCAGTCATAGATTTAGGGCGGGTTCACACATGGCGGAATTGCACTTAAATTCCGCTGCGGACACTCCGCAGCGTTAATCCGCAGCGGAGCCGTTTCTACATTGACTTTCACTTTAATTTAGCAGTGTTCGTTTACACGATGCGTACAATTCCGCTGCGGAGCATAGGCTGCGGAGCGGAATTTGGTGTCCGCAGCATGCTCTGTCTGTTGCGGAGCAGTGGCGGACTCATGGCGGAATTTCTCCATTGACTTCAATGGAGATTCAAAGTTCCGCAATGAAGTCCGCAGCTGTCATGCACATGTCATGTGTGCTGCGGATGCGTCTTGCTTTTTTTACTTGACATTTCTTCATTCTGGCTGGACCTATGTATTTCTAGGTCTACAGCCAGACTGAGGAAGTCAATGGGGCTCCCGTAATGACGGGAGCGTTGCTAGGAGACGTCAGTAAATAGTCACTGTCCAGGGTGCTGAAAGAGTTAAGCGATCGGCAGTAACTGTTTCTGCACCCGGGACAGTGACTACCGATCCCAATATACATGTATCTGTAAAAAAAAATGAAGTTCGTACTTACCGAGAACTCCCTGTTTCTGTCTCCAGTCCGGCCTCCCAGGATGACGTTTCAGTGTAAGTGACGGCTGCAGCCAATCACAGGCCAAGCACAGGCTGCAGCGGTCACATGGACTGGCGCGTCATCCAGGGAGGTCGGGCTGGATGCCGAAGGAGGGACGCGTCATAAAGACAACGGGCGGTAAGTATGAATTTCTTTTACTTTCACTAGGGAAAGTGCTGTCCCTTCTCTCTATCCTGCACTGATAGGGAGAAGGGAAGCACTTTTCCCGCAGTCCGCAGCAGCTAGTCCGCATCAATTTTCTGCACATTTTGTGCAGATCCGCAGCCGTAATCCGCAACCCGGATTAGGTGCGGCATTGATGCGGACAGTTGCGGAGGAATTCCGCCATGTGTGGTCATGCCCTTACTCTCTAATCTCATAGTTTGAGTCTCATCTTTGAATAGAAATATTGAGCCCCTCTGGTATTCCTGAGCCTGCACTGCTCGCTGATGCGCTCATATAGATATGGTGCTCGCTCTGGGGTTGCCATGGTAGCAGCAGCAGACGGATTCTGCATGGACGTCATGTCACCTCCACTCAAAAAAAAAATATTTAGAAGAGCTGAGGTCACATCAAACCTCCTCAGTGTTCCTATTTTGGACGGACAGTCCCTGGTGTTGACCCAAACCCTGATAAATAGATTGTACAGTCAACTCTCCCGGAATAAAGAGCGACCGATGGGTGTCCAGGAAGAGTTGTCATGTCTCATAGGTCCCATGTCCTGACGTAGTACTTACCGCTCCTCATTCCTGCCGTCATCTTCACTCCTGGGTCTGGGGTCTCTATTAGTTTAGGGGTCTGGTCTGCGGTCTATTAGTTTAGGGGTCTGGTGTCTGTATTAGTTTAGGGGGTCTGGTCTGGGGTCTGTATTAGTTTAGGGGTCTGGTCTGGGGTCTGTATTAGTTTAGGGGTCTGGTCAGGGGTCTGTATTAGTTTAGAGGTCTGGTCAGGGGTCTGTATTAGTTTAGAGGTCTGGTCTGGGGTCTGTATTAGTTTAGGGGTCTGGTCTGCGGTCTATTAGTTTAGGGGTCTGGTTTGGGGTCTGTATTAGTTTAGGGGTCTGGTCAGGGGTCTGTATTAGTTTAGAGGTCTGGTCAGGGGTCTGTATTAGTTTAGAGGTCTGGTCTGGGGTCTGTATTAGTTTAGGGGTCTGGTCTGCGGTCTATTAGTTTAGGGGTCTGGTCTGGGGTCTGTATTAGTTTAGGGGTCTGGTCAGGGGTCTGTATTAGTTTAGAGGTCTGGTCAGGGGTCTGTATTAGTTTAGAGGTCTGGTCTGGGGTCTGTATTAGTTTAGGGGTCTGGTCTGCGGTCTATTAGTTTAGGGGTCTGGTCTGGGGTCTGTATTTGTTTAGTGGTCTGGTCTGGGGTCTGTATTAGTTTAGGGGTCTGGTCTGGGGTCTGTATTAGTTTAGGGGTCTGGTCTGGGGTCTATTAGTTTAGGGGTCTGGTCTGGGGTCTGTATTAGTTTAGGGGTCTGGTCTGGGGTCTGTATTGGTTTAGGGGTCTGGTCTGGGGTCTGTATTAGTTTAGGGGTCTGGTCTGCGGTCTGTATTAGTTTAGGGGTCTGGTCTGGGGTCTATTAGTTTAGGGGTCTGGTCTGGGGTCTATTAGATTAGTGGTCTGGTCTGAGGTTTGTATTAGATTAGGGGTCTGGGGTCTGTATTAGTTTAAGGGTCTGGGGTCTGTATTAGTTTAGGGGACTGGTCGGGGGTCTGTATTAGTTTAGGGGTCTGGTCTGGGGTCTGTATTAGTTTAGGGGTCTGGTCTGGGGTCTGTATTAGTTTAGGGGTCTGGTCTGGGGTCTGTATTAGTTTAGGGGTCTGGTCTGGGGTCTGTATTGGTTTAGGGGTCTGGTCTGGGGTCTGCATTTGTTTAGGGTTTTGGGGGTTTGTGTTAGTTTAGGGGTTCTGGTTCTGGGGTGTGTATTAACATAGGAGGTCTGCTTTATGGTCTGTATTTATTTGCGGGTCTGTATTGATTTAGCGGGTCTGGGGTCTGTTTATTTAGGGCGTCTGGTGACTATTAGTTTAGACGCTCTGGTCGGGGGTCTAATAATTTTGGATGTAATAAGGGGGTCATATGCACTACTTACGATTTCAAATGCCTTACGGTTGGGGCGTGTCCTATATAAAGGGGCGGGGTATGGAACATAGTTTACTTGCCACATCTTGGAATCTCTCATGTCACTTGTCATTTAAGCAACATATGTAGAAATAAATTGACTGTATTACTCCTTATTGCCTCCGCCCGGTTTCTAACTGCATATAGGAGGACCCTGATGTGTATATTATTTCTTACATGAGGCCATTTTGGACCCTTTAAAATTAGATTTTTTGATATTATGTGTAAAAAAAATGAATTTTCACCATATCTCAATACACTGTGTGAATGAGGCCATAGGAAAAGATTGAAGTAAATGATATGGTATTATACTGCCATCTAGTGCTGACTCCTATGTAATGCAGGTGTATAATTATTCTATAGGGGGAGCCCGCCTATAAACAAGGGTGGGGCGTAGCAATAATTCCTGGAGATATATCTACATTCTACAGGTGCAGACACAGGTATTAAAGTTGTGATTTTTTTGTACCGTTATTTTAACTGAAGTTACTGACGTGTATGATAGGAAATGTGTTAAAGGGAATGTCCAGATTTCTGTAAATAAAGCTTAATCGTTGTATAATGATAAATTCTGCACCATCTAACTTATTTTGTGTTTCAATTTCTCATCATTTTCAAGATCTCTGCTTTTTACCAGTGAATGGAAACATTCTTGTTTACATCCAGAGGCTGAAAGTCTTGCCCTGTTCTAGTCCTGCTTACACAGCTGATGGGATTCTTAGGGTATGTTCACACGGCCTATCTTCGGCCGTAAATGCCCGAAAAACGGTCGAAAAATCGGAAGCAGAACGCCTCCAAACATCTGCCCATTGATTGCAATGGGAAAAACGGCGTTCTGTTCCGAACAAAACAAAAGAACAAAACAGTCGCGTAAAAAAACGGCCGCGAAACAGAAGTGCAGGTCACTTCTTGGGACTTTTTAGAGCTGTTTTTCATAGACTCTATTGAAAACAGCTTCAAACGCTAGGAAAATCGCGAGAGGCTTAAAAAACGTCTGAAAATCAGGAGCTGTTTTTGAGTTTGTGTGTGAACATAGCCTAATAGTGTAGACCATTCTCTCTAAGCCAAACACAGCAGCAGCACACATCTCTCCAGGACTTCTTATGCTAGTACATTGTAACAAACAGCAGCTGTGTGAGCAGGATGAGGTTCTCCATTTCAGTGACATTATCAATCGGCCAGCTGACATTTGTCTGCCTAATTTCTTGGTCTTTGCGTCGCATTCGTCACCATAGACTTTAATGGAATACGTAAAGCGTATACGCCATGAACTCTCATAACACTGTTCATTACGTATACATAAAATAAATATATACACAGTGGAGTCCCATTATTCTGAGCAGCACTAATATCCGGAGTACCCGCCGTGTGCAGCGCGGACAGCGCTAGATGGGCGGGGAGTGATCAATAAGGTGCTGGTCGGTGGTCTCCGGTATCTGGCGCCACGCTGACTGCAGAGCATCTCACATTTGCTGGAGGGTGCGCGGGGGGAGGATCCATAGAGTGAACAAGACGATCGAGACCCCACAGATGCTCAATTGGGTTTAAGTCTGGCGAATTAGGGGCCAGGGAAGTACTTGGAGGTCTTGGTCGGGCTCTTCCTGTCAGACATTTCTAGCCGTGTGACATGTCGCGTTCTCTTGCTGGAAGATTCCACCTGCCCCAGGGAAGACAATCAGCATGTAGGGAAGACAATCAGCATGTAGGGAAGACAATCAGCATATATGGGGGGACGTGATCTGCAACGATGGATTTATACCCAAATCAGTTCAGAGCCTTCCACATGGATGAGTGGCCCAGAGAACGCCATGAAATAATCCCCCGACCATGACGCTGCCGTCACCGGCTCGTGTTCTTCCAGCAATGGCTGCCGGGTGTTTGTTCTCGAATGTGTCTTGCCTGACGCGCCAACACCCAGCCGTTCCATGAAGCAGAAGACGTGACTCATCGGAGAGGACAACCCTTCACAATCATTGGTGGTCCATTTCTGATACTGCCGTGCAAATTGAAGCCTTTTTTTCCGCTGCACCTTTGTTACATAGGAGCGGTGACCGTCCGTCGGCTTCGGAGCCCCATACGCAATCGGGTTCGCTGTATTAAACCCCCGCCTTGTAGCCCCCTGGTTGATTTTCACGGTGAGCTGCTCTTCTGTAGCGTGTGGGTCGGCCCTCGCGCACCTTCGTAGCCGACGTTCACCTCTCACATCAATGGCGCGTGGTGCTCCGCAGTTTCTATGTCGGTTATTCCCAATGGCGCCATTTGTCCACTCACGATACACTGTCACCACAGCAGCACGCGAACAGTTCACAAACTGCGCTGTGTGACAAGCCAACAATCAGCCCCAACTCTGGTAAATCTCCCCTATTACCCAGGACAACAAAGAGTGATATGTGATCAGACAGCCGATCCGCCTCCTTATATACCCACCAAGCCCACCACACATCACTTCCTTCATGGGCTGCACGCTGCCGACGTGGAAAGTAGGAGGTGCTCATAATAATGTATGTAAACCCAGCTGTGTCCATGTCAATCACACGGACTGTATTACCCTTTGGATTGTAAGCTCTTATGGGCAGAGATCTCTTATTGCGTCTTGTCACAGTTTTTTATAGAGAAGTAATGGGGGGTGCGGGAGTATTTCTGTTAACATTAACGCTGCTGTCCAGGGGAGGGCTAGTGCTGCTGTAATATGACTGTCAGGTAGGGCTCGTGGACCCACTGGGCCGTAGCGCCTTGGTGGTATGGCATCTGGCCAATAGGGCGCAGGTCACAGTCTATAGTTCGTATAAGGTACCTGTGGCGGCTCGGACGGTAGCAAGGCAGGCTCGGCTGGGACTAGGCAGTGGGTAGATGTCAGGCGTGGAGTAGCAGGACAGGGGTGGAATACAGCACAGCACGGCTACAGCTCAGCACGGCACTTGACCAGGATAGCACGGGATACAGGATACACTGGGAACTGGGAAACACTAGGTGACCATTTGCATAGACAAACTAGGATACGACAAACAACGCTCAGGCATCGAAGGAAGGGGCTGGGCCCTTCTTATAGTCCAGGGCACTCAAGGGATGATTAAACATTAAAGTCCGGTGCGCGCTGCCCCTTTAAGAGGGACCCGGCCGAGGTGCGTGGAAGTGAGCGCTGGCGTCTCCTGAGGAGGAGAGTGATCCTGACGGCCCGCAGCCACGGACATGACAGGACTCTGGCTCCCAGGACCTCTCTTCAGGACCAAACCCCCTCCAATCCACCAAATAAAAAGTCTTTGCTCTCACTCTCTTGGTGTCCAAGATCTCCTTAACCTCGAAGGTGTCAGAAGGGCCACTGGAGGCAACCACAGGGCTAGGAGTCTTGGTAAAGCGGTTCAGAACCACTGGTTTCAGGAGGGAGACATGGAAAAAGTTGGGGATCCTGAGGATAGGAGGCAGCCGAAGCTTGTAGGCAACAGGGTTGTTCTGCCGCAGGATCTCGAAGGTTCCGAGGAAACTGGGAGCAAATTTGTACGACGGCACCCATAGTCGGATATTCCTGGAGGACAACCAGACTTTCGTGCCAGGAAGAAACTGAGGAGGTCTTCTCTTCTCGCCTTCCGTTTGATGACCGCCAGCAGAATGGAGGATCGAGTGTGCTGCTAGATCTGCAGAATGTCCCTAAAAGCAGTGTCAGCAGCTGGCACCTCGGACGTATCAGGCACCGGGAGAGGGATTTGTGGGTGTTGGCCATAGACAATAAAGAACGGTGTGAAAATTCAGCTCACGGGAGCAACTGCACCCAGTCATCATGCTGCTTGGAGATGAAGTGACGCAGGTAGTTCTCCAAGATTTGATTGATCCTCCCGACCTGACCATTGGACTGAGAATGGTAGGCAAAGGAAAAGTCCAACTTTACACCTAGGAGTCCACAGAGGGCTCTCCAGAACTTTGAGGTGAACTGAACCCCACGATCAGACACAATATGCTGCGGCAAGCCGTGCAGGCGGAAGATGTGTTGGATGAAAAGCTTGGCCAGCAGCGGAGCCAACGGAAGACCAGTCAGAGGAACGAAGTGGGCCATCTTCGAAAACCGATCCACCACCACCCAGACAGCACTGCATCCAGCAGAGAGAGACAGGTCAGGGAGCATTGGGCACAGGCAATGGCTCGAGCAGGTCTGGAGTGAGCGACCTTGTTAGCTGCACAATAAGCCCATAGAAAAACCCAAAGCACTCTAGGAACACTTGAAATATTGATTTTCAAAATTGCTTTATTATATTCCAAATAATATTTTTTGCACAAGCGATTTTCTAGACGTTTCGGCCTATCCAAGGCCTTTATCACAATCGCTGTATATAATATGTGCCGAGATTAATGGAATGGAATGCAATGGAATCCCTGAGAGCGTCTGGCAGACGCCATTACATTCATCTCGGCACATATTATATACAGCGATTGTGATAAAGGCCTTGGATAGGCCGAAACGTCTAGAAAATCGCTTGTGCAAAAAATATTATTTGGAATATAATAAAGCAATTTTGAAAATCAATATTTCAAGTGTTCCTAGAGTGCTTTGGGTTTTTCTATGGACTTATAGTGTGGCTTTCCAAACCCGAACCTGTATAGCACCAACACAATCCATCTAGGAGTGCATCCTTACATATTTTGTTTGATAGATATCTTGTTAGCTGCACATACAGAACAGGAAGAAACGAAGTCCATAATGTCCTTGGGCAGCGTGGGCCACCAGAAATGACGAGCAATCAGATCCCGGGTCCCTGTGTGACCTGCCAGTCTAGAGGAGTGTCCCCAGCGGAGGACTCTCCCTCGGTCAGCCAGGAGCACAAAAGTCCTCCCTGGAGGAATGTCCCCAACTTGAAGGGGATTGACAGAGACAATTCAAGACGGATCAATAATTCTCTGTGGCATCTCCATGGTGTTCTCCGTCTCAAAAGACCTTGTCAAGGCATCGGCCCTCACATTCTTGTCGGCTGGGCGATAATGGAGCTCAAACTGGAACCTGGTAAAGAACAGTGACCACCTGGCCTGATGAGGGTTCAGCCGTTGGGCCATCTGAAGATAGGTGAGGTTCTTGTGGTACATAAAAATCAGGATGGGATGAGCTGCGCCCTCTAGTAGATGTCTCCACTCCTCCAGGGCCAATTTGATGGCCAGCAACTCCCGATCCCCAATCGAGTAGTTGCATTCTGCGGAAGAGAAGAGCTTAGAGAAATATCCACATACCCTTGACTTGCCCTTGGGACCTCTTTGGAACAGGAGTGCACCAGCACCGACAGAGGATGCGTCCACCTCCAATCAGAACGGCAGAGACATCCGGATGATGGAGTATAGAGGCTGACGTGAAGGCACTCTTCAGGCTATTGAATGCGGACTCTGCCTCATGGGTTCAAACCTTGGCGTTCATGTCCTTCTTGGTGAGGTTAGAGATGGGAGAAGTCAGTGAGGAGAAATTTGGAATATTAGCCATGACTAAGATCACTGAAGGTGTTCGAAACGCGTAGGCTTCAATACGATCTACCCTAAACTTCCTCGTTACTGCGTCCACCTATTTGTTCATTTTATCTTTTTCATTACAATAAAAGTGGGAACACTGATTCTCTTTTAAAACACCATAATAGTGCTGGATCGACTCTCCTTGTTTTTCCCTTGCAACTTACCATGGACCGTCGCGGAGATCCGGGCGACGTTTGAGTGTTGGACGCAGGACTGGTGAGCTGGAGGTTTCCTCCCCCTGTTCTTTCTCCTATTTGGAATAAACTGTCTGTAAAAATTAGCGAATCCCAGAAAGCTCTGTATGGCCCTCGTGGCCATTCCAAGACGGACTTTACCTTTTCAGGATCCATCTTGAGACCACGATTCGAGACGATGTAGCACAGGAACGATAGAGCATCTCTCTCAAACACGCACTTCTCCAACTTGGCGTACAGACGATTCTCCCTTAACCGTAGCAGAACCTGACGAACATGTCTCTGATGCGTCATAGGATCTGGAGAGAAAATCAAGATGTCATCGAGGTAGACTACAACACAAACATAGATGAGGTCACGGAAAATGTCATTAACGAACTCCTGGAAGAACGCGGGAGCATTACACAGGCCGAAGGGCATTACTAGATACTCGGTGTCCATCACGGGTGTTAAATGCAGTCTTCCATTCATCACCCTGGCGAATACGGACTAGGTTGTAAGCCCCACGCAGGTCCAGTTTGGAAAAAATCCTGGCACCACGTATACGATCAAACAGTTCAGAGATTAGTGGCAACGGATATTTATTCTTCACCGTGATTTGGTTGTGGCCTCGGTAGTCAATACAAGGACGAAGAAGAACCCGGCTCCTGGGGGTAATGTCTCCGCCTTCCTTTTGCTGAAGACGTCCGAAAATGCAGCATAATGACCCGGCAATCCTGCCAATGATCGAGGCACAGGAGGCTGAGCCGAACGAATCTGCACCAGGCATCGGCTGTGACACTCGGGGGCCCCACTGGAGAATCTCTCCAGAATTCCAGTCCAGGACTGGGGCATGTAGTCGGAGTCAAGGCAGGCCCAGCAGCACGGCCTTGGATAGGACATAGAACGGTAGAAGTTCGGAGTGGAGAGCCCCTTCTTGGAGCCTCAGCGGCTTGTTCACAGCTATAACTGGGTCTGGCAGAGGTAGTCCATTCCCTGCTGCAACCGTCAACGTCCTCTCCGGAGGGGTGGTGGGTAATTGAAGAAGGTCCACCAGGTTGTTACAAATGAAATTAGCAGCGGATCCATAGTCCAGATACGCAGAGACCTGATGTGTTTTCTCGCCAGACACTATGGTCACAGGTATGGACAACTTAGACGGGAGTCCTTCTTTACCCAAGGTTGTCTCCCCTACCAACCCTAGGCTTTGGGACATTTGGGGACACAGGCGCAGAAGATGGCCACTGAGGCCACAATAAAGACAGAGTCCCGAAGTGCGTCTGCGTTGTCTCTCCTGGGCAGATAGCTTACATTGGTCCATCCTCACAGACTCCTTAGGAGGATCGGCATCTGAGGACGGCAGGGGTTGCTGCAAGGTAGGGACCAGACTAAGAAGAGCTCCTTCCCGACTAACCTCTTGGAGCCGTTCTCGGAGCCTTCTATCAATCCGGGCAGCCAGAAGGATGAAGTCATTCAGGGTAGATGGCAGGTCTCAAGTGGCAAGTTCGTCCTTAATTTTAGGAGACAGTCCATGCCAGAATGCAGCCACAAGGGCCTCATTGTTCCACAACAGTTCGCCCTCCAGGGTGGGCAAGTGGATGGCGTACTCGCCCAGAGAGATGTCTCCTTGGCGTAGGTCTAGCAAGGAAGCCGCTGCAGATGAGACTCTTCCAGGCTCCTCAAACACCGTGCAAAATATCCAGAGGAACCCCTGGAAGTCACGGGTCTCTGGTCCTTGTCTCTCCCAGATAGGATTCGCCCATGAAAGAGCCTTTCCATTGAGGAGAGAGATGATGAAAGTGACCCTTGTGCCATCAGCTGAAAATGCCCTTGAATACAGGCTGAAGTGGATCTGGCACTGGTTCAAAAATCCACGACAGGTACCTGCGTCTCCATCATAGCGGTCAGGAAGTGGCAAAGAAAAACAAGGATCAACACTGCCAGGAAGTCTAGTCAGAGGATCAGTACTGCCAGGAGGTGTAGTAGGAGGAACAGTACTGCCAAGAGGTGTGCTTCCTGCCGACGTGCGAGAATGTTCAAGGCCAGGAGGAGTTGGTCCTGTCGAGACCGGAGGTCCAGCATATCCGTCCGCATCTCTTGTGACGTCATCTTGGCCTGAGCGTACTGTCACGTAGGGTTCGTGGACCCACTGGGCCGTACCGCCTTGGCGGTATGGCAGCTGGCCAACAGGGCGCAGGTAACAGTCTATAGTTCGTATAGGGTACCTGTGGCAGCTCGGACAGTAGTAAGACAGGCTTGGCTGGGACTAGGCAGTGGGTAGACGTCAGGCGTTGAGTAGCAGGACAGTCGTGGAATAGAGCACAGCACGGCACTTGACCAGGATAGCACGGGATACAGGAACAGGAAAACACTAGGAGACCATTTGCTTACACAAACTAGGATACGACAAACAACGCTCAGGCATCGAAGCAAGGGGCTGGGCCCCTCTTAATGTCCCGTGCGCGCTGCCCCTTTAAGAGCGGGCACGAGCGTGCGCGCGCGGGCGCACCCTACGGGACCTGGCCGAGGTGAGAGGAAGTGAGCACTGGTGTCTCCTGAGGAGGAGACTGGGGCCAGCGCTCGCAGACCTATGGCTGCGGCCGTCAGGAGGAGAGTGAACCTGACGGCCCGCAAGCCACGGACATGACAATGACTGACTGTTTCTCTTCTGGATGAATGGGAGCCCTTCGGATGAGTTTACGTTGCTAGCTTCCGCTGCATACATGTGGACTGTCATGTGGACATACCGTGAAGGCACAGTGGTTGTTACTGTAAGGCATGAGAAAAAGGAAAAAAGCAAGAAAGAGTCTATAGGTGACCAAAGGCAGTTCCTCCGATATGGGTTTCCTGGGTCATGAGGTTGTCATCTGTGAGGGACCTTAGACCTGTCTCCTTCGGGAGACTTGTATGTAATGAATCTAATGTTTGCCCGGTGCAGGGAGCTATTAGTTTGTAGTTTAAGGGGTGCAGTCATTAGGTGAGGTTCATTTGCAGAGGTGGCTAGTTTAGGGGTGTAAGATTCTCTGATAGATTTTTGGGGTGCCTTGATATATTGTATCTCTGCAGCCGGATGTCTATTACTGTTCTTTTGTTGTCTCGTCTTCTCTTTGGACACTGAGATAATTGAAGTAGAAGGTAATGAAGTTTAATTAGAAATGTTTCATTGTTTATTGTGTTTAGTGTCATTAATTCAATAATAAATGATGTTCTGTCCTCTGCCCGCCGCTGCCTCCTGCTCACTTGGCAAATACATCTGTGCCCTCCGTCTCCACTGAAAAATTGTTATCAAGAGTGAATGTCATCAGCAGAAAGATGGACTGGCCAAGATTAGATCAGGGTGAGAGGAGAATGGGATACAGTCCCAAGCTGAATCAATAGATGAATGACATGTGGAAGATGTCAGGACCAGCGGGTTGTGGACCCACTGAGCTACTCCACCGGATTGACTTAGGGCCACCTCTAAGGGCATTATCTAAGTAGCCTCCCTGGTCTTCACCCTTTAACCCGCATACAGGGATCTGTAGTTTGCTGCGGGGAGACTACTAGGTCGGTCCCGGTATGAGTGTCAGCTGGCCCAGCAGACCAGGATACAATGGTGTAGTACACCGAGGGTACAGGCACTGGCAGATGATATCTCGGCAGACGGGTTTGGATCAGCAGTCAGTGTGTAGCTGGATACAGACTGGTGGTGTGTAGCTGGATACAGACTGGTGGCGGGTATCTGGATACAGACTGGTGGCGTGTAGCTGGATACAGACTGGTGGCGTGTAGCTGGATACAGACTGGTGGCGGGTAGCTGGATACAGACTGGTGGTGTGTAGCTGGATACAGACTGGTGGCGGGTATCTGGATACAGACTGGTGGCGGGTAGCTGGATACAGACTGGTGGCGTGTAGCTGGATACAGACTGGTGGCGTGTAGCTGGATACAGACTGGTGGCGGGTAGCTGGATACAGACTGGTGGCGGGTAGCTAGATACAGACTGGTGGCGGGTAGCTGGATACAGACTGGTAGCGGGTAGCTGGATACAGAGTAGTGGCGGGTAGCTGGATACAGACTGGTGGCAGGTAGCTGGATACAGACTGGTGGCGGGTATCTGGATACAGACTGGTGGCGGGTAGCTGGATACAGACTGGTGGTGTGTAACTGGATACAGACTGGTGGCGTGTAGCTGGATACAGACTGGTGGCGTGTAACTGGATACAGACTGGTAGCGGGTAGCTGTATACAAACTGGTGGCGGGTATCTGGATACAGACTGGTGGCGGGTAGCTGGATACAGAGTGGTGGCGGGTAGCTGGATACAGAGTGATGGCGGGTAGCTGGATACAGAGTAGTGGCGGGTAGCTGGATACAGACTAGTGGCGGATAGCTGAATACAGACTGGTGGTGTGTAGCTGGATACAGACTAGTAGTGGGTAGCTGGATACAGACTGGTGGCGGGTAGCTGGATACAGACTGGTGGCGTGTAGCTGGATACAGACTAGTAGTGGGTAGCTGGATACAGACTGGTAGCGGGTAGCTGTATACAAACTGGTGGCGGGTATCTGGATACAGACTGGTGGCGGGTAGCTGGATACAGAGTGGTGGCGGGTAGCTGGATACAGAGTGATGGCGGGTAGCTGGATACAGAGTAGTGGCGGGTAGCTGGATACAGACTAGTGGCGGATAGCTGAATACAGACTGGTGGCGTGTAGCTGGATACAGACTAGTAGTGGGTAGCTGGATACAGACTGGTGGCGGGTAGCTGGATACAGACTGGTGGCGTGTAGCTGGATACAGACTAGTAGTGGGTAGCTGGATACAGACTGGTGGCGGATAGCTGAATACAGAATCGGGCGGGTAGCCGAATAAGAGACTGGGGCGGGTAGCTGAATACAGACTGGGGCGGGTAGCTGAAAGCAGACTGGTAACGGACAGCTGGATACAACTGATAGCAGGTAGCGAGGTGCTCACTGGTATCAGAATGCAAGCAGGAACCTTCGCAGGACACAACTAGATTGCACCAAATTTGCCCAGGTGGTCAGAGGCGGTGCCTTTAATAGTCCAGGAGCAATAGGTATTTGATAGGGAGAATTTTTGAAATGCGCACGCTGGCTCTTGAAGAGGCAGCCAGGGAGTGTGCACACTCTAAGGAAAAATGCATCCGCGAGCAGAATAGAGACACTGGCAGCCACACACATCAGAAGAATCGGGCTGTCGGCAGTGCAGTTAGGAGACGCTGGGGGCAGGCACAGCCAGCTAGAGCGGCACCCGCCGGCATTACAGAAGTGAAAAATAAGAGGAATTACGAGAAATGGGAAAAAGGAGAATGGCCCTGGGTAGAAGAGGAGGAGATACTGGGAATGGTGAGAACAGGAAGAGATACTGGGAATGGTGGGAAGAGGAGGAGATACTGGGAATGGTGAGAAGAGGAAGAGATACTGGGAATGGTGAGAAGAGGAAGAGATACTGGGAATGGGGAGAAGAGGAAGAGATACTGGGAATGATGAGAAGAGGAAGAGATACTGGGAATGGTGAGAAGAAGAAGAGATACTGGGAATGGTGAGAAGAGGAAGAGATACTGGGAATGTTGGGAAGGGAAGGGATACTGGGAATGGTGAGAAGAGGAAGAGATACTGGGAATGGTGAGAAGAGGAAGGGATACTGGGAATGTTGGGAAGGGAAGGGATACTGGGAATGGTGAGAAGAGGAAGAGATACTGGGAATAGTGAGAAGAAGAAGAGATGCTGGGAATGGTGAGAAGAGGAAGAGATACTAGGAATGGTGAGAAGAGGAAGAGATACTGGGAATGGTGAGAGGAGGAGGAGATACTGGGAATGGTGAGAAGAAGAAGAGATACTGGGAATGGTGAGAGGAGGAGATACTGGGAATGGTGAGAGGAGGAGGAGATACTGGGAATGGTGAGAAGAGGAAGAGATACTGGGAATGGTGAGAAGAGGAAGAGATACTGCTAATGGTGAGAAGAGGAAGAGATACTGGGAATGGTGAGAGGAGGAGGAGATACTGGGAATGGTGAGAAGAGGAGGAGATACTGGGAATGTTGAGAAGGGAAGGGATACTGGGAATGGTGAGAAGAGGAAGAGATACTGGGAATGGTGAGAAGAGGAAGAGATACTGGGAATGGTGAGAAGAGGAAGAGATACTGGGAATGGTGAGAAGAGGAAGAGATACTGGGAATGTTGAGAAGGGAAGGGATACTGGGAATGGTGAGAAGAGGAAGAGATACTGGGAATGGTGAGAAGAGGAAGAGATACTGGGAATGGTGAGAAGAGGAAGAGATACTGAGAATGGTGAGAAGAGGAAGAGATACTGGGAATGGTGAGAAGAGGAAGAGATACTGGGAATCTTGAGAAGGGAAGGGATACTGGGAATGGTGAGAAGAGGAAGAGATACTGGGAATGGTGAGAAGAGGAAGAGATACTGGGAATGGTGAGAAGAGGAAGAGATACTGGGAATGGTGAGAAGAGGAGGAGATACTGGGAATGGTGAGAAGAGGAGGAGATACTGGGAATGTTGAGAAGGGAAGGGATACTGGGAATGGTGAGAAGAAGAAGAGATACTGGGAATGGTGAGAGGAGGAGGAGATACTGGGAATGGTGAGAAGAGGAAGAGATACTGGGAATGGTGAGAAGAGGAAGAGATACTAGGAATGGTGAGAAGAGGAAGAGATACTGGGAATGGTGAGAAGAGGAAGAGATACTGGGAATGGTGAGAGGAGGAGGAGATACTGGGAATGGTGAGAAGAAGAAGAGATACTGGGAATGGTGAGAGGAGGAGATACTGGGAATGGTGAGAGGAGGAGGAGATACTGGGAATGGTGAGAAGAGGAAGAGATACTGGGAATGGTGAGAAGAGGAAGAGATACTGCGAATGGTGAGAAGAGGAAGAGATACTGCTAATGGTGAGAAGAGGAAGAGATACTGGGAATGGTGAGAAGAGGAGGAGATACTGGGAATGTTGAGAAGGGAAGGGATACTGGGAATGGTGAGAAGAGGAAGAGATACTGGGAATGGTGAGAAGAGGAAGAGATACTGGGAATGGTGAGAAGAGGAAGAGATACTGGGAATGGTGAGAAGAGGAAGAGATACTGGGAATGGTGAGAAGAGGAGGAGATACTGGGAATGTTGAGAAGAAGAAGAGATACTGGGAATGGTGAGAAGAAGAGATACTGGGAATGGTGAGAGGAGGAGGAGATACTGGGAATGGTGAGAAGATTACTTGTCTTTGGAAAGATTACTAGGAATGATTAGACGGGGAGCAAATTCAGATAGTAAGCCAGCAGAGATAATGGGAGTTGCTAATGGGAGATCCGTGGAAGGATTCTGTTTGGAGAGTCTTCGGGCGGAATCTTAGGCTATGTTCACACTGAGTTTTTTGCAGGCGGAATTTCTGCCTCAAAATTCAGTTTGAAGCAGATTTTCCTCTCCCTGCACGCCGATTTTCGGTGCGTTTTTCGCGTGCGGCCATTGACGGCCGCGGGCATAAAATGCCGCGAAATACGCTTTCTCTGCCTCCCATTGAAGTAGGTTTTACCACTCGCGGGAGAAAGACGCCTCCGCCTCCCCTTGAAATGAATGGGAGGCATTTTCGTGCCGTTTTTGATGAGTTTTGCGACACGGTTTCCGCGTCATAAAACTCAGTGTGAACATAGCCTTATGATAGTGGGAGAAACCACTGATGTTATTGCACTGGTGATGGTATATAACATGTATCTGCTGTCTGGATGGTGTGTGTCAGTTGTGTAATATTTAATATTCCTCCTCACAAGGAATACAGGAAGATGACTAAGGGACCAAACTGGTCTGCAAGCTGCAGATAAATGACGTTACTTCTCTAATGACACCATTAATCTCTGTCACTTTTTGATTTATTCGGTATCGGGTTATAAGGAATATGTGCTCATAAATTGTTACCATTGATTGCTCATTCACCGGGAAATGGAGTCCGGATATCAGCACCTGCACGAACCTCTACAGTGATCAGATGTAAAAAATCTCAAGACTACATTATACTGGGCTTAAACAAAAGAAGTCTCACAGGACACAACAGTATAGGGTGGGATATAAAATCTCAACCACCTACAATTTTTCGGAGATACGGACTCCAAACAATAATATATATAAACTAGAGAAAAAAAGAGTCCAAAGTATCCAAATGTTTAGAGAAGTACAAAATCTTTATTAAACAACACATGAGAATCTAAAATACAATGTTTAACTAGATCATCAATGAAAGTACATTTTGATAAAAATTGGATACAGGTAATGCATGACAGATAAAAGTTCAATACAAGTAATTTATGGTATAATAGGATCACTCTTAAAAACAAACTCATGTGAGTAAACATAAGTTAGGACAGAAAGGCAAAAAGAAAGTGAGAGTAAGATGTAGGTAATCACAATTCCTGTCAAATAAACATTGAGAGTGTCCTGGTTTTTAATTACAGCTTGACAACAGTCATAGTCAAATGCTTACCCATAATCAGTGGTGTAGTGGTATGACCCAGTGAGTATTACACCCAGTATACAGGACAGGAGAGTTACACCCAGTATACAGGAGAGGAGAAGTGGTACTGTGCAGTGTCCATATATACAGAATAATACAGATACTGAGAATTACACCCAGTATACAGGACAGGAGCAATGGTACTGTGTAGTATTATATATATACAGAATAATACAGATACTGAGAATTACACCCAGTATACAGGTCAGGAGAAGTAGTACTATGCAGTGTATATACAGAATAATACAGATACTGAGAATTACACCCAGTATACAGGACAGGAGAAGTGGTACTGTGCAGTGTCCATATATACAGAATAATACAGATACTGAGAATTACACCCAGTATACAGGACAGGAGAAGTGGTACTGTGCAGTGTATATATATACAGAATAATACAGATACTGAGAATTACACCCAGTATACAGGACAGGAGAAGTGGTACTGTGCAGTGTCCATATATACAGAATAATACAGATACTGAGAATTACACCCAGTATACAGGACAGGAGCAATGGTACTGTGTAGTATTATATATATACAGAATAATACAGATACTGAGAATTACACCCAGTATACAGGACAGGAGAAGTAGTACTGTGCAGTGTATATACAGAATAATACAGATACTGAGAATTACACCCAGTATACAGGACAGGAGAAGGGGTGCTGTGCAGTGTCCATATATACAGAATAATACAGATACTGAGAATTACACCCAGTATACAGGTCAGGAGAAGTAGTACTATGCAGTGTATATACAGAATAATACAGATACTGAGAATTATACCCAGTATACAAGACAGGAGAAGTGGTACTGTGCAGTGTATATATATACAGAATAATACAGATACTGAGAATTACACCCAGTATACAGGACAGGAGAAGTGGTACTGTGCAGTGTCCATATATACAGAATAATACAGATACTGAGAATTACACCCAGTGTACAGGACAGGAGAAGTGGTACTGTGCAGTGTCCATATATACAGAATAATACAGATACAGAGAATTACACCCAGTATACAGGACAGGAGGAGCGGGTGTGTGCTGTCTGTGTGTTGGAGGAAGCTCTTTCCGGGTGTCGGCTCTTTCCTCTCCAGGGAGAGAGTTTGCTGCTTGGGATGAGAGGAAGTTCTTCCCAGCCAAGTGCTTCTCAGCCTCCTGTTACCCGGTCTAGGCCGGCGGGTAGCGGGAGCGTTCAGCAACCGGCCGAAGTTGTGGGGGTGAGAAGATCTAGTCGGGGTCACAGCGATGTGGCCCCGATCCCGCCCCCGCCTGAAACCAGGACAGAAAGCCAGGAAAGCCGCAAGGTTCCTGGTGTTGCAGCCAGCAGGATCGCTCCTGGAGATGTGCAGCAGAGCATGCATGATGGTGTGGAGGCAGATTGGGGTGAACTACGTGCCACGGAGTCAACAACCACCTTTAGCTCCCGTGTTGCGGAGTGCCTCCGTGGGTATGAGGACGCCGGGAAGGCCATTCGGAAGCTCCAGGAGGAGCTGAAAGCAGCCCGGGTTCGGTCGCACGTCACTTCTGGAGCAAAGAGGTTGGTAGTAATGGCGACTATCAGGGATCTCAAATCTGAGGTGGATGCCCTGAAAGAAAAACGCACGTTTATTTTGGAGAATAGTGGACCTTTCAAGGAGAAACTCCTTAATGATGATCGGTTCCGGGCAATGAAGGGTGTCTGTGACCCTGGAAAGCAGACAGATGATGAGGGTGAGGAGGAGGAAATGTGTCCGGGTGCGTCTGGCCAGCGGAGCACGTGCAGCGAGCTGCCTGCAGAGCAAGTGGCTTTACCCATGGACTCCAGCTCAGCCGGTGAGGGGGACACCTGTGACCAGGACATCAGCAGCAGCAATTCAGGTGGGAGGCTGATGGCGGAAATACGGCAGCTCCAGTCTCCGGTGAGCCTGCAGCATTTTTCTTTTGGCGCGGACTTGGGTCCAGAGGAGAATGTTAATGCCAAGCGCGCAGCAAAGCGCAAAGCCCGGCGGCGACTAAAATCCAGAAAGGCTGGAAAAATCGTGGAGGAGGTCAGTTTTAAGTTTGTTCCCCACCCAGTGCTACCTAAGCTGGCCGCAGGGTCAGCTCGCTGCACAAGCCCCGTGATCCAGCCTAGCCCGGGCCCTGAAGTGGGTCCGGTGCAGGAAAGCGGGGAGATTAATGATGGCGTGATAATGGAGGCTGATGTCCCTGCTTGTCGTAGTAGTGGTGGCGTTTTTGGTGGCGTTTTTAAGGCGTCAATAGCGCCAGATAATGTTGGTGGCCCAGCGTTGGGTGCAGAACAAAGCTCTGGTGCTCAGGTTTCCTCCTCAGTAATGGGGGGCGGCTCGACACCAGAGCTGGCAGCGAATATTCCAGTGTCCCTGGAACCCGTCGGTGCTACTGAGCGGCGGCAGCATGAAGGGGCTGCTGGGACTGACGGCACGGTTGAATGTCCCCCCAAGCTTGCGGTCATTGGGTCCGGTGGCGCAGTCACTAGTATTCCTTTGGTGGCTGCGTCACATGAATCCCCAGCCCGGGAGCCAGCTTTGCCAGGGGTGAGGGCGAGTCTGGGCATTGCTGGCTCTAAAAAGGAAGGATTGTCTCAAGTAAATAAATGTCACGCTAATAAGGTTGAGGGGAAACCTGATGACACCGAGACGATAACATCCGGCCCAGAAACACTTTTTACTGCTGGTCCAGAGGGTGAGGGTATGAATGGTGCCGGTACAAGTGCTGTTAATAATGGTGAGGGTATGAATGGTGCAGGTACGAGTGATCTTGATAATGGTCCCTCTCCTGTGTCTGGGGCCGGGGTGAGTGGTGGGAATGTTACTGCCAGGGGTATGAGGTCTAGTGAGGCCGGTCCATCTGCCCCCCCAGGGGTGACTACTCGCAGTTATGCCAGTGTCACTGCTGGGGCCTCCTCCTCATCTTCAGGCTCTGGGGACGGTATTTTACAGCGGCGCCTCCTGGAGGCCCTTAAAAAGGGTGAGAGAACAATAATGGTAGAGGGCCGAGCGGTTGATCTGTCCTTCTGGATAGACAGGCATGGCCTGACTGCTTTCCGAGAAGAAAGGGAGGGGGAAACTGTGTGGACCCTTCCAACAGCCGGGCCTGGGGGGGCTCGTAGGAATGTTGTTCGTCTTCGCTGGAGAGGCAATGATACGTGCCCACCTAGGGCAAAAATAGTTGAGCTTCTGTTGAAGATGAATTTCAGGGCGATCGACATCTTTGCCCTGATACATCCCTATGGCACCCCAGTATTTGACATCAGCTTTGTTCGGCCGGAGGGCCTGGAGCTCTTTTGGTCAAATTATGAGCTGGTGAAGAATGAGCCCGGCTGGCGAGACTTCGCTGTACAAGCGTTGTCTCGTCAGAGCGAAATCAAGAAGGTGACCGTCCTAACTTGCAATGAGTGTCTTTCTTGTATGGACATTATGACCTGGCTCAGCAGGTACGGGGAGGTAACGGAGGTCCCCAAAAAAAACAGGGATGAATTTGGCATCTGGTCAGGGGCCTGGACCTTTATGGTTAAATTAAAGCGTTCAGGAAGTACTGTCACCCACATCCCTTCCTCAGCCTTTTTAGGAAGGGACCGAATCCTGGCCTTTTACCAGGGGCAGCCGAAGCTCTGCCACAGGTGTGGTGACCCCACGCACTTCAGTGCCCACTGCAGAGTGCAGAAGTGTGCGTTGTGCGGGGGGATAGGTCATCTTGCCGCATCCTGTGGGGATATTCGGTGTCACCTGTGTGGGGATCTTGGTCACCCATTCAGTCGCTGCCCTCGTTCCTTTTCCAACGCCATGGCGGGCCCAGCGGGAGAAAGCCGAGAGGTTGCTCCTGCCGTGGTTGGCACTGGTGGAGGTGAAGGGGCTGAGGGGCCAGGGAAGAAAGGCAAGTCACCCTCCAAGTTAAGGCGATTGGAGAACCGTCGAAGGAGTAGGGAGCTCGGGGAGCCCCAGGCAACTGGGGTAACCCTTGGCCCTGCTCCGGGGGCGAGTGTCATTGCTACTGAGGCCCTGGGGGAACAGGACTTGAATGAAGAGGTCAGGAGGTTGGAGAGGGAGGAGGAAGCCGCTTCTTCATGTTCCTCGCTATATGAAAGTATGGATGAGGACAGTAGACGGTGGCTAGATGAAAAGCGCAAGCAGGGTGCTAAAAAGAAAAAAAAGGGAGATAAGAAATCTTCTCCTCCCCTGGTCCAGGTGCCTAAGGAAAGCCCAACCGACTCACCTCTTGTTGTTCTCTCAAACCGCTTTCAAACCCTGAGGGACATCTCCTCTTCAGATGAGGAGTGTGGGGGCGAGGATGTGGCGAAGGTGACGAGGGGGTCTGTGGGGGGCGTCCAGCTTCTTGCCTCAGGGCATGCGGAACCCTCAGGGAGAAGCGCTGTCCCGGAGCCTGGAGGTGAGGTTGATAGTGGTGCTGGTGAGGAGGTGGAGGAAGGGAAGGATATGGACACATCAGCATCCCTCAAAAGGGCCCTCGGCTCTTCATCAGACAGTGATAAAAACCAGGGGAAGGGCAAGGGGAAGGGGAAAAAGGTCATCTAATTCAATCACCCAGGATGGCGGCACCCACCCCGTTGACGCTGGCATCTATTAATGTCGCCAGCATTAAATCTGACAAGGCTAGATTTGCGGCCTTTGATTTTCTCGGCCGAATTGAGGCCGACATTTTATTTTTGCAAGAGACCAGGCTGACAGACTTGGCAGCCATACATAAAGCGAAAAAGGAGTGGAGGCGTGGACCATCTTATTGGTCTCTTGCGGCCGAGCCGGGTAGCGGGGTGGCGGTTCTTTTCACCGCATCGGTAGAATGCAGACGGGTTATTGAATTAGAAATGGGGAGGTGCCTGATCTTGGATGTCCTCATGAAGGGACAGGAGCTCAGGCTCATTAACATCTATGGTCCCCAAACTAGCTGGGACCGGAAAAGTCTCTTTATGAGGATCAAGCCCTATCTTTTTACGAGTCGGCAGGTGGTCTTTGGAGGGGACTTCAATGCTGCCACGAGGTCCCAAGATAGGGGAGGTTCCAGAGACAGGCTGACTTATGACTGTGTGGCCCTAAATAGGATAGCTAGTGAGGCTCGCCTGGTGGATGTCCACATCCGGCACACCCCAGGCCACGCGGGATTCACCTTTTATCGAGGTAGTTGTAGGTCTAGAATAGATAGGTTTTATTTAAAGGAGGATGCCATCTCTTCGGCAGTGTCCGTCGTTGAGGTGGAGTTCTCCGACCACTGTTTAATTTTATTTTCTCTGAATGTTGCAGAGACCCCCCGGATGGGAAGAGGCTTTTGGAGGCTCAATTCGTCTCTCTTGGAAGAAGCGGAGATAAGACGGTCCTTTGAGGATTTCTTTCAGAGCCAGGTACCATTACTGGATCTTTGTAGCAGTAAGTCGGAGTGGTGGGAGATGTTCAAAAAAAGGGTGGCGAGTTTCTTCCGCCAGCTCTCGAGCCTCAGGAGCCTGGACAGGTACCGCCTGTATCAGGGCCTGAGGAGGAAACTCGAGCATCTTGTCTCGACTGGAGGTGACCGCGAGGACATCTCCAGAGTGAAATCTTTGCTTAAGAGTTGCCAGTATGATAGACACGCATCTTTAGTTTTTGAGAGGGATTTTGGGAAGTACCGCTCGCCCGACCCCTACAAGAACTGCAAGATGTCAGTAAATAGTAAAGTGGTTTCAGGACTGATGGACAGTACAGGATCCCTGAAAAGGTCCAGATCAGGGATCTTGGAGGTCGTCAGATCCTTTTACTCGCACCTCTTGGGAAAGATGGATCTTGATCGGGATGCGATGTCGGCTTTCCTGGCTGAAACTGTCCCCGAACCAGGAGTAGACCCCTCTCTTGGTGCCTTGGCAGAGGCGATCAGGGAAGAGGAAGTGAGACTGGCGATTGAAGGGCTTGCCCTCAAGAAGTCGCCGGGTCCAGATGGCTTAACGTCTGAATTTTACAAGACCTTTAAGGACATTTTAGTTCCCCTGTTGACTGAGGTGTTGAATGAGTGTCTTTCCTCGGGCACTTTGCCGAAGTCAATGAGGAGGTCGGCCCTGATCATCCTGTCAAAGGGTAAAGACCCATCGCACATTGAGAATTGGCGTCCCATAGCGCTACTCAATGTGGACAGAAAGGTTCTGGCAAAGGTGCTGTTTAATCGGCTGGTGAAATTTGCACCCCGGCTCCTTTCGGGGGCTCAGCATTGCTCTGTTCCAGGCCGCAGCACGTTTAGCGCTGTACTCGGTGTCCGAGAGGCAGTGGAGCAGAGTAGGGCGGGCCGTTGGAAGGGGTACTTGCTGTCCTTGGATCAGGCAAAAGCGTTTGATCGGGTTGATCACGAGTATCTCTGGTCGGTCCTTCTGAGGTATGGTCTGCCGGGGGGGTTTGTTGATTGGCTTAAGATCTTGTATGCAGGGGCAGAGAGTTTTCCGCTTGTGAACGGTTGGATTGGCCGCTCTTTTGAGGTTGGGTCTGGGGTTCGCCAGGGTTGCCCGCTGAGCCCGCTTTTATACGTGTTCGCGATTGACCCCTTCCTTAGGAGGGTAGATCGTGGACCGTTGGTGGGAGTCAGCATGGACTTGGCAGCCTCGGAAGCCACTCTGAGAGTGGTGGCGTATGCGGATGACGTCACCGTCTTTGTGTCCTCGAGAGGGGAGGCAGAGTGGGTGATGTCTGAAGTTGACCGCTACTCGGAGGCATCCGGGTCCATGATCAACCAGGATAAGTGTAAGAGTCTCTGGCTGGGAGGGGGAGATCCTACCTTTGATCTCTCGGACACTCTTCCAGGGCCTCAGGAGTTTGTAAAAATTCTCGGCATCGAATTTGGCCAGGGGGATTACCCCAAACAAAATTGGGACAGCAGGCTAAAGATCGCCGCTCAGAAGGTCGACCAGTGGAAGGGTTGGTCTTTGACCCTCAGAGAAAGGGTCAACTTGATCAAAACTTACCTGCTCCCTTTGTTAATCTATTTGGGCAGTGTCTGCATCTTGCCAGAACCTCTCTGGACTCGGGTCTACAGCTTGTTCTTCCAGATGTTATGGGGGAATAAGCTGAACCTAGTCAAGAGGGAGGTGACATACCGTACGAGGAGACTAGGGGGGTTGTGTATGGTCAACCCTGTGGTATTCCTGGTTAATACCTTTGTAAAGATCAACATGTCAAACCTCTGGCAAGAGAGGGCTCCTCCGTGGGTAGTCTCCTGCAGGGGGTGGTTTCGGCCTTTCTTCCAGGAATGGGAGACAGGAGGGCAAGTGAAGGACCTTCGCACGCCGCATGGGCATCTTCCGGCTTACGCTACCGTGGTTCTGAAAACAATTCGCCGGTGGGGTCTGGGGATGTGGGAGATCAGGACTCTGTCAAGGAGGCTCCTTGACAACAGGGTTCTGTTGACCCATTTCCAGAAGCCCCTGGCGCTCAGGGACTGCCCAAGTCGGGATCTGGAGGTTGGTTTGAGGGTTTTAAATTCTAGTAGGATCCCTTTAAAGTTTTGGGACTTGGCTTGGCGTTGCTTCCATGGGAAACTGTATGTGAGGGACAACTTGAAACACAGGAACCCTGAGGAAAGGGGTTGTCCCCGGGAGGAGTGTGGCGGCGTGCTGGAAAGCATGGAGCACTTCCTGCTTCATTGTCCCCTCAATACAGGGGTCTACAGCAGGGTGGGTGCCTCCATTGGTTGGCCTGGTCTGACCGGTCTCTCCTATGCGGAATGGGCCTATGGAACATTCAGACACCTGGGTGGTCGAGATCGGGGCACTTTATTCTTAGTCAGCTTAGCGGTCAGGTACGGCACGTGGAACGCACGGTGTTTTGTATCAACCAGACAAAAAACCCTCCCGGAGGAAGAGGTGGTGAGGAACATTCTCGGTGACCTGGGGAAGGTTCGTTCTTTGGAGTTCGAGAGACTGGGCACGAGTAGGGCCTCCATGCTTTGGAGGGGTTTTTCCTTCAGCGTGCCCTAGTCTAGTCGTCTCTATTCCTGGTGGGGGGCTAATGCTGTCACTGTAGCTTTTTGTTTTCTTTATAGTTGATGACTGATATAGGGCTTGCAGGTACCGAACCAGGGCCTTGTGGGTAGGATTTGTTAAGGATGTGTTATGTGTTATGTCAGGTAATGTATGCCATTGTACAGGCCGAGTCTTTACTTACTATATCTTGTAGAGTGTAGTATTTTTGTATAGATGTGAGGGGGTTAGGTGTTAGGTGGGGAGGGGGGAAAGGGGGGGAGGGGTGGTACAAATAATAAGAAAAAGCCGGGCCCGATCAAAGAGACATTGAAGGATGGACGATGGTGTCGGTCGGAGCTTAAAGGTACGGACTTTGGACTAGACATTGGTCTTGAATTGGGTATAATGTATATATTATATATATATATATATATGTATGTTCAGTATTGCTTTGTATATATTGTATATATTGGTTACTAATTGGTATTCATATTGCGGATTTGTGGTTAAGAAAAAGGGTGGAGGGAAAAAAAAAAAAAAAAAAAAAAAAATTTAAAAATGTAAAAAAAAATAAAAAAAATTCAAAATTATAAAAAAAAAAAAAAAAAAAAAAATAATTACAAAAAAAAAAAAAAAGGGGGGGTTATTTGCTGATTAGGCACATCTTCTGTTTTCTCATGTAGGAATTTCTCATTTTCCTTGGTTAATATAATTTGATGGGCACATGGACCGGTTAGGGTCAGTTTTTGGTTTTATTGTGGTTTAACAATTTTATTTATTTTTTAGACTGTTACTGATTTTGTTCCTTTTGAGGCGTCTGGATTGATTTGTGACTATGAGTTTTGTGTATTTGTATTTATACTGATGTGAGTGACGTGTGGATGATGAGTGATGTGTGGATGATGTGAGTTATAATACAGAAGACTGAGTGCTGGTAGGAATGTGATCTGGACCAGAGAGGAGGCGGCCGAGATTGATAATGTGTTTATAACTTGTTCATTTGGTGTTGGTTTTTGACCCGTGTATTGTATGTGCGGATTTATTGCATGTGTATGTTTGTTAACATTTATTAAAAAAGATGAGAAGTGGTACTGTGCAGTGTCCATATATACAGAATAATACAGATACTGAGAATTACACCCAGTATACAGGACAGGAGAAGTGGTACTGTGCAGTGTATATATATACAGAATAATACAGATACTGAGAATTACACCCAGTATACAGGACAGGAGAAGTGGTACTGTGCAGTGTCCATATATACAGAATAATACAGATACTGAGAATTACACCCAGTATACAGGACAGGAGCAATGGTACTGTGTAGTATTATATATATACAGAATAATACAGATACTGAGAATTACACCCAGTATACAGGACAGGAGAAGTAGTACTGTGCAGTGTATATACAGAATAATACAGATACTGAGAATTACACCCAGTATACAGGACAGGAGAAGGGGTGCTGTGCAGTGTCCATATATACAGAATAATACAGATACTGAGAATTACACCCAGTATACAGGTCAGGAGAAGTAGTACTATGCAGTGTATATACAGAATAATACAGATACTGAGAATTATACCCAGTATACAAGACAGGAGAAGTGGTACTGTGCAGTGTATATATATACAGAATAATACAGATACTGAGAATTACACCCAGTATACAGGACAGGAGAAGTGGTACTGTGCAGTGTCCATATATACAGAATAATACAGATACTGAGAATTACACCCAGTGTACAGGACAGGAGAAGTGGTACTGTGCAGTGTCCATATATACAGAATAATACAGATACAGAGAATTACACCCAGTATACAGGACAGGAGAAGTGGTACTGTGCAGTGTCCATATATACAGAATAATACAGATACTGAGAATTACACCCAGTATACAGGACAGGAGAAGTGGTACTGTGCAGTGTATATACAGAATAATACAGATACTGAGAATTATACCCAGTATACAAGACAGGAGAAGTGGTACTGTGCAGTGTATATACAGAATAATACAGATACTGAGAATTAGGGCAGATTCACACGAACGTTGCGTTTTTGCGCGCGCAAACAACGCGGCGTTTTGCGAGCGCAAAAACCATTTGACAGCTGCGTGTGTCATGCGTGTCTGATGCGCGGCTGCGTGATTTTCGCGCAGCCGGCATCATAGAGATGAGGCTTGTCAACGCCCGTCACTGTCCAAGGTGCTGAAAGAGCTAAATCTTTCAGCACCCACAGTGAATGCCGAACACAACAGCGAAAAACCTGTAAAAAAAAAAGCTAAAGTTCCTACTTACCGAGAACTTCCCGGCCGTTGCCTTGGTGACGCGTCCTTGGTGACGCGTCCATGGGACGCGCCTCTCTTGACATCGGGCCCCACCTCCCTGGATGACGCGGCAGTCCAAGTGACCGCTGCAGCCTGTGATTGGCTGCAGCCTGTGCTTGGCCTGTGATTGGCTGGAGCTGTCACTTGAACTGAAGTGTCATCCTGGGAGGTCGGACTGCAGGAAGGAGACAGGAGTAATCGGTAAGTTAGAACTTCGTATTTTTTTACAGGTTCATGTATTTTGGGATCGCAAGTCACTGTCCATGGTGCTGAAACAGTTTAACTCTTTCAGCACCATGCACAGTGAATGTCTCCCGACGTCGCGGACCGGAAATTTTTTTGCCGGGTTCGGCCAAAACGAGTTTGGCCGAACCCGGTGAAGTTAGCTTCGGTTGTCGGGGTTCACTCCGTTTGGATGCTTGGAAACAGAAAAGCACGTGGTGCTTTTCTGTTTCCATTCATCCTTTTGACAGCTCGTGCGCTGTTCGCACTGAAGTGCTTCCGTGCGACCTGCCTGGTTTTCACGCACCCATTGACTTCAATGGGTGCGTGATGCGTGAAATACGCAGAGTTATTGAACCTGTCGCGTATTTTGCGCAGCGAACAAACGCTGCGCAAAATACACGGACTGTGTGTACTGCCCCATAGACTTCTATAGGGCATTGCGTGCCGCGCGAAAACCACGCGCCCTACACGCTGCCAAATCACGCTCGTGTGAATCCCCCCTTACACCCAGTATACAGGACAGGAGAAGTGGTACTGTGCAGTGTCCATATATACAGAATAATACAGATACTGAGAATTACACCCAGTATACAGGACAGGAGAAGTGGTACTGTGCAGCGTATATATATATACAGAATAATACAGATACTGAGAATTACACCCAGTATACAGGACAGGAGAAGTGGTACTGTGCAGTGTATATATATACAGAATAATACAGATACTGAGAATTACACCCAGTATACAGGACAGGAGAAGTGGTACTGTGCAGTGTATATACGGAATAATACAGATACTGAGAATTACACCCAGTATACAGGACAGGAGAAGTGGTACTGTGCAGTGTCCATATATACAGAATAATACAGATACTGAGAATTACACCCAGTATACAGGACAGGAGAAGTGGTACTGTGCAGTGTATATATATACAGAATAATACAGATACTGAGAATTACACCCAGTATACAGGACAGGAGAAGTGGTACCGTGCAGTGTATATATACAGAATAATACAGATACTGAGAATTACACCCAGTATACAAGACAGGAGAAGTGGTACTGTGCAGTGTATATATATACAGAATAATACAGATACTGAGAATTACACCCAGTATACAGGACAGGAGAAGTGGTACTGTGCAGTGTATATACGGAATAATACAGATACTGAGAATTACACCCAGTATACAGGACAGGAGAAGTGGTACTGTGCAGTGTCCATATATACAGAATAATACAGATACTGAGAATTACACCCAGTATACAGGACAGGAGAAGTGGTACTGTGCAGTGTATATATATACAGAATAATACAGATACTGAGAATTACACCCAGTATACAGGACAGGAGAAGTGGTACCGTGCAGTGTATATATACAGAATAATACAGATACTGAGAATTACACCCAGTATACAGGACAGGAGAAGTGGTACCGTGCAGTGTATATATATATTTAGATAATGAGAACAGACATTTAGCCATTCTTTCTTGACTTAATCCTTTTTCTGTGCTGACATCCGTGGCATAGTCCTGTGGTCCAGCTGGTCACCCTTCACCAGCAAACTACATGTACTGGTGTCTGCTGGTCATCTAGTAACTATACAGGTATAACTTGTTTGCTGCAGTGTGCAGCCAGCAGGTGGCGATGCAGAGTCAGTTCATGTGCAGTGTCTGGGCAGCAGATCTGTTATATACATCATCTGATAATGGAATCATGGGGGGCACATCTCATTATTGGGGACTCTCCAGGAGTATAACATGTATAGACATTTTGTATTATGACATACTATAATAAAATAATTCTAGAACGGTCACTGCTATGTAGTCCCCAGGGTTTACAAGATAAGCAGCTGAATGTGGGTGGGACTGCAGTGTGATTGACAGCTCTGATTTTAGGTCTGGTTATATCACTGCACACAGAGGATTGGATGAGTGGTATTGTGAATTACTGTTTAGCCTCCTTTCCTAATTGTATAATGAAAAGTTCTCCAACTTTCTAATACATGTTATCTTTCAATACTTCACCGTTCTCAAGATTTCTGCTTGCTTTCAGTAAGCGTTCTTGTTTACATTCAGAGACTGAAAATCTGTACTGACCTGATACTTCCCACAGCTGAGGATTTGTTACAGTTGTATTCAGTCTAGAAAATCCACTGTGAGCTAAACAGTTTGAACACCAGACTGATACGTTTTAACTGCACTGATACATTGTAACAAACGGAATCAAAAATGGTCACAGGGGAGAGATTTGTGCTGCTGATGTATTTATCTCACAGAGGATTGTTCAGACTGGGTTAAATTGTAACAAACCCTCAGCTGTGAGATGTATTGGGCCATTTTTTGTAAGTTAACACAGGACGTGCAGCTGAGAAAACCGATAGAGAAAATAGCAACTGGCGAGCGTCTACTGTCGCTCCGCTGCTGGCAGCCTCCATTATTTGTGTATGGGCGGCTGCCAGGATCTGTATGTTTATGTGTCTCCGGGCTGTTTACACGCGGCGGATTAAGGATTCTCTCTTCAGAATGGAAGGATCAGGGATTTCCAGCCTGGTCACATGTCCGGGGTCGCTGGACCCTCCCGTCACCTCACTGTGTGCGCAGGGATTTCTACTTGTTAAGAACCTTGTGTCTGGGATTAGGGGGGATTAAGGTCTCCCCCCCCCCCCCCCAGCGAGGATGAGCCCAGGATTATTCCAGTCTGTGCACTTTACTCTTGTCACCCAATAATGACAGGAAAGATCAATCCGACCCGTCAAAGCTGAGGAGAGCGCGGTGGCGGAACAATATCGACCCTCTGTATAAACTCCGTCATTCTAGGCAGGTGCGATGTCACAATCCTCCCATGTAATATTACACAACCGCACAGTGCTCCAGATACACTGCCTGCAGTCCTATGTAACACCACAGACAACACAGTGATAACTCTCTCAGTACAGATAATGTAGTAGAGGTTACCTGCAGTCCTATGTAACACCACAGATAACACAGTGATAACTCTCTTGAGTACAGATAATGTAGTAGATGTTACCTGCAGTCCTATGTAACACCACAGATAACACAGTGATAACTCTCTGATTACAGATAATGTAGTAGATGTTACCTGCAGTCCTATGTAACACCACAGATAACACAGTGATAACTCTCTGAGTACAGATAATGTAGTAGATGTTACCTGCAGTCCTATGTAACACCACAGATAACACAGTGATAACTCTCTCAGTACAGATAATGTAGTAGATGTTACCTGCAGTCCTATGTAACACCACAGATAACACAGTGATAACTCTATGATTACAGATAATGTAGTAGATGTCACCTGCAGTCCTATGTAACACCACAGATAACACAGTGATTACTCTCTGAGTACAGATAATGTAGTAGATGTTACCTGCAGTCCTATGTAACACCACAGATAACACAGTGATTACTCTCTGAGTACAGATAATGTAGTAGATGTTACCTGCAGTCCTATGTAACACCACAGATAACACAGTGATAACTCTCTGATTACAGATAATGTAGTAAATGTTACCTGCAGTCCTATGTAACACCACAGATAACACAGTGATAACTCTATGATTACAGATAATGTAGTAGATGTCACCTGCAGTCCTATGTAACACCACAGATAACAGTGATTACTCTCTGAGTACAGATAATGTAGTAGATGTTACCTGCAGTCCTATGTAACACCACAGATAACACAGTGATTACTCTCTGAGTACAGATAATGTAGTAGATGTTACCTGCAGTCCTATGTAACACCACAGATAACAGTGATAACTCTCTGAGTACAGATAATGTAGTAGATGTCACCTGCAGTCCTATGTAACACCACAGATAACACAGTGATAACTCTCTGAGTACAGATAATGTAGTATATGTTACCTGCAGTCCTATGTAACACCACAGATAACATACAGTGATAACTCTCTGAGTACAGATAATGTAGTAGATGTTACCTGCAGTCCTATGTAACACCACAGATAACACACAGTGATAACGCTGAGTACAGATAATGTAGTAGATGTTACCTGCAGTCCTATGTAACACCACAGATAACACACAGTGATAACTCTGAGTACAGATAATGTAGTAGATGTTACCTGCAGTCCTATGTAACACCACAGATAACACAGTGATAACTCTCTGAGTACAGATAATGTAGTATATGTTACCTGCAGTCCTATGTAACACCACAGATAACACAGTGATATCTCTCTGAGTACAGATAATGTAGTAGATGTTACCTGCAGTCCTATGTAACACCACAGATAACATACAGTGATAACTCTCTGAGTACAGATAATGTAGTAGTGTTACCTGCAGTCCTATGTAACACCACAGATAACACAGTGATAACTCTCTGGGTGCAGATAATGTAGTAGTGTCACCTGCAGTCCTATGTAACACCACAGATAACACAGTGATAACTCTCTGAGTACAGATAATGTAGTAGATGTCACCTGCAGTCCTATGTAACACCACAGATAACACAGTGATAACTCTGAGTACAGATAATGTAGTAGGTGTTACCTGCAGTCCTATGTAACACCACAGATAACAGTGATAACCCTCTGAGTACAGATAATGTAGTAGATGTTACCTGCAGTCCTATGTAACACCACAGATAACACAGTGATAACTCTCTGGGTGCAGATAATGTAGTAGTGTCACCTGCAGTCCTATGTAACACCACAGATAACACAGTGATAACTCTCTGAGTACAGATAATGTAGTAGATGTTACCTGCAGTCCTATGTAACACACAGATAACACAGTGATAACTCTCTGAGTACAGATAATGTAGTAGATGTTACCTGCAGTCCTATGTAACACCACAGATAACACAGTGATAACTCTCTGAGTACAGATAATGTAGTATATGTTACCTGCAGTCCTATGTAACACCACAGATAACATACAGTGATAACTCTCTGAGTACAGATAATGTAGAAGATGTTACCTGCAGTCCTATGTAACACAACAGATAACACAGCGATAACTCTCTGATTACAGATAATGTAGTAGATGTTACCTGCAGTCCTATGTAACACCACAGATAACACAGTGATAACTCTCTGATTACAGATAATGTAGTAGATGTTACCTGCAGTCCTATGTAACACCACAGATAACACAGTGATAACTCTCTGAGTACAGATAATGTAGATGTCACCTGCAGTCCTATGTAACACCACAGATCACACA
Organism: Rhinoderma darwinii; assembly: GCF_050947455.1. Taxonomy (NCBI): domain Eukaryota; kingdom Metazoa; phylum Chordata; class Amphibia; order Anura; family Rhinodermatidae; genus Rhinoderma; species Rhinoderma darwinii. The sequence goes on along the minus strand of NC_134691.1, from coordinate 340,223,033 downwards.
GTGATAACTCCCTGAGTACAGATAATGTAGTAGTGTTACCTGCAGTCCTATGTAACACCACAGATAACACAGTGATAACTCTCTGGGTGCAGATAATGTAGTGTCACCTGCAGTCCTATGTAACACCACAGATAACACAGTGATAACTCTCTGAGTACAGATAATGTAGTAGGTGTTACCTGCAGTCCTATGTAACACCACAGATAACAGTGATAACCCTCTGAGTACAGATAATGTAGTAGATGTTACCTGCAGTCCTATGTAACACCACAGATATCAGTGATAACTCTCTGAGTACAGATAATGTAGTAGTGTTACCTGCAGTCCTATGTAACACTACAGATAACACAGTGATAACTCTCTGAGTACAGATAATGTAGTAGTGTTACCTGCAGTCCTATGTAACACCACAGATAACACAGTGATAACTCTCTGATTACAGATAATGTAGTAGATGTTACCTGCAGTCCTATGTAACACCACAGATAACACAGTGATAACTCTGAGTACAGATAATGTAGTAGGTGTTACCTGCAGTCCTATGTAACACCACAGATAACACAGTGATAACTCTCTGAGTACAGATAATGTAGTAGATGTTACCTGCAGTCCTATGTAACACCTCATATAACACAGTGATAACTTTCTGATTACAGATAATGTAGTAGATGTTTCCTGCAGTCCTATGTAACACCACATATAACACAGTGATAACTCCCTGAGTACAGATAATGTAGTAGATGTTACCTGCAGTCCTATGTAACACCACAGATAACACAGTGATAACTCTGAGTACAGATAATGTAGTAGTGTTACCTGCAGTCCTATGTAACACCACAGATAACACAGTGATAACTCTGAGTACAGATAATGTAGTAGTGTTACCTGCAGTCCTATGGAACACCACACATAGTGATTACTCTCTGAGTACAGATAATGTAGTAGATGTTACCTGCAGTCCTATGTAACACACAGATAACACAGTGATAACTCTCTGAGTACAGATAATGTAGTAGATGTTACCTGCAGTCCTATGTAACACCACAGATAACACAGTGATAACTCTCTGATTACAGATAATGTAGTAGATGTTACCTGCAGTCCTATGTAACACCACAGATAACACAGTGATAACTCTCTGAGTACAGATAATGTAGATGTCACCTGCAGTCCTATGTAACACCACAGATCACACAGTGATAACTCCCTGAGTACAGATAATGTAGTAGTGTTACCTGCAGTCCTATGTAACACCACAGATAACACAGTGATAACTCTCTGGGTGCAGATAATGTAGTGTCACCTGCAGTCCTATGTAACACCACAGATAACACAGTGATAACTCTCTGAGTACAGATAATGTAGTAGGTGTTACCTGCAGTCCTATGTAACACCACAGATAACAGTGATAACCCTCTGAGTACAGATAATGTAGTAGATGTTACCTGCAGTCCTATGTAACACCACAGATATCAGTGATAACTCTCTGAGTACAGATAATGTAGTAGTGTTACCTGCAGTCCTATGTAACACTACAGATAACACAGTGATAACTCTCTGAGTACAGATAATGTAGTAGTGTTACCTGCAGTCCTATGTAACACCACAGATAACACAGTGATAACTCTCTGATTACAGATAATGTAGTAGATGTTACCTGCAGTCCTATGTAACACCACAGATAACACAGTGATAACTCTCTGAGTACAGATAATGTAGATGTCACCTGCAGTCCTATGTAACACCACAGATAACACAGTGATAACTCTCTGAGTACAGATAATGTAGTAGTGTTACCTGCAGTCCTATGTAACACCACAGATAACACAGTGATAACTCTCTGAGTACAGATAATGTAGTAGATGTTACCTGCAGTCCTATGTAACACCTCATATAACACAGTGATAACTTTCTGATTACAGATAATGTAGTAGATGTTTCCTGCAGTCCTATGTAACACCACATATAACACAGTGATAACTCCCTGAGTACAGATAATGTAGTAGATGTTACCTGCAGTCCTATGTAACACCACAGATAACACAGTGATAACTCTGAGTACAGATAATGTAGTAGTGTTACCTGCAGTCCTATGTAACACCACAGATAACACAGTGATAACTCTGAGTACAGATAATGTAGTAGTGTTACCTGCAGTCCTATGGAACACCACACATAGTGATTACTCTCTGAGTACAGATAATGTAGTAGTGTTACCTGCAGTCCTATGTAACACCACAGATAACATAGTGATAACTCTCTGAGTACAGATAATGTAGTAGTGTTACCTGCAGTCCTATGTAACACCACATATAGTGATTACTCTCTGAGTACAGATAATGTAGTAGTGTTAGGCTTTGTTCACATCTGCGTTGGGGTCGCGTTCTGAAGTTCCGTCGGAGCTTTCCGTCAGAACGGGACCCTGAGCAGACAGAAACTGACACCGACGGAAACCAGAGGTTTCTGTTTCCATCACCATTGATTTCAAACTTGTCCTCTTCCCCGTCGTACTCTCACCAGTCCTCGTCTTTCCTGAGGGCCTGGAGATTGTTCTGTAACTTCACATTGGAAATTCTCTCTTTCCTGTGGGAGAATCTTTACCTGTCTCGTCTCCTCGCTCTTTCTATGGCTTCCGGGATCTGTCACAAGTCTCGGGCCGGGACACATTTGATGGTCACACAGGTAACGTCCTTGACCCTGAGGGCTGTGGAGGTCACTTATCTAGGGTTTTCCGTACGATACCCTACAATGATTAAACCCTCGTGTGTTATTGCGCTATATAGGATCACTGTGGGTGTAATATATCATTATGCAACAATCCACCTTGCTGACTGTTTCCATAAAAGAAGGTCCTATCATACTTCATATTTCTGTACTAGATATTGAGCAGTTTATGTTTGGACTTAATATGAGCCGCTTCTTAGCTACAGGGGGTGCGGATAATGGGTGACAACTCACACACTCCAGTGGAGAGATAAACTCTTCCCATCCCCCATACAGTTTTTTGGGGGGCCTCAGGTACATCTGCATCATCTTGGTTTTTTGGTTTGTAGCATTACTCCGCATAAAGCGGAGCTCCCCCATTATCAGCTATTATCAATGGGAGTAGCATTACACAACCCCTGTCTATAGGTACTATTGGGGCATATGGACATCATAGAGGTGGTACCCCCCTCTATGAGTCAGAACAGACAGTCGCTCTGGTGGACCCAGCCCGGTCATACATGGATGGCCATTGATTTGAATGGCCGCCATGTAATGCCGTATTAGGTTGAAAAAGCTTGACCCGCGGCAATCAACTGATCACCGGTAAAGGTCGCATTTTGGAAAGGGGTTGTTTTCTGCAGACTGCGCCTTTAAGTGCAACCCATTGAATCTGTGGTCTGTCTATGTAATGCACGGACATGATGGGTCCTCCAAAGTGAGAGAGAAACCCCTTCCTCTAGTTACTTGGAATATCCTTAGTTATTGTGCATTGTGGGAGGTCAGCTGACAGATATACAGTTAGATCACATGTCTGACAGCAGGGTGATGTCAAATCCCTGTCTGTTGCCAAGGGCGACCAGCAAAGTTTTGAAAATGAATACAGAAAGAAAGACACAAAATAGCTTTTTCTAGTTGTAGAGAGAGGGGGGTGGTTGTACTTAATTCCACTCTTTCCATAGATTATTTTGGGCTCAGACGGCCCCATCAGCGGACACTTCAGTGGGCTCAGGTTCTGATGTGATCATGGGGCGCGAGGAGGAACCTCACTTGGTGGGTACTTAAAGGTATTGTCCAGTATTGGCGAAACATGGCGGATTTCTTACAAAAACAACGTCACACGTCAGACTACAATACCACACACAACCCATGGACAGGAGTGGAGCTGTTTTTGGGAAAAAAAAAGCAGCCATGTTTTTCTAATCCTGGACAATCCCTTTAAATGAGTCTGAAGGGGTGGAGCCTGACAAAGATTTTTTTCTTTTTTAAATCCCTGTGTCAGGCTCCACCCCTTCTGAGCCTCCATAACACAATATCAGTTTTGACTGGAGTGTTTCTTTAAGACTAATAATGGTCCCTGCTAATATGTCTCCTCTACCTACAGGGGTATCCAATCTCCGCAAATAAAGCTTAATCGTTATATAATGAAAGTTTCTCCTTTTTTTTTTTTAAATAGAACTTTTAAATCAATTCCTTGTGGTTTTCAGGATTTTTTTTCTTGCTGTCAGTGGATGAAAATCCATCCTGGTCATGTGACGATAACGCAGGTGCAGGGTTTGTTTCAGCTACAGTTATCAGAGTTGAGCATCACCTGACCAGGACATGTTTTCAGTCTCAAAGTAAACAGTAAAAGATCCTATTCACTGACAGTAAACAGAGATCTTGATAACCATGAAGCAGTGATCCACTAAGTATATTAGAAAGTTTTGATTTTCCAGCCATGACGCTTTCATTTTCTGAAATCAGAAACCCCTTTAGGTAGTGGGGTGACCTGTCCAGCCCTGTAGACGTCCCGTGTCCCCCCTCCATGTAACGATGCCCCCCTGTCTGCAGGAAGCTGCTTCCTGTGCCTGGTAGACGTGGTGCCCGTGAAGAATGAGGATGGCGCCGTCATCATGTTTATCCTGAACTTTGAGGTGGTGATGGAGAAGGAACTTCTGACCTCCCCGACCAAGAACTCCAATCACCGGGTCCAGTCACATTGGTTCCCCCCAGGTATCTGCAGAGCTGAGGTTTATATCCCATGTCTCATGTGGATTCTTTATTGCACGAGACCTGCATATTCTGTCCCGTCTGTGACCTGCCCCTCGTGTCCCGTCTATAACCTGCCCCTCGTGTCCCGTCTATAACCTGCCCCTCGCGTCCCGTCTATAACCTGCCCCTCGTGTCCCGTCTGTGACCTGCCCCTCGGGTCCTGTATATATCCTGCCCCTCGCGTCCTGTTTATATCCTGCCCCTCGCGTCCCGTATATAACCTGCCCCTCGCGTCCCGTCTATAACCTGCCCCTCGTGTCCCATCTGTGACCTGCCCCTCGTGTCCCGTCTATAACCTGCCCCTCGTGTCCCGTCTGTGACCTGCCCCTCGCATCCCGTCTATAACCTGCCCCTCGCGTCCCGTCTATAACCTGCCCCTCGTGTCCCGTCTGTTACCTGCCCTTCGTGTCCCATCTATAACCTGCCCCTCACGTCCCGTATATATCCTGCCCCTCGCGTCCCGTATATATTCTTCCCCTCACGTCCCGTCTATAACCTGCCACTCACGTCCCGTCTATAACCTGCCCCTCGCAGCCCGTATATATAGTGCCCCTCGCGTCCCGTATATATCCTGCCCCTCACGTCCCGTATATAACCTGCCCCTCACGTCCCGTCTATAAGCTGCCCCTCGCAGCCCGTATATATCCTGCCCCTCGCGTCCCGTATATATCCTGCCCCTCGCAGCCCGTATATATCCTGCCCCTCGCGTCCCGTATATATCCTGCCCCTCGCGTCCCGTCTATAACCTGACCCTCACGTCCCGTATATATCCTGCCCCTCGCGTCCCGTCTATAACCTGCCCCTCGCGTCCCGTATCTAACCTGCCCCTCGCGTCCCGTATCTAACCTGCCCCTCGCTTCTTGTATATAAACTTCCCCTCGCGTCCCGTATATATCCTGCTCCTCGCGTCCCGTATATAACCTGCCCCTCGCGTCCCGTATATAACCTGCCCCTCGCAGCCCGTATATATCCTGCCCCTCGCGTCCCGTATATAACCTGCCCCTCACGTCCCGTATATAACCTGCCCCTCGCGTCCCGTATATAACCTGCCCCTCGCGTCCCGTCTATAAGCTGACCCTCGCAGCCCGTATATATCCTGCCCCTCGCGTCCCGTATATATCCTGCCCCTCGCAGCCCGTATATATCCTGCCCCTCGCGTCCCATATATATCCTGCCCCTCGCGTCCCGTCTATAACCTGACCCTCACGTCCCGTCTATAACCTGCCCCTCGCGTTCCGTATATATCCTGCCCCTCGCATCCCGTATCTAACCTGCCCCTAGCGTCCTGTATATATCCTGCTCCTCGCGTCTCGTATATAACCTGCCCCTCGCGTCTTGTATATAACCTGCCCCTCGCGTCCTTTTTATATCCTGCCCCTCGCGTCCCGTATATAACCTGCCCCTCGCGTCCATAACCTGCCCCTCGTGTCCCGTCTGTGACCTGCCCCTCGTGTCCCGTCTATAACCTGCCCCTCGTGTCCCGTCTGTGACCTGCCCCTCGCATCCCGTCTATAACCTGCCCCTCGCGTCCCGTCTATAACCTGCCCCTCGTGTCCCGTCTGTTACCTGCCCCTCGTGTCCCATCTATAACCTGCCCCTCACGTCCCGTATATATCCTGCCCCTCGCGTCCCGTATATATCCTTCCCCTCACGTCCCGTCTATAACCTGCCCCTCACGTCCCGTCTATAACCTGCCCCTCACAGCCCGTATATATCCTGCCCCTCGCGTCCCGTATATATCCTGCCCCTCACGTCCCGTATATAACCTGCCCCTCACGTCCCGTCTATAACCTGCCCCTCGCAGCCCGTATATATCCTGCCCCTCGCGTCCCGTATATATCCTGCCCCTCGCAGCCCGTATATATCCTGCCCCTCGCGTCCCGTATATATCCTGCCCCTCGCGTCCCGTCTATAACCTGACCCTCACGTCCCGTATATATCCTGCCCCTCGCGTCCCGTCTATAACCTGCCCCTCGCGTTCCGTATATATCCTGTCCCTCGCATCCCGTATATAACCTGCCCCTCACGTCCCGTATCTAACCTGCCCCTCGCGTCCCGTATCTAACCTGCCCCTCGCTTCTTGTATATAAACTTCCCCTCGCGTCCCGTATATATCCTGCTCCTCGCGTCCCGTATATAACCTGCCCCTCGCGTCCCGTATATAACCTGCCCCTCGCAGCCCGTATATATCCTGCCCCTCGCGTCCCGTATATAACCTGCCCCTCGCGTCCTGTTTATATCCTGCCCCTCGCGTCCTGTATATATCCTGCCCCTCGCGTCCTGTGTATATCCTGCCCCTCGCGTCCTGTGTATATCCTGCCCCTCGCGTCCTGTGTATATCCTGCCCCTCGCGTCCTGTATATATCCTGCCCCTCGCGTCCTGTATATATCCTGCCCCTCACGTCCTGTATATATCCTGCCCCTCGCGTCCTGTTTATATCCTGCCCCTCGCGTCCTGTATATATCCTGCCCCTCGCGTCCTGTATATATCCTGCCCCTCGCGTCCTGTATATATCCTGCCCCTCGCGTCCGTATATAACCTGCCCCTCGCGTCCCGTATATAACCTGCCCCTAGCGTCCTGTATGTATCCTGCTCCTCGCGTCCCGTATATATATCATGCCCCTCGCGTCCGTATATAACCTGCCCCTCGCGTCCTGTATATAACCTGCCCCTCGCGTCTCGTATATAACCTGCCCCTCGCGTCTTGTATATAACCTGCCCCTCGCGTCTTGTATATAACCTGCCCCTCGCGTCCTGTTTATATCCTGCCCCTCGCGTCCCGTATATAACCTGCCCCTCGCGTCCCGTATATATCCTGCTCCTCGCGTCCCGTATATAACCTGCCCCTCGCGTCCTGTATATAACCTGCCCCTCTTGTCCTGTATATAACCTGCCCCTCGCGTCCCGTATATATCCTGCCCCTCACGTCCTGTATATATCCTGCCCCTCGCGTCCCGTATATAACCTGCCCCTCGCGTCCCGTTTATATCCTGCCCCTCGCGTCCTGTGTATATCCTGCCCCTCGCGTCCTGTGTATATCCTGCCCCTCGCGTCCTGTATATATCCTGCCCCTCGCGTCCTGTTTATATCCTGCCCCTCGCGTCCTGTATATAACCTGCCCCTCGCATCATGTATATATCCTGCCCCTCGCGTCCTGTATATATCCTGCCCCTCGCGTCGTTTATATCCTGCCCCTCGCGTCCTGTATATATCCTGCCCCTCGCGTCCTGTATATATCCTGCCCCTCGCGTCCTGTATATATCCTGCCCCTCGCGTCCTGTTTATATCCTGCCCCTCGCGTCCTGTATATATCCTGCCCCTCGCGTCCCTTATATAACCTGCCCCTCGCGTCCTGTATATATAACTTGCCTCTTACATGTTGTGTTGCTTTCTTGCAGGTAGAGGAAAGTCCTTCAGGTTGAAGTTTCCTACATTACTGGCATTGACTGGCAGTAAGCAGTCCCTGCCGCAGGAGGACCCCGATGTCGTGGTGGTGGACTTCTCCAAGCACAGCAGTAACTCTATGGCTCTAGAACATGTGACCGTCGCTCCGGTTGATAATTGTGTAGGTTCTCGCCCGGAGGACCAGCAGGCGTTGATCAGCAGCACGGAGCCCAAGAGGGAAGAAGACGGCAGCAAGGATCCTGCAGTGCAGTCCTCTCCCCGGGCGGACAAGGACCACCTGAACCTGGACATGTCCTTCTCTAACTGTAGTCTGACCCGCAGCCGATCCCGGGAAAGCTTCTTCAGCATCCGCAGGGCCTCCTCCGTGGATGAAATAGAGGCCATGAAGGTCGACTTGGACAAGAAGTTTCGTAACCGTAACTCCAGCACAGGTAAGACCCCAGATACAGATTCTGTCCAACATTGAGGGGGAGCGGCACCCAGCACTTTTCTTAGATGGAGTGACCCCATAACAGTTGCAGCCACTGTACCTCATAAAAGGGACAACCACCGTCACCCCATTAGTGACTGTCACTGTGCCTTTGGAAACAGTGACAGCAACCTTCCCCTATAATAGTGACAGAGTACCCCCATAACTGTGGAGGCACAGTGTCCCCATAATAGCGACAACCGCAGTGAAGGCCTCAGATCTCATAAAAGTGATAATTGCATTGCCTCATATAAGGGACAGTCACAGTGCCTCCATTTCAGTAACAACCACAGTACCCCCACAATAGGGACAACTATAGTAACCCCCCCATTAGTGACTCTCACTGTGTCTTTGTAACAGTTACCGGCACAGTGCCCCCATAATAGTGGCAGCCAGAGTGCCTCCATGATTAGAAAATAGAAAAACTATCATCATCCATGACCCAGAAATACATTCCCATCTTGACTTTACCTGAAGCACTTGGTTCCTCCCTCACGTTGTCATCATTTCCTACCCTGAATTATAAATCCTATTATTTTGGCATAAAACCTGACAATTAATGGGTTAATGATCTGTGGATCCTAAATGCGCGGAGATTAATGTCCGTTATGAGGACAGATTACACTGATCACCAACTCAGAGCGAGCGCGCCGGCTAATCCGGCTACCCCGGAATTAATTGGTTGCCTCATGTTTCTGGCTTGTCGCTAATTAAACACTGACAGAGAGATGACCCCCTCCCCCCCCCATATAATGATTTACAGCGATCAGCACCTGCCGCTGGGCGTAGACGTGACATGGCGGTGCCGCTGGTCATCCTCTGCACCTGCCATGGTATACAGAACCTCGCTCCCAATATAATACATATAAAATAATCACTGCACAGGTCGCCTGCGTTAGGCTCCGACCGCATGAAGAATTGCTCCGCCCAGTAACCTGCGACTTGCGCCTTCATGCAACGTGGAGTCTCATTGAAATGCATTTAGTCCCAATAAAGGTGGGGGTCAATACGATCGCAGCGGTTACTGTAGAACCCTCCATAGTCGTAAATTACCGGTATTGTCGTCATAGCGATTACGGTTCCAAAAATGAACACCATGCTGTCCGCCCTCTAACATACGTGTCCAGCTCGTCCATGGAGGAGCGCGGGTCAGCGGCGGTAAGGTGTCCCTCATCTACAGCCATCACTATAGGAAGATTTCAACCCAACTTTTTGAGGTTCTGCTGAGAACAAGACCTGAGCTTTCCTCCTTTATTACCGCAAAATTCAAAAATGTGCCCCCTACACCCCAGCTCACATCCTGGTACCAGTTCACACCATCCCATCAAGACATAGCAGGGCCCCGCACTTGTTGTCAGGCTACTAAGCCATTCTTAAAGGGCCTAGCACTTTTTCTCTGCCCCTCATGTCAAGAGGGCACAACACGTTGATGTCAGGTGCCCGCTGCAGTCACGGTGGGTCCATCATTCGTTTTCAGGTCTCTATTTCATCCCAGGCAGGACCAGCATTTCTTCTCGGATCCCCAATTCAGGAGATTCCAGGACTTGCCCCCATCCCAGGTGCGCTCTTCTTAGGTCTCCGCCTAGGTTTGCCACCCGGCTGGTAACTGGACAGCCTGCCTGATAATTGATGCCAGGAGGCCAGTGCTGGTATTAAATTATTTTCAACAAGGGAACTTCATGTCTGCCCCGGCTCAGGGAGCTCTCTCTTAGGCTGGGTTCACACAACTTATTTTCAGACGTAAACCGACGACCTGTCATTTACGCGTCGCTGTCAAACGACGACGCGTGAAAAATACGGCTCGTCAAAAGAAGTGCAGGACACTTCTTGAGACGTAATTTGAGCCGTTTTTCATTGATTCCAATGAAGAACAGCTCCAAATTACGGCCGTAATTGACGCCTCGCAAAACGCGAGTACGAGCAATTATGTCTGAAATGCAGGAGCTGTTTTCTCCTGAAAACAGCTCCGTAATTTCCGACGTAAATGCAGTTATCGTGTGCACATACCCTTAGGCCCCCTGCACACGACCGTGCCCGCAATCACGGCCCGCGATTGCGGGCACGGCCAGCTGCCGGCTGACAGCCGCATTTTCGGGCCGTGCTCCCATACAAAGTATGGGAGCACGGCCCGCAAAATGCAAAAGAACGGACATGTTCCATAATTCCCGGAACATTTCCACGGCACGGACATCCATCCATAGTGCAACGGAAAGGTGTCCGCGTTCAATGAAAGGGAATGGGTCCGTTTTTGCGGACCGCAATTGCAGTCCGCAAAAACGGAGGTTTTTTATGGTCGTGTGCATGGGGCCTTACTGTTAGCGGGCACAGCACTTTGCTCCACCCAAGCACAGTCAACACCCTGCAGCTGTTCATTCACAGAGTCCTCTCTGATCGCTCTGATCTCTCTGATTGCTCTGATCACTTTGATCTCTCTGATCAGTTCAGGGAAGTAACAGGAAGCTGAAACGTGCATTCAGCTTCCTGTAAGGGCATGCGCCCACGTGGCGGATTTCCTCCGCAACTGTCCGCATCAATGCCGCACAGAATCTGCGTTGCAGATTCTGCTGCGGATCTGCACAAAATGTGCAGTAAATTGATGCGGACTAGCTGCTGCGGACTGCGGGAAAAGTGCTTCCCTTCTCTGTATCAGTGCAGGATAGAGAGAAGGGACAGCACTTTCCCTTGTGAAAGTCAAAGAAATTCATACTTACCGGCCGTTGTCTTGGTGACGCGTCCCTCCTTCGGCATCCAGCCCGACCTCCCTGGATGACGCGGCAGTCCATGTGACCGCTGCAGCCTGTTATTAGCCTGTGATTGGCTGCAGCCGTCACTTAGACTGAAACGTCATCCTGGGAGGCCGGACTGGAGACAGAAGCAGGGAGTTCTCGGTAAGTATGAACTTCTATTTTTTTACAGGTTGCTGTATATTGGGATCGGTAATCACTGTCCCGGGTGCAGAAACAGTTACTGCCGATCGCTTAACTCTTTCAGCACCCTGGACAGTGACTATTTACTGACGTCTCCTAGCAACGCTCGAGTCATTAAGGGAGCCCCATTGACTTCCTCAGTCTGGCTGTAGACCTAGAAATACATAGGTCCAGCCAGAATGAAGAAATGTCATGGCAAAAAAGCAAGACGCATCCGCAGCACACATAACATGTGCATGACAGCTGCGGACTTCATTGCGGAAATTAGAATCTCCATTGAAGTCAATGGAGAAATTCCGCCATGAGTCCGCCACTGCTCCGCAACAGACAGAGCATGCTGCGGACACCAAATTCCGCTCCGCAGCCTATGCTCCGCAGCGGAATTTTACGCCTCGTCTAAACGAACACTGCTAAATTAAAGTGGAAGTCAATGGACAAACGGCTCCGCTGCGGATTAACGCTGCGGAGTGTCCGCAGCGGAATTTAAGTGAAATTCCGCCACGTGTGAACCCAGCCTTAGAGAGCAGATTTAGCTGGCACCTAAGAAGTTAGTAACCCACTAGACCACCTGGAACGATGACATCAACCTCTATCTGTTTTAGACCACCGGGAATGATGACATTAACCCCGTACTGCACTAAACCACCAGGGATGATGACATTAACCCCTTACTGCCCTAGACCACCAGGGATGATGACATTAACCCCTTACTGCACTAGACCACCAGGGATGATGACATTAACCCCTTACTGCACTAGACCACCAGGGATGATGACATTAACCCCTTACTGCACTAGACCACCAGGGATGATGACATTAACCCCTTACTGCACTAGACCACCAATGATGATGACATTAACCCCTTATTGCACTAGACCACCAGGGATGATGACACTAACCCCTTATTGCACTAGACCACCAGGGATGTAGACATTAACCTCTTATTGTACTAGACCACCAGGGATGATGACATTAACCCTTTATTGCACTAGACCACCAGGGATGTAGACATTAACCCCTTATTGCACTCGACCACCAGGGATGATGACATTAACCCCTTATTGCACTAGAACACCAGGGATGTAGACACTAACCCCTTATTGCACTAGACCACTAGGGATGCTGGCATTGACCCAAGATCACACCCCTCTTTATACAACCAGTATTTTTGGGGAGTAAAGGTGGTCATCCCTATCTACATCCCATTCCAGAAGAGCACAGTACTCTTTCCACCCAATCTTTCTAGGAGACAGGGCTGCTTTGGGTCTTACTTATTTGCTAATGTTGCAGGGTCTGTGAAGCGTCTAATCCTGGCCTAAGTTCACACCACCCACGAGGATGCAGTACAGTCCCACGAACTGGGGCCCCTCCTCCACCCCCAGCCGCTGCTGGCTCAAAGGCCTCAAACATATCTACTACCCTGGTAATGAGCAACCAACTTCTTGTCATTGGGTTTGATTGCTCAGAAGTTCAGGTCGGACGATCTCCTCGGTTCATGGCGTGGTCCTGTCTAATCAATTCTTCTGTCCACAGGAGCCATGAACAACGTCCGAGTAAATCTCTTGAACTCCACATCAGACTCCGACCTCATGAAGTACAGAACGATCAGTAAGATCCCGCAGATCACCCTCAACTTTGTGGACTTTAAGGGAGATTCGTTCCTCACGTCGCCTTCCAACGAAAAGGAGATTATTGCTCCCACCAAGCTGAAGGACCGAACCCAAAATGTGACGGAGAAGGTCACGCAGGTAGGACGCTCCCGCTTATATGGAACCCCCGATAATGGAGGAGCTGCCCATAGCAACCAATCAGATTGCTGCTTTCATTTACCGGGACCCATGAAAAATGTAACCTCGACTCTGATTGGTTGCTACGCTCATCTCCTCCATCTTTCCGTATCGCTGGTCTTGATAAATCCTCCTCGTTGGTCGTATACTGTGAATGGTTTAATGTTGAGTTGGATGTATAGATCGGCCCAACATTTTATTTATTTAAAGAGACCTTCCCCAAAAAATCAAGAAATGACCAATTAATGTGAAGTCTTCTTCTGTGGACTGTATAGATATATGATTGCTCTATATGTGATCATTGTGGATCCTCGATCGGTTGATGCATCACAATATGATCACATGGATAACATTGAATGGTGAAGACGTGATCACGGTAGATCTATGGTGATACCACACTCATGTAGATGATCATATGATCATAGATCATATCTTCTACTCCAGTCACATCCAGAGCAGCAGTCAAAACTGTTGGTTCCAAATCCGCTCTCATGTGGCTTTCCTTTTCACCATAGCCACCTGCTGACTTATGGCTTCTGCACAGTTTACATTGTTGTGGTGCATGGCAGGAGATGTAGTGTTTACACCAAATATTGCACATAAGCCTGGTATAGAAAAAAAATGACATCTCCCACAATGCAGTGAAGCAGAGCAAAGCGCGCTATAAGATCTTAGCTAGGTCAAGATTGTCAGCGCGGTGAGGATGGACTCCAAGAGGCTACAGCTAGCAGATTCGTGAGTGCAGCTCTGGATGTGTTTGGAGTAGAAAACATAATATAACTGGAAATCTGCAAGGTCACTCCCACCCAAAAGTGGGACAAGCCATCTTAATTTTGGGGCCCCCAATCTGTAGGGACCCGACGAGTGCCTTCTTTATATTCTTCACCAGCTCTATGGACATGTCAACATCTAAGAAGCTCCTCCATGCGATTTTACTTTTGCAGAGAAAAAAATAAATATGCGGCCGCTAAATCGTATTTCTCTGCAAAATATTATATTACATCTTACGAGCCCCCCCCCCCTCCCCCTGACAAGAGGCGCTGCGGCCGGCGGGTATTTGTCACACTTTAGAGTGATTCGATTCGTCTGTAGGGAACGCGGCAGATCCCGGCGCTTTCTCCACAGACGACAAGTCCAATGTTCTTTTCAAGGCTCTCTCAATAAAGATTAATATTGAGGGAACGGAGGATTATTTGTGAGATGGAGCGCCGCGCGCCGTACGGATGATGCCGCGGATTTCAAGGATTTATAGCTCATGAGAAGTCGCCATTAAATCAATGAAGTCAAAGTGAATAGAAAGTATAATGGACGACTATCCTGGAACGCCGCTCGTAGGTCACGTGATGTAACACCATTAAAGCTCTTAATCATTGTATAATGAGAAGTTCTGCAACTTTCTAATAGACTTGGTGTTTCAATTCCTCGCTATTTCCAATATTTCTGCTTGCTGTCAGTGAATGGAAATATTCTTGTTATAAGTCGGAGGCCAAAAACCTGTCTTGACCTAGTCCTGCTCACACAGCTGATTGTTTGTAACAATCTACCATTGAAGGCCGGTTGTCTATATGAAATAATATGGGGGCATGGTTTGGGGATTTTATGTGGGCACTCCGGTGGTATTATGTGGGCACTATATGGAATATTATGGGGGCATTGTATGGTAGTATTATTTGGCCACTATTTGGAATATAATGTGGGCAGTGCATGGTGGTATTATGGGGGCACAGTAATGTGGGCACTATATGGAAAATGATGGGTGCACTATTATGACGATATTAATTTCACATCTTCCAAATAAAATGGGAAGGACCCCACCCACGACCCCCTGTTTTATTGGAGGCCACCACAGCCCTGGATTGGGCCCTGGTATAGAATAGGAATAAATGTTCTCAATGTTATTATTATGTTATAGATATTTTACTACAACGTGCGTAGGAGACGGCCGCGTCATGTCTGTTGTGTTTCGCAACGTCAATGTCATCTGTGCTTTATAACGTCTCAGTGGATCGGTCTATTCTCCTCTAAAATGTTGAGTATAATCTCAAGGACAAAAAAAAAAAGTGAAATGAACATATTGCTTATTATGTAATACCCCGAGGATGCGGGGCCCGAACACTCCGGCTACGAGTTCTGGAGAGGCGTTGACCTTCTTCTACGTGAAGTGGTCTCCATAGTTTTCCTTCTTCATTGTCTTCCCTGCGTTTTGTTACATCTCGGTGATACATATCGTCCAGTATTCACGTTCGAGCGTCTCTCATAGTACGCGGAGGAGTATTGTGAGGAAGGAAATGAAGCCATTGTTCTCATATAACACCTCCAGGATGTATAAGCTTGACATCTGAAGAGAAGACCTTCTTCTGTCTCATATGACCAAGATATTGCCTCCCTAAAGTTACTCCCCTCGCCCCAATTCAGCACGACTCTCCTGCTCGCGCCGCTGGCTCTCTCTTCACATGGCCGCGTAGTGTCTCCACCATGACCGTCCCACATTGATGACGTCATGCAGGGTCAACTCTAAAAGCGAAGACCCATCTGGATACCCTTTGCCTGTGTATAAGGTCTATTCTGTCGGCTAGTTAACCCTGACCTTAGCCTTGCCTCTGGATTTCACCGTAGTCTTGCTCTTTGGGATTTGAAGCCGGGTACTTGTGGTTGACATCCTGGTTTGGACCCCTGGCCCATCTTCTGGTTATGTCTTCATCTTCTTCTCTGAATTGTCACATCCTTTCCACTGTCCCAGTAACGACCACTGGCTTTACTACATCTCTGATTTGGCATGGCTTCTAACATTCCTACAGTGGACCCACCACCAATTGGTGACCAGGAAAAACCAAACCCCGAGAGATTCCTGAGACTCCGCACCTCAGTTTGGCCCTCATCAAACCAATTGCGGTTAGATCTTCCCGGTGAGATCCGTAACACCTAACTCTTGGCTTGTTGGTCTTGGTCCTCAGTGCCCTACCCCTACCCCTTATATTCCTTATTGGGGTATATGAGTTTATGGGCTCTCTAGAGATCTCCTTTGATTTTGTTATATCTTCTTGTTGCAAATCGTACAAGTTTGAGCATCTCTAAAGAACGTAGTATGTGAAGGATCAACGCTTACCGAGACAATATACAATATAATACCCCAAGGATGGACTCTTGACTAAAGACCGTCATGCAATGCTACCTGAAGTGGTCTCCAACCCTAGTCGTTGGCTATTGACTCTTTTTGACTTCCTTGATATTCTGTATTGTGGTACATGACCCAGATTTGATAAGTTCCCAAGGAACATGGCTTACAGGGACAATATAAGAAGAGTGACCATGTTTCCTTCTACAAGGATGTATGGACCCGGCCACAAAGCCTTTGACTTT
The DNA here is from genome assembly GCF_050947455.1 of Rhinoderma darwinii. NCBI lineage: Eukaryota > Metazoa > Chordata > Amphibia > Anura > Rhinodermatidae > Rhinoderma > Rhinoderma darwinii. The sequence continues at coordinate 340,206,347 of NC_134691.1, read as the reverse complement.
TTGAAAGATCTCCTTTTTGCGTCTTCTTACGACCCAACTTGATGTGGTCACCGACCTCGGGATGGATGTTGCTTTCTTTGACTAGTCTTGGTTCTTAGTCCCTTTTCTTCTATCTCTTTCCTAATACTCAGCATTGTGGTAGATGACCCAGATTCTTCAGGCTCCCAAGAGATCTCCTTTCATCCGTGTTATGGATGGAATTGCTGCTTTCCAGGTGGTTGCGGTGGCTTAGACTAGGAATTCTCAACTAGAAATTGCTTTGAACGCCAGATGTATCCTCCCGAGAGATTTCTTTCTTGGGAATCAGCAAATTAACCAATAAAGGTCGTCTCCATTTCTTCTGATTGAATATCCATGTAAGAACTTTCTGTAAGGACCATAAGGAGAAAAATATTAATAATCAGAGTGGAGCAGTTCTGTTTGCACTGGGCCTACAATACGACTATAATGTACGGCTTACACAACGCATCCGGATCTGGCCTGTATGAAGACATTGAATTGCACAATATAATGTAGGTCAATGCGACTGGGTCACCGGGTCACACAATTTTCAGCCAACTGCAACTTAAACGAGTTAGACGCTATGGAAAATCCCTTTTTGTTAGAAGGGTTCCCCCATTATAAGCTGATCTCAGAGAGTGTCCCATTGGTTAGACCACCAGCGATCAGCTGTAATCTGTGAGGGCATCCAGCAGCAAGTGTTCAATTCTCCTGCAGCGCCACCACAGGGGAATTGAAGTATTACACAGTTCCCATTGAAGTGAAAGGGATATTCATGTAATATATAAACATGCCAGGTCCTCCAGAGGAAGAGACTCTTTTAGATGCTCATCTTTCTGCCTAAATGATGAGGGTTCTGGACGGGGACCCCCTTTATTAAGGCCGAATTCTCTTATAGGCTATTGGGAATTGAGTTTTCAACACCAGACAAGCTCTTTAACTCTTCATCCATGTTTAGTAACAGCCGCACTCCACTCGAAGTCTATGGTTTATATTGTCTGTATTACTATGGTACCATTAAGTTTTTAGAGTGCAAGTTACTGTAGAAAAAGTTTTAGAACTTCACATGTAAGGCCTCATGCACACGGCCGGCCGTCGCGGGCCGCATTTTTGTGCCGTGCTCCCATACAAAGTATTGGAGCACGACCCGTAAAATCCGAAAAGTAGGACATGCTCCATAATTCTCGACACGGTTCTACAGCACGGACACCCATCTGAAGCGATACGGAAAGGTGTTCGCGGCCAATAGAACCGGACGGGTCCATAATTGCGGACCGTATTGCGGTCCACAATTATAGAGTTTTTTTTACGGTCGTGGGCATTGGGCCTAACTCGGGACCGGGTCTCTGTAGAGTTACTACAGACACAGGAACAGGTGAGGGTCACTGTAGTAATTACAGGTATACTGAGAGTTGTGAATGATTATAGTTACAGGGACAGGTGTTTTTTCACAGGTATAGGGACATGCGTGGGGTCTCTGCTGAGGTAATACAGGTATACGGATAGGTGAAGGGTCTTTGTAGTTTTTTCAGGTATAGGGACAAGTGAGGGTTCTCTACTGAGTTATTACAGGTATAGGGATAGGTGAGGGGCCCTCAGTAGTTATTACTGGTATATGGACAGATGAGGGGGGTCTCTGTAGTTATTACTGGTATATGGACAGGTGAAGGGGTCTCTATGTATTACAGGTATATGGACTGGCAAAAGTATCTGCTGGGTTATTACAGGTATAGGGACAGGTGTGGGGTTTCTGCTGAGTTATTACAGGTATAGGGACAGGTGTGGGTTTCTACGGAGTTATTACAGGTATAGGGACAGGTGTGGGTTTTCTGCTGAGTTATTACAGGTATAGGGACAGGTGTGGGGGTTCTACGGAGTTATTGCAGGTATAGGGACAGGTGTGGGTTTCTGCTGAGTTATTACAGGTATAGGGACAGGTGTGAGTTTCTTCTGAGTTATTACAGGTATAGGGACAGGTGTGGGGGTTCTACGGAGTTATTACAGGTATAGGGACAGGTGTGGGGTTTCTGCTGAGTTATTACAGGTATAGGGACAGGTGTGGGGTTTCTGCTGAGTTATTACAGGTATAGGGACAGGTGTAGGGTTTCTGCTGAGTTATTACAGGTATAGGGACAGGTGTGGGGTTTCTGCTGGGTTATTACAGGTATAGGGACAGGTGTGGGGTTTCTGCTGAGTTATTACAGGTATAGGGACAGGTGTGGGGTTTCTGCTGGGTTATTACAGGTATAGGGACAGGTGTGGGGTTTCTGCTGAGTTATTACAGGTATAGGGACAGGTGTGGGGTTTCTGCTGAGTTATTACAGGTATAGGGACAGGTGTAGGGTTTCTGCTGAGTTATTACAGGTATAGGGACAGGTGTGGGGTTTCTGCTGAGTTATTACAGGTATAGGGACAGGTGTGGGGTTTCTGCTGGGTTATTACAGGTATAGGGACAGGTGTGGGGTTTCTGCTGAGTTATTACAGGTATAGGGACAGGTGTGGAGTTTCTGCTGAATTATTACAGGTATAGGGACAGGTGTGGGGTTTCTGCTGAGTTATTACAGGTATAGGGACAGGTGTGGGGTTTCTGCTGGGTTATTACAGGTATAGGGACAGGTGTGGGGTTTCTGCTGAGTTATTACAGGTATAGGGACAGGTGTGGGGTTTCTGGTGAGTTATTACAGGTATAGGGACAGGTGTGGGTTTCTGCTGAGTTATTACAGGTATAGGGACAGGTGCGGGGTTTCTGCTGAGTTATTACAGGTATAGGGACAGGTGTGGGTTTTCTGCGGAGTTATTGCAGGTATAGGGACAGGTGTGGGTTTCTGCTGAGTTATTACAGGTATAGGGACAGGTGTGGGTTTTCTGCTGAGTTATTACAGGTATAGGGACAGGTGTGGGGTTTCTGCTGAGTTATTACAGGTATAGGGACAGGTGTGGGGTTTCTGCTGAGTTATTACAGGTATAGGGACAGGTGTGGGGTTTCCGCTGAGTTATTTCAGGTATAGGGACAGGTGTGGGGTTTCCGCTGAGTTATTACAGGTATAGGGACAGGTGTGGGTTTCTGCTGAGTTATTACAGGTATAGGGACAGGTGTGGGTTTCTGCTGAGTTATTACAGGTATAGGGACAGGTGTGGGGTTTCTGCTGAGTTATTACAGGTATAGGGACAGGTGTGGGGTTTCTGCTGGGTTATTACAGGTATAGGGACAGGTGTGGGGTTTCTGCTGAGTTATTACAGGTATAGGGACAGGTGTGGGGTTTCTGGTGAGTTATTACAGGTATAGGGACAGGTGTGGGTTTCTGCTGAGTTATTACAGGTATAGGGACAGGTGTGGGGTTTCTGATGAGTTATTACAGGTATAGGGACAGGTGTGGGTTTTCTGCGGAGTTATTGCAGGTATAGGGACAGGTGTGGGTTTCTGCTGAGTTATTACAGGTATAGGGACAGGTGTGGGTTTTCTGCTGAGTTATTACAGGTATAGGGACAGGTGTGGGGTTTCTGCTGAGTTATTACAGGTATAGGGACAGGTGTGGGGTTTCTGCTGAGTTATTACAGGTATAGGGACAGGTGTGGGGTTTCCGCTGAGTTATTTCAGGTATAGGGACAGGTGTGGGGTTTCCGCTGAGTTATTACAGGTATAGGGACAGGTGTGGGTTTCTGCTGAGTTATTACAGGTATAGGGACAGGTGTGGGGTTTCTGCTGGGTTATTACAGGTATAGGGACAGGTGTGGGGTATCTGCTGAGTTATTACAGGTATAGGGACAGGTGTGGGGTTTCTGCTGGGTTATTACAGGTATAGGGACAGGTGTGGGGTTTCTGCTGAGTTATTACATGTATAGGGACAGGTGTGGGGTTTCTGCTGAGTTATTACAGGTTTAGGGATAGGTGTGGGGTATCTGCTGAGTTATTACAGGTATAGGGACAGGTGTGGGGGTTCTACGGAGTTATTACAGGTACAGGGACAGGTGTGGGTTTTCTGCTGAGTTATTACAGGTATAGGGACAGGTGTGGGATTTCTGCTGGGTTATTACAGGTATAGGGACAGGTGCGGGGTTTCTGCTGGGTTATTACAGGTATAGGGACAGGTGCGGGGTTTCTGCTGGGTTATTACAGGTATAGGGACAGGTGTGGCGTTTTCGCTGGGTTATTACAGGTATAGGGACAGGTGTGGGATTTCTGCTGGGTTATTACAGGTATAGGGACAGGTGTGGGGTTTCTGCTGGGTTATTACAGGTATAGGGACAGGTGTGGGTTTTCTGCTGAATTATTACAGGTATGGGGTTTCTGCTGAGTTATTATAGGTATAGGGACAGGTGTGGGGTTTCTGCTGAGTTATTACATGTATTGGGACAGGTGTGGGGTTTCTGCTGTGTTATTGCAGGTATAGGGACAGGTGTGGGGTTTCTGCTGAGTTATTACAGGTATAGGGACAGGTGTGGGGTTTATGCTGAGTTATTACAGGTATAGGGACAGGTGTGGAGTTTCTGCTGAATTATTACAGGTATAGGGACAGGTGTGGGGTTTCTGCTGAGTTATTACAAGTATAGGGACAGGTGTGGGTTTCTGCTGAGTTATTACAGGTATAGGGACAGGTGTGGGGTTTCTGCTGGGTTATTACAGGTATAGGGACAGGTGTGGGGTTTCTGCTGAGTTATTACAGGTATAGGGACAGGTGTGGGGTTTCTGCTGGGTTATTACAGGTATAGGGACAGGTGTGGGGTTTATGCTGAGTTATTACAGGTATAGGGACAGGTGTGGGGTTTCTGCTGGGTTATTACAGGTATAGGGACAGGTGTGGGGTTTCTGCTGGGTTATTATAGGTATAGGGACAGGTACAGGGTTTCTGCTGAGTTATTACATGTATAGGGACAGGTGTGGGGTTTCTGCTGAGTTATTACAGGTATAGGGACAGGTGTGGGGTTTCTGCTGGGTTATTACAGGTATAGGGACAGGTGTGGGGTTTCTGCTGAGTTATTACAGGTATAGGGACAGGTGTGGGGTTTCTGCTGAGTTATTACAGGTATAGGGACAGGTGTGGGGTTTCTGCTGGGTTATTACAGGTATAGGGACAGGTGTGGGGTTTCTGCTGGGTTATTACAGGTATAGGGACAGGTGTGGGGTTTCTGCTGGGTTATTACAGGTATAGGGACAGGTGTGGGGTTTCTGCTGAGTTATTACAGGTATAGAGACAGGTGTGGGGTTTCTGCTGGGTTATTACAGGTATAGGGACAGGTGCGGTGTTTCTGCTGGGTTATTACAGATATAGGGACAGGTGTGGGGTTTCTGCTGGGTTATTACAGGTATAGGGACAGGTGCGGTGTTTCTGCTGGGTTATTACAGGTATAGGGACAGGTGTGGGGTTTCTGCTGGGTTATTACAGGTATAGGGACAGGTGTGGGGTTTCTGCTGGGTTATTACAGGTATAGGGACAGGTGTAGGGTTTCTGCTGGGTTATTACAGGTATAGGGACAGGTGTGGGGTTTCTGCTGAGTTATTACAGGTATAGGGACAGATGTGGGGTTTCTGCTGGGTTATTACAGGTATAGGGACAGGTGTGGGGTTTCTGCTGGGTTATTACAGGTATAGGGACAGGTGTGGGGTTTCTGCTGAGTTATTACAGGTATAGGGACAGGTGTGGGGTTTCTGCTGGGTTATTACAGGTATAGGGACAGGTGTGGGGTTTCTGCTGGGTTATTACAGGTATAGGGACAGGTGTGGGGTTTCTGCTGGGTTATTACAGGTATAGGGACAGGTGTGGGGTTTCTGCTGAGTTATTACAGGTATAGAGACAGGTGTGGGGTTTCTGCTGGGTTATTACAGGTATAGGGACAGGTGCGGTGTTTCTGCTGGGTTATTACAGGTATAGGGACAGGTGTAGGGTTTCTGCTGGGTTATTACAGGTATAGGGACAGGTGTGGGGTTTCTGCTGAGTTATTACAGGTATAGGGACAGATGTGGGGTTTCTGCTGGGTTATTACAGGTATAGGGACAGGTGTGGGGTTTCTGCTGGGTTATTACAGGTATAGGGACAGGTGTGGGGTTTCTGCTGGGTTATTACAGGTATAGGGACAGGTGTGGGGTTTCTGCTGGGTTATTACAGGTATAGGGACAGGTGTGGGGTTTCTGCTGAGTTATTACAGGTATAGGGACAGGTGTGGGGTTTCTGCTGGGTTATTACAGGTATAGGGACAGGTGTGGGGTTTCTGCTGAGTTATTACAGGTATAGGGACAGGTGTGGAGTTTCTGCTGAATTATTACAGGTATAGGGACAGGTGTGGGGTTTCTGCTGAGTTATTACAGGTATAGGGACAGGTGTGGGGTTTCTGCTGAGTTATTACAGGTATAGGGACAGGTGTGGGGTTTCTGCTGAGTTATTACAGGTATAGGGACAGGTGTGGGTTTTCTGCTGGGTTATTATAGGTATAGGGACAGGTGTGGGGTTTCTGCTGAGTTATTACAGGTATAGGGACAGGTGTGGGGTTTCTGCTGAGTTATTACAGGTATAGGGACAGGTGTGGGGTTTCTGCTGAGTTATTACAGGTATAGGGACAGGTGTGGGGTTTCTGCTGAGTTATTACATGTATAGGGACAGGTGTGGGGTTTCTGCTGGGTTATTACAGGTATAGGGACAGGTGTGGGGTTTCTGCTGAGTTATTACAGGTATAGGGACAGGTGTGGGGTTTCTGCTGAGTTATTAAAGGTATAGGGACAGGTGCGGGGTTTCTGCTGAGTTATTACAGGTATAGGGACAGGTGTGGGGTTTCTGCTGGGTTATTACAGGTATAGGGACAGGTGTTGTGTTTCTGCTGGGTTATTACAGGTATAGGGACAGGTGTGGGGTTTCTGCTGGGTTATTACAGGTATAGGGACAGGTGTGGGGTTTCTGCTGGGTTATTACAGATATAGGGACAGGTGTGGGGTTTCTGCTGGGTTATTACAGGTATAGGGACAGGTGTGGGGTTTCTGCTGAGTTATTGCAGGTATAGGGACAGGTGCGGGGTTTCTGCTGAGTTATTACAGGTATAGGGACAGGTGCGGGGTTTCTGCTGAGTTATTACAGGTATAGGGACAGGTGTGGGGTTTCTGCTGAGTTATTACAGGTATAGGGACAGGTGTGGGGTTTCTGCTGGGTTATTACAGGTATAGGGACAGGTGTGGGGTTTCTGCTGGGTTATTACAGGTATAGGGACAGGTGTGGGGTTTCTGCTGAGTTATTACAGGTATAGGGACAGGTGTGGGGTTTCTGCTGAGTTATTACAGGTATAGGGACAGGTGCGGGGTTTCTGCTGAGTTATTACAGGTATAGGGACAGGTGTGGGGTTTCTGCTGAGTTATTACAGGTATAGGGACAGGTGTGGGGTTTCTGCTGAGTTATTACAGGTATAGGGACAGGTGCGGGGTTTCTGCTGGGTTATTACAGGTATAGGGACAGGTGTGGAGTTTCTGCTGGGTTATTACAGGTATAGGGACAGGTGTGGGGTTTCTGCTGAGTTATTACAGGTATAGGGACAGGTGCGGGGTTTCTGCTGAGTTATTACAGGTATAGGGACAGGTGTGGGGTTTCTGCTGAGTTATTACAGGTATAGGGACAGGTGTGGGGTTTTTGCTGGGTTATTACAGGTATAGGGACAGGTGTGGGGTTTCTGCTGGGTTATTACAGATATAGGGACAGGTGTGGGGTTTCTGCTGGGTTATTACAGATATAGGGACAGGTGTGGGGTTTCTGCTGGGTTATTACAGATATAGGGACAGGTGTGGGGTTTCTGCTGGGTTATTACAGATATAGGGACAGGTGTGGGGTTTCTGCTGAGTTATTACAGGTATAGGGACAGGTGTGGGGTTTCTGCTGGGTTATTACAGGTATAGGGACAGGTGTGGGGTTTCTGCTGGGTTATTACAGGTATAGGGACAGGTGTGGGGTTTCTGCTGAGTTATTACAGGTATAGGGACAGGTGTGGGGTTTCTGCTGAGTTATTACAGGTATAGGGACAGGTGCGGGGTTTCTGCTGAGTTATTACAGGTATAGGGACAGGTGTGGGGTTTCTGCTGAGTTATTACAGGTATAGGGACAGGTGTGGGGTTTCTGCTGAGTTATTACAGGTATAGGGACAGGTGCGGGGTTTCTGCTGGGTTATTACAGGTATAGGGACAGGTGTGGAGTTTCTGCTGGGTTATTACAGGTATAGGGACAGGTGTGGGGTTTCTGCTGAGTTATTACAGGTATAGGGACAGGTGCGGGGTTTCTGCTGAGTTATTACAGGTATAGGGACAGGTGTGGGGTTTCTGCTGAGTTATTACAGGTATAGGGACAGGTGTGGGGTTTTTGCTGGGTTATTACAGGTATAGGGACAGGTGTGGGGTTTCTGCTGGGTTATTACAGATATAGGGACAGGTGTGGGGTTTCTGCTGGGTTATTACAGATATAGGGACAGGTGTGGGGTTTCTGCTGGGTTATTACAGATATAGGGACAGGTGTGGGGTTTCTGCTGGGTTATTACAGATATAGGGACAGGTGTGGGGTTTCTGCTGGGTTATTACAGGTATAGGGACAGGTGTGGGGTTTTTGCTGGGTTATTACAGGTATAGGGACAGGTGTGGGGTTTCTGCTGGGTTATTACAGGTATAGGGACAGGTGTGGTGTTTCTGCTGGGTTATTACAGGTATAGGGACAGGTGTGGGGTTTCTGCTGGGTTATTACAGATATAGGGACAGGTGTGGGGTTTCTGCTGGGTTATTACAGCTATAGGGACAGGTGTGGGGTTTCTGCTGGGTTATTACAGATATAGGGACAGGTGTGGGGTTTCTGCTGGGTTATTACAGGTATAGGGACAGGTGCGGGTGTCTCGTTACATTCATCTCTCTTGCAGAATCCTCTACATCTCTGCCGGTGTCATCTCCATGTAGTTTTAACACAAAGAGGAAAGGTTAAAAACACTAAGATTTTTTTCCACTAGAAAGTGTTATTTTAGTCTTTTTATAGAAAGGGGCCTGAGACGCTCCTGCTTCCTTATTAGGCTTTCTGTTGCGTGCTGTCAGTACGCAGTCATGGGTTAAGTTTCCTTGTCTTAGTCCTGGTCACATCCAGTCGGGACCCATAGTGAGAACAGGACACTTCTCGGGCCTCAATGTAAAATGGAGATTATGGGGTGACCTGACCTTGTAACTGCATTCACTCCAAACAGAATGAGAGTCATGGGGGTATGTACGATTGAACATGATACAATGTATTCTAATTTTAAAAAAAGATAGATATTAGATAGAAAAAAGATAGTGATATATGAGATAGATCATATATGATGATATAGGGGTTGTTCATTGGAAGATAACTGGTGAGACATTATAGAAAGAGGATGGGGAAGTTATATAGAGATCATAGGAAGAAATTATAAGGCTGGGAACAATTATAAGCAGAGGATCGGCAGGGTTATAGGAAAAAAATTAGCAGGATGATAGGAATAGCATGGGTGGTGTTATAGAGCATGGGTGGGGTTATAGGAAGAGCCTGGGTGGTGTTATAGAGCATGGGTGGGGTTATAGGAAGAGCCTGGGTGGTGTTATAGAGCATGGGTGGGGTTATAGGAAGAGCTTGGGTGGGGTTATAGGAAGAGCTTGGGTGGGGTTAAAGGAAGAGCATGGGTGGGGTTATAGGAAGAGCATGGGTGGGGTTATAGGAAGAGCCTGGGTGCGATTATAGGAAGAGCCTGGGTGGGGTTATAGGAAGAGCATGGGTGGGGTTATAGGAAGAGCATGGGTGGGGTTATAGGAAGAGCATGGGTGGGGTTATAGGAAGAGCATGGGTGGGGTTATAGGAAGAGCATGGGCGGGGTTACAGGAAGAGTATAGGCTGGATTACAAGAAGAACATAGGCAGTGTTATAGGAAAAGCATGGGCGGTATTATTGGAAGAAAATGAGCAGGATTATAGGAAGGAGAAGTAATCCAGGATTTCTTGCCTAGGAGATTGATTAACATGGGAGGTGAGCAGCATTTGTGTCAGAAGAGTGCTGAGAGGCTAATAAGAACAGCATGGAATAGGTGAACAGAGGTGCATCGGGTGGTTGTGTATTTTAGTGGTTGGGTGAGCAGAACGATGTTTGAGTAGAGAGCAGGTTAAATGAGTGAAAAACCAGGTGGGTAAGTAGAAAACAAGTGGATAAAAAGAGTGATGGGTGGTTGAAGAAAGATTGATTGATTGATTTGAGCACATTGAGGGGGTTGTAAATAGAGCAGTAGGTGGGTGGGTAAATATTAACGTCACTGAGTAGATTGGTAATTGCTTAAGTAAAAAGTAGCGGGTACGTAGAGCATGTGGTGGATGAATAGAATGCATTGTGGGTAAGTAGAGCAGGTACAGAGCATAGGGTGGGTCAGCAGAGCATAGAATGAGTGTGTAGAGGGCATGGTGGGTTGGTAGAGTATGGGATGTGTAGAGGGCATGGTTGGGTTGGTGGAATATGGGGTGTGTAGAGGGCATGGTGGGTCGGTAGAGTATGGGGTGTGTAGAGGGCATGGTGGGTCGGTAGACTATGGGGTGTGTAGAGGGCATGGTGGGTCGGTAGAGTATGGTGTGCGTAGAGGGCATGGTGGGTCGGTAGAGTATGGGGTGTGTAGAGGGCATGGTGGGTCGGTAGACTATGGGGTGTGTAGAGGGCATAGTGGGTCGGTAGAGTATGGGGTGTGTAGAGGGCATGGTGGGTCGGTAGAGTATGGGGTGTGTAGAGAGCATGGTTGGGTTGGTGGAGTATGGTGTGTGAGGAGGGCATGGTGGGTCGGTAGAGTATGGGGTGTGTAGAGAGCATGGTTGGGTTGGTGGAGTATGGTGTGTGAGGAGGGCATGGTGGGTCGGTAGGGCAGGATTGGGGGGTAGAGCATGGAATGTATGACTAGTATTGGTTCGGTAAATAAAACCTGGAGTAGTTGAGTGGATGAGTAGAGCATTGGTTCAGTGTGTAGAGTACTTTGGGGGTCGATAGACCATGGTGGGTAAGGAGAGACCTGGCTGAGTAAAGTACCACATGGTTAAGGAGAAGGCCACGTGGGTTAGTAGAGCTCTGGGTGGGTGTTGGTGTGTGGCATTGGGTCTGATGTCTCTTTCCTAGCTCCGTTTCGTACTGTCCAGTCTCTGCCAGCTGCAGTGATGTGTAATTGATGTACACTGGATCGTTAGCAGCAAGGACATATCAACCCTGTGATCCGATCTGCTTCACCATTTAATTAGTGAGCAGGGTGTAAAGAGCGCTGATACTGCCAGCTCCTCGCTATCTCCCAGCAGTGTGTCATCCGTCGCCTCTATATGTCGCGTGTCGCACTCTGATCTTTAATAGGTGATATAGATATGGTCGTCCATTGTAAGTAGAGAGGGGGTCACCGCCGTGGTATTCCCTGCGGCGTCACTTCCAGCTGATCATTCACAAAGCATAATTAGCCGAGAGGCCACATCCACGCAGACAGGGAAATGAGATTCTAATGAAATGAGCTGCGTCGCTGCGACAGGTTCCCATTAACCAGCTGCCGACTGTGCGTCAGCACTATCGTCACTAGGGGTCATGCGCCGGCCTGTGACCCTGACACTGGTGTATGGACGAGGTCACTTATAATGTGTGCAGATTACTGGAAAACGGCAGAACAAGTTTACCTGTTAATATGAAATGTATGAACACATTGATATTGTGAGCAGTGCCGGGAATACAGGGACAGTGTGAGCAGTGCTGGAGTACAGGGACAGTGTGAGCAGTGCCGGGAGTACAGGGACAGTGTGAGCAGTGCTGGAGTACAGGAATAGTGTGAGCAGTGCCGGGAGTACAGGGATAGTGTGAGCAGTGCTGGGAGTACAGGGATAGTGTGAGCAGTGCTGGGAGTACAGGGATAGTGTGAGCAGTGCTGGGAGTACAGGGATAGTGTGAGCAGTGCTGGGAGTACAGGGATAGTGTGAGCAGTGCTGGGAGTACAGGGACAGTGTGAGCAGTGCCGGGAGTACAGGGATAGTGTGAGCAGTGCTGGGAGTACAGGGATAGTGTGAGCAGTGCTGGGAGTACAGGGATAGTGTGAGTAGTGCTGGGAGTACAGGGATAGTGTGAGCAGTGCTGGGAGTACAGGGATAGTGTGAGTACTGCTGGGGGTACAGGGACAGTGTGAGCAGTGCCGGGAGTACAGGGATAGTGTGAGCAGTGCCGGGAGTACAGGGATAGTGTGAGCAGTGCTGGGAGTACAGGGATAGTGTGAGCAGTGCTGGAGTACAGGGATAGTGTGAGCAGTGCTGGGAGTACAGGGATAGTGTGAGCAGTGCTGGGAGTACAGGGATAGTGTGAGCAGTGCTGGGAGTACAGGGATAGTGTGAGTAGTGCTGGGAGTACAGGGATAGTGTGAGCAGTGCTGGGAGTACAGGGATAGTGTGAGTACTGCTGGGAGTACAGGGACAGTGTGAGCAGTGCCGGGAGTACAGGGATAGTGTGAGCAGTGCCGGGAGTACAGGGATAGTGTGAGCAGTGCTGGGAGTACAGGGATAGTGTGAGCAGTGCTGGGAGTACAGGGATAGTGTGAGCAGTGCCGGGAATACAGGGATAGTGTGAGCAGTGCTGGGAGTACAGGGATAGTGTGAGCAGTGCTGGGAGTACAGGGATAGTGTGAGCAGTGCTGGGAGTACAGGGATAGTGTGAGTAGTGCTGGGAGTACAGGAATAGTGTGAGCAGTGCTGGGAGTACAGGGATAGTGTGAGCAGTGCTGGGAGTACAGGGATAGTGTGAGCAGTGCTGGGAGTACAGGGATAGTGTGAGTACTGCTGGGAGTACAGGGATAGTGTGAGCAGTGCTGGGAGTACAGGGATAGTGTGAGCAGTGCCGGGAGTACAGGAATAGTGTGAGCAGTGCTGGAGTACAGGGATAGTGTGAGCAGTGCTGGGAGTACAGGGATAGTGTGAGCAGTGCTGGGAGTACAGGGATAGTGTGAGCAGTGCTGGGAGTACAGGGATAGTGTGAGCAGTGCTGGAGTACAGGGATAGTGTGAGCAGTGCTGGGAGTACAGGGATAGTGTGAGCAGTGCTGGGAGTACAGGGATAGTGTGAGCAGTGCTGGGAGTACAGGGATAGTGTGAGCAGTGCTGGGAGTACAGGGATAGTGTGAGTAGTGCTGGGAGTACAGGAATAGTGTGAGCAGTGCTGGGAGTACAGGGATAGTGTGAGCAGTGCTGGGAGTACAGGGATAGTGTGAGTAGTGCTGGGAGTACAGGGATAGTGTGAGCAGTGCCGGGAGTACAGGGATAGTGTGAGTACTGCTGGGAGTACAGGGATAGTGTGAGCAGTGCTGGGAGTACAGGGATAGTGTGAGTAGTGCTGGGAGTACAGGGATAGTGTGAGTACTGCTGGGAGTACAGGGATAGTGTGAGCAGTGCTGGGAGTACAGGGATAGTGTGAGCAGTGCCGGGAGTACAGGGATAGTGTGAGCAGTGCTGGGAGTACAGGGATAGTGTGAGCAGTGCTGGGAGTACAGGGATAGTGTGAGCAGTGCTGGGAGTACAGGGATAGTGTGAGTAGTGCTGGGAGTACAGGAATAGTGTGAGCAGTGCTGGGAGTACAGGGATAGTGTGAGCAGTGCTGGGAGTACAGGGATAGTGTGAGTAGTGCTGGGAGTACAGGGATAGTGTGAGCAGTGCCGGGAGTACAGGGATAGTGTGAGCAGTGCTGGGAGTACAGGGATAGTGTGAGCAGTGCTGGGAGTACAGGGATAGTGTGAGCAGTGCTGGGAGTACAGGGATAGTGTGAGCAGTGCCGGGAGTACAGGGACAGTGTGAGCAGTGCTGGAGTACAGGAATAGTGTGAGCAGTGCCGGGAGTACAGGGATAGTGTGAGCAGTGCTGGGAGTACAGGGATAGTGTGAGCAGTGCTGGGAGTACAGGGATAGTGTGAGCAGTGCTGGGAGTACAGGGATAGTGTGAGCAGTGCTGGGAGTACAGGGATAGTGTGAGCAGTGCTGGGAGTACAGGGATAGTGTGAGCAGTGCTGGGAGTACAGGGATAGTGTGAGCAGTGCTGGGAGTACAGGGATAGTGTGAGCAGTGCCGGGAGTACAGGGATAGTGTGAGCAGTGCTGGGAGTACAGGGATAGTATGAGCAGTGCTGGGAGTACAGGGATAGTGTGAGCAGTGCTGGAGTACAGGGATAGTGTGAGCAGTGCTGGGAGTACAGGGATAGTGTGAGCAGTGCTGGGAGTACAGGGATAGTGTGAGCAGTGCTGGGAGTACAGGGATAGTGTGAGCAGTGCTGGGAGTACAGGGATAGTGTGAGCAGTGCTGGGAGTACAGGGATAGTGTGAGTAGTGCTGGGAGTACAGGGATAGTGTGAGCAGTGCCGGGAGTACAGGGATAGTGTGAGCAGTGCCGGGAGTACAGGGATAGTGTGAGCAGTGCCGGGAGTACAGGGGTAGTGTTAGCAGTGCCGGGAGTACAGGGGTAGTGTGAGCAGTGCCGGGAGTACAGGGATAGTGTGAGCAGTGCCGGGAGTACAGGGATAGTGTGAGCAGTGCTGGGAGTACAGGGAGAGTGTGAGTACTGCTGGGAGTACAGGGATAGTGTGAGCAGTGCTGGGAGTACAGGGATAGTGTGAGCAGTGCCTGGAGTACAGGGATAGTGTGAGCAGTGCTGGAGTACAGGGATAGTGTGAGCAGTGCCTGGAGTACAGGGAGAGTGTGAACAGTGCCTGGAGTACAGGGATAGTGTGAGCAGTGCTGGGAGTACAGGGATAGTGTGAGCAGTGCTGGGAGTACAGGAGTAGTGTGAGCAGTGCCGGGAGTACAGGAGTAGTGTATGTACAGGTATAGTGTGTGCGGCGGTAGTGTATGTACAAGTGTAATGTGTGCAGTGTTAGTGTATGTACAGGTGTAGTGTGTGCGGCGGTAGTGTATGTACAGGTGTAGTGTGTGTGGTGGTAGTGTATGTACAGGTGTAGTGTGTGCGGTGGTAGTGTATGTACAGGTGTAGTGTGTGCGGTGGTAGTGTATGTACAGGTGTAGTGTGTGCGGTGGTAGTGTATGTACAGGTGTAGTGTGTGTGGTGGTAGTGTATGTACAGGTGTAGTGTGTGAGGTGGTAGTGTATGTACAGGTGTAGTGTGTGCGGTGGTAGTGTATGTACAGGTGTAGTGTGTGTGGTGGTAGTGTATGTACAGGTGTAGTGTGTGCGGTGGTAGTGTATGTACAGGTGTAGTGTGTGCGGTGGTAGTGTATGTACAGGTGTAGTGTGTGCGGCGGTAGTGTATGTACAAGTGTAATGTGTGCAGTGTTAGTGTATGTACAGGTGTAGTGTGTGCGGTGGTAGTGTATGTACAGGTGTAGTGTGTGTGTGCGGTGGTAGTGTATGTACAGGTGTAGTGTGTGTGGTGGTAGTGTATGTACAGGTGTAGTGTGTGCGGTGGTAGTGTATGTACAGGTGTAGTGTGTGCGGTGGTAGTGTATGTACAGGTGTAGTGTGTGCGGTGGTAGTGTATGTACAGGTGTAGTGTGTGCGGTGGTAGTGTACGTACAGGTGTAGTGTGTGCGGTGGTAGTGTACGTACAGGTGTAGTGTGTGCGGTGGTAGTGTACGTACAGGTGTAGTGTGTGCGGTGGTAGTGCACGTACAGGTGTAGTGTGTGCGGTGGTAGTGTACGTACAGGTGTAGTGTGTGCGGTGGTAGTGTACGTACAGGTGTAGTGTGTGCGGTGGTAGTGTATGTACAGGTGTAGTGTGTGCGGTGGTAGTGTATGTACAGGTGTAGTGTGTGCGGTGGTAGTGTATGTACAGGTGTAGTGTGTGCGGTGGTAGTGTATGTACAGGTGTAGTGTGTGCGGAGGTAGTGTATGTACAGGTGTAGTGTGTGCGGCGGTAGTGTATGTACAGGTGTAGTGTGTGTGGTGGTAGTGTATGTACAGGTGTAGTGTGTGCGGTGGTAGTGTATGTACAGGTGTAGTGTGTGCGGTGGTAGTGTATGTACAGGTGTAGTGTGTGCGGTGGTAGTGTATGTACAGGTGTAGTGTGTGCGGTGGTAGTGTATGTACAGGTGTAGTGTGTGCGGTGGTAGTGTATGTACAGGTGTAGTGTGTGCGGTGGTAGTGTATGTACAGGTGTAGTGTGTGCGGTGGTAGTGTATGCACAGGTGTAGTGTGTGCGGCGGTAGTGTATGTACAGGTGTAGTGTGTGCGGCGGTAGTGTATGTACAAGTGTAATGTGTGCAGTGTTAGTGTATGTACAGGTGTAGTGTGTGCGGTGGTAGTGTATGTACAGGTGTAGTGTGTGCGGTGGTAGTGTATGTACAGGTGTAGTGTGTGCGGCGGTAGTGTATGTACAGGTGTAGTGTGTGCGGTGGTAGTGTATGTACAGGTGTAGTGTGTGCGGAGGTAGTGTATGTACAGGTGTAGTGTGTGCGGCGGTAGTGTATGTACAGGTGTAGTGTGTGCGGTGGTAGTGTATGTACAGGTGTAGTGTGTGCGGCGGTAGTGTATGTACAAGTGTAATGTGTGCAGTGTTAGTGTATGTACAGGTGTAGTGTGTGTGGTGGTAGTGTATGTACAGGTGTAGTGTGTGCGGCGGTAGTGTATGTACAGGTGTAGTGTGTGTGGTGGTAGTGTATGTACAGGTGTAGTGTGTGCGGCGGTAGTGTATGTACAGGTGTAGTGTGTGCGGTGGTAGTGTATGTACAGGTGTAGTGTGTGCGGTGGTAGTGTATGTACAGGTGTAGTGTGTGCGGTGGTAGTGTATGTACAGGTGTAGTGTGTGCGGTGTTAGTGTATGTACAGGTGTAGTGTGTGCGGTGGTAGTGTATGTACAGGTGTAGTGTGTGCGGTGGTAGTGTATGTACAGGTGTAGTGTGTGCGGTGGTAGTGTATGTACAGGTGTAGTGTGTGCGGTGGTAGTGTATGTACAGGTGTAGTGTGTGCGGTGGTAGTGTATGCACAGGTGTAGTGTGTGCGGCGGTAGTGTATGTACAAGTGTAATGTGTGCAGTGTTAGTGTATGTACAGGTGTAGTGTGTGCGGTGGTAGTGTATGTACAGGTGTAGTGTGTGCGGTGGTAGTGTATGTACAGGTGTAGTGTGTGCGGAGGTAGTGTATGTACAGGTGTAGTGTGTGCGGCGGTAGTGTATGTACAGGTGTAGTGTGTGCGGTGGTAGTGTATGTACAGGTGTAGTGTGTGCGGCGGTAGTGTATGTACAAGTGTAATGTGTGCAGTGTTAGTGTATGTACAGGTGTAGTGTGTGTGGTGGTAGTGTATGTACAGGTGTAGTGTGTGCGGCGGTAGTGTATGTACAGGTGTAGTGTGTGCGGTGGTAGTGTATGTACAGGTGTAGTGTGTGCGGCGGTAGTGTATGTACAGGTGTAGTGTGTGCGGTGGTAGTGTATGTAAATACAGGAGTAGTGTTTCTATCGGTGTAGGGTCTGCAGTGGTTGTGTATATACCGGGTAGTGTGTGTAATTATTTCAGGTGTGTTATGTACGTGTCCAGTGGTAGTAGTAGTGGTTGGTGGTGGTAGTAGTAGTGGTTAGTGGTGGTAGTAGTAGTGGTTAGTGGTGGTAGTAGTGTGTGTGTTTGTATCTCTGTGACAGGCAGCACTAGTGACAGCCTCTCAGACAGGGGGAGCTTGGGTGGGGGGGGGTGCTGGTAGACAGCCTTGCAGTGCGGAGGCTCGCGTGCCGGTGGAGGGAGGTCCGCTCTACTGTAGGTATCGGGGAGAGGATTACATTGTAGTTGGAGATGATGGGAGAGGGAAGTGTGAGCAGGTGAGAAGCTCCTCGTTACACACCGGACCAGTGATGGATTGTGGATAGCAGCGGCACTGCACGGATAGCACAGACAAGCCTCCGATCACACACAAAGCACCAAGGACCCTGCGGTTCTCCCGGGCAGAGCGATGGGATGAGGGCAGATGTGAAGAAAAGTGGCAGCAGGCAGCAGCTGTCCGGTCTCCTCTTGCCTGCCGGGTCCATACAACGAGGCACCACCACCTGAGCAACCTACATGGGAACTACCCCATCGCTCCAGCCCCGGGACTCCCTGCACTCTCCACAAGACGCCAGCTGCGCCAGCCTGCTACCTCACAGCACCACAATGCCAGGGGCATGGAGACAGCGGGAGAGATGTCAGCACCGCACAGCACTGCCCATCATCAGAAGATAAGCCGAGGAGGCAACCACTGAGGAAGGAGCCAGGTGCCTCATCCCACGATGTCACCGAAGAGGAAGGAGAGCGTCAGCATGGAGAAGGGACGGAAGGACACCCGGGTCAAGAGGGCAGTAAGGATCTCCAGCCTGGTGGCCCAGGAGGTGAGTGGTATGGCCAGTCTAGGAAAGGGTTTATCTGACCCGTCTGGAAGGACGTCAGCTCTGGGGTCCTGAGTTCAAATCCGACCGGGGGTAACATCTGCATGGAGTTTATGGGAAATTGCCCCCCTGTGATGTGAGGAGGGAGAGTAGATTGTGAGCTCCTGTGGTCAGACAATGCTGGGCGCTAATAAATATCTGCCCCTTCTCATCTGTCCTTACCCAAAACTTCTATTTCCACCACATTTTTATAAATCATTCGTCAACGTTACCTATATAGCAGAGCTGGATTTGTCATTTAACAATATAATACTGTGTCAAATAACACCATCAGCTCTGCTACATCTCCACCTTCCCCATCATCCAGGAGTCTATCCCCCTGTTAGATCTCCAACCAGCGTACGATTCAGGGACCTGGTCGCTCATTTTTCAAAGAGCACCAGTTCTGCAGAAACGTATGTAGCAGAGCTGAGTTTGTCTTTCAGCTTTTCAGAGCTGCTTTATTTGTACATCATGGTAGTGCAGCAGTCTTAAATGACACATTCTCAGCTCTGCTACATCAGTCAATACTCCCTGGTCCATAAACCAGATTATGGGTCAGTGAGGGGTCCCCGGGTCGTCCATTCTCCGGCGCCGGATGCTTCCACGGGGGATGACGGTGTGGCGGTGAACATGGGCGGTATACGTGGGCAGAGCTGAGTGTGTGTCGGGGCAGCAGATGTGGAATATTTACCTTTCCAGCGTCTGTAAACCCTTTAGTTCTCGGCGGTGGCGGCTAATAATTAATTCAGAGCGTAGCAGCCGCTCGTAACCCCTTCACTGCCAGATACGCGCAGAAGAAAGATGGCGGATTACTGAGGATTTAGCGCTCCCAAGGGAGGAGTCACCGGTAGTCTCTGTATTGGCGCCGATATTGGCACCTTTTCGGTGGTCGTAAACCACTGCTCAGTCCGCTGGTCCGTCCCCGGTCAGATTGGGCCGATTATCTATGGGAATGGCCGCCGTATGGTATTATAGGCCAGCACCTGCGCTGGACAATCACACCCATCATATCTTGAAATGATCGTGTCTCGACGGCGCTTGTGGTTGGTCAGATTAATGGGCGCTGTAGATTATAGCCCCCCGTGGAGCATCTTTATATATATATATATATATATATTTTGAGTGTCAGTCTTCACTGTAGTTCTCGGATGGTATTCATGAATGAGGAAGCTCAGGATGAACAGTAATATATTGGGATATGGGAGTGCGGCCGTGTATAGAGAGGTGGGCAGACAGCCAATAGAAATAGTCGGATGATTATCGCCACTTACAATCTATATGGGATCCTGGAGTCGATTTATTATGGTGTCCTGTATGTATTGTACGGCTGTCAGGACATATGTATATACTGTTGTGTAGAGTTACGTCACCCTCACATCCTGCTCCCCCTTCTCCAACTGTCTTGCTTTCGTGTCAGTCTTCACTGTAGTTCTGGAATTGTGTTCATGAACCAGGCAGCACAGGATGAACAATACCAGGGACTGTAAAAGGTAAAATTTGGTCAATACAAATGCTGCATCTGAATTTAGCTTTGCAGAATAGAGTCATTTCCCTCCTATACGGCCTGTGTGTCAGTCTTTACTGTAGTTCTGACATTTTGTTCATGAGTCGGTAGGTCCTGGAGGAACTTTTTTTGGGTTAATGTAACCGGTAATGTGACGATCAATGCTGCAAATGCGGCTGTGACCCGTGGGGTCTCCTGGAATGGCTGCGTATGGATTGTATCGCACCACTTAGTAGCCGCAGCCCCCCGAGCTGTCACAGACGCGCTCCCAGCAGATCAGATGAATAATATCTTACACCGGGAGTCGTATCTATCAGTGTATCCAAACTCGTCTGCGTTAATCTAATCCACCTGGAGCGTGCGCTGCAATTTATCTTCACTTATCATTCGCCGTAGAACGCGGGGACGGAAAAACGTGTGTAAGAATCCGTGTCGCTGAGACCGCACAGAACATCCCCCCCGCTCACATCTCCACACCCGGCCTCACACCATTCATCACCCACCGACACCCGAGGAAAACAAATTTTCCCTAATCAATAATCTGTTATGGGAGGGGGAGGGAGCGCTCTAGATTGTCAGCTCTTCCTCTCTGTTGGAGATCTTTCCTGGATTGCTGAATTTCCCAGTTTGCAAACTGATTGGTGTCAGTCTTCACTGCAGTTCTTGCATTCTGTTCGTGAATCAGGAGGCTCAGGCTGATTAAAACGGTTTCCCCCTAGTATATAAATAGTAAAATGAGCCGCACATGATATAATATAAAATAGCTGTGGACACCTCATGGGGGGGAGATGAACCCTTGTTCTCATCTTACCATTTATATATCTGTGAGAAAGCTACGGTTGTGTTCAGTCTGGGCCTCCTAATTCATGAATATAATGTCAGAACTACAGTAGAGACTGACACCTAGGCAGAGGGAAGGGGTGGTGTTCTGAAGTGCTGGTACAGAGCGGGGGTAATTGAGCGCACATTGTATCTGTCGAGTCTCTCACATGGACATCAGACACAGAAATGTTACTGATGCCGATCATCTTAACATTTATGGTCACTTTATCCGCCTACAAGAACTACCTGTTCATCCTGAGCCTCCTAGTTCATGAATACAATTCCAGAGCTACAGTTAAGACTGACACCTAGGCAGAACTATGAGGCAGAGGGATGGGGAGGGGGTTTGGAGTCATTGTACACAGTGGTTCTATGTCCTGACAGTGGCAGCAGCGCTGTCACATAGATGGCAGCCAGTGAGGCAGCGTTGTCACTGATGATAGTCATTTTACCATTTATAGTCACTTTATCCACCCACAATTCCATACTACAGCCCTCCCTGTTCATCCTGAGCTCCCTGATTCATAAATACAATGCCAGAGCTACAGTGGCGACTGACACACCAGCAGGGCAATAGGAGAAAGTGATAAAATGTAGATGTCATTCAGGGTCTGTGAAAAGCTGGGTGATGGCCCCCATATGTTCTACCCTTGTAGGAGACCAGCCCGGATTGTTTATTTGCTCCGCCGCTCCTCCTGCCGCAGCATCCGATGGCTTTTTGATTCATCGTCTTAATAATATTCTGTTCTCTTATGCCAAGATACACAGCACTAAGATTTACTGCGCGCACAGCGAGGTGCCAGCAGTCACAATGCCAGGAGGTGTCATCCAGCTTTCCCAGAGTCCCGAATGGCAGATCTGTCCGGTTAAATACAGTGGTGCATCCCCCCGTCCCAGTCCCTAGATTATACAGATGTGACATCCAGGATTCAGGAAAAGCTGTACCTGGAGGCCCAGGATGAACAGAGCTGAGGGTGGTATAAATGTAGCAGAGGCAACTATGTCAGATGTGGCAAAGCTGCAGGTAACACTACTACATTATCTGTACTCAGAGAGATATCACTGTGTTATCTGTGGTGTTACATAGGACTGCAGGTAACACTACTACATTATCTGTAATCAGAGAGTTATCACTGTGTTATCTGTGGTGTTACATAGGACTGCAGATAACATCTACTACATTATCTGTACTCAGAGAGATATCACTGTGTTATCTGTGGTGTTACATAGGACTGCAGGGAACATCTACTACATTATCTGTAATCAGAGAGTTATCACTGTGTTATCTGTGGTGTTACATAGGACTGCAGGTAACATCTACTACATTATCTGTACTCAGAGAGTTATCACTGTGTTATCTGTGGTGCTACATAGGACTGCAGGTAACACTACTACATTATCTGTACTCAGAGAGTTATCGCTGTGTTATCTGTGATGTTACATAGGACTGCAGGTAACACTACTACATTATCTGTACTCAGAGAGTTATCACTGTGTTATCTGTGGTGTTACATAGGACTGCAGGTAACATCTACTACATTATCTGTAATCAGAGAGTTATCACTGTGTTATCTGTGGTGTTACATAGGACTGCAGGTAACACTACTACATTATCTGTACTCAGAGAGATATCACTGTGTTATCTGTGGTGTTACATAGGACTGCAGGTAACATCTACTACATTATCTGTACCCAGAGAGTTATCACTGTGTTATCTGTGGTGTTACATAGGACTGCAGGTAACATCTACTACATTATCTGTAATCAGAGAGTTATCACTGTGTTATCTGTGGTGTTACATAGGACTGCAGGTAACACTACTACATTATCTGTACTCAGAGAGTTATCACTGTGTTATCTGTGGTGTTACATAGGACTGCAGGTAACATCTACTACATTATCTGTAATCAGAGAGTTATCACTGTGTTATCTGTGGTGTTACATAGGACTGCAGGTAACACTACTACATTATCTGTACTCAGAGAGATATCACTGTGTTATCTGTGGTGTTACATAGGACTGCAGGTAACATCTACTACATTATCTGTACCCAGAGAGTTATCACTGTTATCTGTGGTGTTACATAGGACTGCAGGTAATAATACTACATTATCTGTACTCAGAGAGTTATCACTGTGTGTTATCTGTGGTGTTACATAGGACTGCAGGTAACATCTACTACATTATCTGTACTCGGAGAGATATCACTGTGTTATCTGTGGTGTTACATAGGACTGCAGGTAACATCTACTACATTATCTGTACTCAGAGAGATATCACTGTGTTATCTGTGGTGTTACATAGGACTGCAGGTAACACTACTACATTATCTGTACTCGGAGAGATATCACTGTGTTATCTGTGGTGTTACATAGGACTGCAGGTAACACGACTACATTATCTGTACTCAGGGAGTTATCACTGTGTTATCTGTGGTCTTACATAGGACTGCAGGTAACACTACTACATTATCTGTACCCAGAGAGTTATCACTGTGTTATCTGTGGTGTTACATAGGACTGCAGGTAACATCTACTACATTATCTGTACTCGGGGCATTATCACTGTGTTATCTGTGGTGTTACATAGGACTGCAGGTAACACTACTACATTATCTGTACTCAGAGTGTTATCACTGTGTTATCTGTGGTGTTACATAGGACTGCAGGTAACATCTACTACATTATCTGTACTCTGAGTTATCATTGTGTTATCTGTGGTGTTACATAGGACTGCAGGTAACACTACTGCATTATCTGTACCCAGAGAGTTATCACTGTGTTATCTGTGGTGTTACATAGGACTGCAGGTAACACCTACTACATTATCTGTAGTCAGAGAGTTATCACTGTGTTATCTGTGGTGTTACATAGGACTGCAGGTGACATCTACATTATCTGTAGTCAGAGAGTTATCACTGTGTTATCTGTGGAGTTACATAGGACTGCAGGTAATATCTACTACATTATCTGTACCCAGAGAGTTATCACTGTGTGTTATCTGTGGTGTGACATAGGACTGCAAGTAATATCTACTACATTATCTGTACCCAGAGAGTTATCACTGTGTGTTATCTGTGGTGTTACATAGGACTGCAGGTAACAGCTACTACATTATCTGTACTCAGGGAGTTATCACTCTGTTATCTGTGGTGTTACATAGGACTGCAGGTAACATCTACTACATTATCTGTACTCAGAGAGTTATCACTGTGTTATCTGTGGTGTTACATAGGACTGCAGGTAACATCTACTACATTATCTGTACTCAGAGAGATATCACTGTGTTATCTGTGGTGTTACATAGGACTGCAGGTAACATCTACTACATTATCTGTACTCAGAGAGATATCACTGTGTTATCTGTGGTGTTACATAGGACTGCAGGTAACATCTACTACATTATCTGTACTCAGAGAGATATCACTCTGTTATCTGTGGTGTTACATAGGACTGCAGGTAACACTACTACATTATGTGTAGTCAGAGAGTTATCACTGTGTTACCTGTGGTGTTACATAGGACTGCAGGTAACACTACTACATCATCTGTACTCAGAGAGTTATCACTGTGTTATCTGTGGTGTTACATAGGACTGCAGGTAACATCTACTACATTATCTGTAGTCAGAGAGTTATCACTGTGTTATCTGTGGTGTTACATAGGACTGCAGGTAACACTACTACATTATCTGTACTCAGAGAGATATCACTGTGTTATCTGTGGTGTTACATAGGACTGCAGGTAATAATACTACATTATCTGTACTCAGAGAGTTATCACTGTGTGTTATCTGTGGTGTTACATAGGACTGCAGGTAACACTACTACATTATCTGTACTCGGAGAGATATCACTGTGTTATCTGTGGTGTTACATAGGACTGCAGGTAACATCTACTACATTATCTGTTCTCAGAGAGTTATCACTGTGTTATCTGTGGTGTTACATAGGACTGCAGGTAACATCTACTACATTATCTGTACTCGGAGAGATATCACTGTGTTATCTGTGGTGTTACATAGGACTGCAGGTAACACTACTACATTATCTGTACTCGGAGAGTTATCACTGTGTTATCTGTGGTGTTACATAGGACTGCAGGTAACACTACTACATTATCTGTACTCAGGGAGTTATCACTGTGTTATCTGTGGTCTTACATAGGACTGCAGGTAACACTACTACATTATCTGTACCCAGAGAGTTATCACTGTGTTATCTGTGGTGTTACATAGGACTGCAGGGAACATCTACTACATTATCTGTAATCAGAGAGTTATCACTGTGTTATCTGTGGTGTTACATAGGACTGCAGGTAACATCTACTACATTATCTGTACTCAGAGAGTTATCACTGTGTTATCTGTGGTGCTACATAGGACTGCAGGTAACATCTACTACATTATCTGTACTCAGAGAGTTATCACTGTGTTATCTGTGGTGTTACATAGGACTGCAGGTAACACTACTACATTATCTGTACTCAGAGAGTTATCGCTGTGTTATCTGTGATGTTACATAGGACTGCAGGTAACACTACTACATTATCTGTACTCAGAGAGTTATCACTGTGTTATCTGTGGTGTTACATAGGACTGCAGGTAACATCTACTACATTATCTGTAATCAGAGAGTTATCACTGTGTTATCTGTGGTGTTACATAGGACTGCAGGTAACACTACTACATTATCTGTACTCAGAGAGATATCACTGTGTTATCTGTGGTGTTACATAGGACTGCAGGTAACATCTACTACATTATCTGTACCCAGAGAGTTATCACTGTGTTATCTGTGGTGTTACATAGGACTGCAGGTAACATCTACTACATTATCTGTAATCAGAGAGTTATCACTGTGTTATCTGTGGTGTTACATAGGACTGCAGGTAACACTACTACATTATCTGTACTCAGAGAGTTATCACTGTGTTATCTGTGGTGTTACATAGGACTGCAGGTAACATCTACTACATTATCTGTAATCAGAGAGTTATCACTGTGTTATCTGTGGTGTTACATAGGACTGCAGGTAACACTACTACATTATCTGTACTCAGAGAGATATCACTGTGTTATCTGTGGTGTTACATAGGACTGCAGGTAACATCTACTACATTATCTGTACCCAGAGAGTTATCACTGTGTTATCTGTGGTGTTACATAGGACTGCAGGTAATAATACTACATTATCTGTACTCAGAGAGTTATCACTGTGTGTTATCTGTGGTGTTACATAGGACTGCAGGTAACATCTACTACATTATCTGTACTCGGAGAGATATCACTGTGTTATCTGTGGTGTTACATAGGACTGCAGGTAACATCTACTACATTATCTGTACTCAGAGAGATATCACTGTGTTATCTGTGGTGTTACATAGGACTGCAGGTAACACTACTACATTATCTGTACTCGGAGAGATATCACTGTGTTATCTGTGGTGTTACATAGGACTGCAGGTAACACGACTACATTATCTGTACTCAGGGAGTTATCACTGTGTTATCTGTGGTCTTACATAGGACTGCAGGTAACACTACTACATTATCTGTACCCAGAGAGTTATCACTGTGTTATCTGTGGTGTTACATAGGACTGCAGGTAACATCTACTACATTATCTGTACTCGGGGCATTATCACTGTGTTATCTGTGGTGTTACATAGGACTGCAGGTAACACTACTACATTATCTGTACTCAGAGTGTTATCACTGTGTTATCTGTGGTGTTACATAGGACTGCAGGTAACATCTACTACATTATCTGTACTCTGAGTTATCATTGTGTTATCTGTGGTGTTACATAGGACTGCAGGTAACACTACTGCATTATCTGTACCCAGAGAGTTATCACTGTGTTATCTGTGGTGTTACATAGGACTGCAGGTAACACCTACTACATTATCTGTAGTCAGAGAGTTATCACTGTGTTATCTGTGGAGTTACATAGGACTGCAGGTAATATCTACTACATTATCTGTACCCAGAGAGTTATCACTGTGTGTTATCTGTGGTGTGACATAGGACTGCAAGTAATATCTACTACATTATCTGTACCCAGAGAGTTATCACTGTGTGTTATCTGTGGTGTTACATAGGACTGCAGGTAACAGCTACTACATTATCTGTACTCAGGGAGTTATCACTCTGTTATCTGTGGTGTTACATAGGACTGCAGGTAACATCTACTACATTATCTGTACTCAGAGAGTTATCACTGTGTTATCTGTGGTGTTACATAGGACTGCAGGTAACATCTACTACATTATCTGTACTCAGAGAGATATCACTGTGTTATCTGTGGTGTTACATAGGACTGCAGGTAACATCTACTACATTATCTGTACTCAGAGAGATATCACTGTGTTATCTGTGGTGTTACATAGGACTGCAGGTAACATCTACTACATTATCTGTACTCAGAGAGATATCACTCTGTTATCTGTGGTGTTACATAGGACTGCAGGTAACACTACTACATTATGTGTAGTCAGAGAGTTATCACTGTGTTATCTGTGGTGTTACATAGGACTGCAGGTAACACTACTACATCATCTGTACTCAGAGAGTTATCACTGTGTTATCTGTGGTGTTACATAGGACTGCAGGTAACATCTACTACATTATCTGTAGTCAGAGAGTTATCACTGTGTTATCTGTGGTGTTACATAGAACTGCAGGTAACACTACTACATTATCTGTACTCAGAGAGATATCACTGTGTTATCTGTGGTGTTACATAGGACTGCAGGTAATAATACTACATTATCTGTACTCAGAGAGTTATCACTGTGTGTTATCTGTGGTGTTACATAGGACTGCAGGTAACACTACTACATTATCTGTACTCGGAGAGATATCACTGTGTTATCTGTGGTGTTACATAGGACTGCAGGTAACATCTACTACATTATCTGTACTCGGAGAGATATCACTGTGTTATCTGTGGTGTTACATAGGACTGCAGGTAACACTACTACATTATCTGTACTCGGAGAGTTATCACTGTGTTATCTGTGGTGTTACATAGGACTGCAGGTAACACTACTACATTATCTGTACCCAGAGAGTTATCACTGTGTTATCTGTGGTGTTACATAGGACTGCAGGTAATAATACTACATTATCTGTACTCAGAGAGTTATCACTGTGTGTTATCTGTGGTGTTACATAGGACTGCAGGTAACACTACTACATTATCTGTACTCGGAGAGATATCACTGTGTTATCTGTGGTGTTACATAGGACTGCAGGTAACATCTACTACATTATCTGTACTCAGAGAGATATCACTGTGTTATCTGTGGTGTTACATAGGACTGCAGGTAACACTACTACATTATCTGTACTCGGAGAGATATCACTGTGTTATCTGTGGTGTTACATAGGACTGCAGGTAACACTACTACATTATCTGTACTCGGAGAGTTATCACTGTGTTATCTGTGGTGTTACATAGGACTGCAGGTAACACTACTACATTATCTGTACTCAGGGAGTTATCACTGTGTTATCTGTGGTCTTACATAGGACTGCAGGTAACACTACTACATTATCTGTACTCGGGGCATTATCACTGTGTTATCTGTGGTGTTACATAGGACTGCAGGTAACACTACTACATTATCTGTACTCAGAGTGTTATCACTGTGTTATCTGTGGTGTTACATAGGACTGCAGGTAACATCTACTACATTATCTGTACTCTGAGTTATCATTGTGTTATCTGTGGTGTTACATAGGACTGCAGGTAACACTACTACATTATCTGTACTCAGAGAGTTATCACTGTGTTATCTGTGGTGTTACATAGGACTGCAGGTGACATCTACTGCATTATCTGTACCCAGAGAGTTATCACTGTGTTATCTGTGGTGTTACATAGGACTGCAGGTAACACCTACTACATTATCTGTAGTCAGAGAGTTATCACTGTGTTATCTGTGGTGTTACATAGGACTGCAGGTGACATCTACATTATCTGTAGTCAGAGAGTTATCACTCTGTTATCTGTGGTGTTACATAGGACTGCAGGTAACATCTACTACATTATCTGTACTCAGAGAGTTATCACTGTGTTATCTGTGGTGTTACATAGGACTGCAGGTAACATCTACTACATTATCTGTACTCAGAGAGATATCACTGTATCTGTGGTGTTACATAGGACTGCAGGTAACATCTACTACATTATCTGTACTCAGAGAGATATCACTCTGTTATCTGTGGTGTTACATAGGACTGCAGGTAACACTACTACATTATGTGTAGTCAGAGAGTTATCACTGTGTTATCTGTGGTGTTACATAGGACTGCAGGTAACATCTACTACATTATCTGTACTCAGAGAGTTATCACTGTGTTATCTGTGGTGTTACATAGGACTGCAGGTAACACTACTACATTATCTGTACTCAGAGAGTTATCACTGTGTTATCTGTGGTGTTACATAGGACTGCAGGTAACATCTACTACATTATCTGTACTCAGAAAGTTATCATTGTGTTATCTGTGGTGTTACATAGGACTGCAGGTAACACTACTACATTATCTGTAATCAGAGAGTTATCACTGTGTTATCTGTGGTGTTACATAGGACTGCAGGTAACACTACTACATTATCTGTACTCAGGGAGTTATCTCTGTGTTATCTGTGGTGTTACATAGGACTGCAGGTAACACTACTACATTATCTGTACTCAGGGAGTTATCTCTGTGTTATCTGTGGTGTTACATAGGACTGCAGGTAACACTACTACATTATCTGTACTCAGAGGGTTATCACTGTGTTATCTGTGGTGTTACATAGGACTGCAGGTAACATCTACTACATTATCTGTATTCAGAGAGTTATCACTGTATGTTATCTGTGGTGTTACATAGGACTGCAGGTAACACTACTACATTATCTGTACTCAGAGAGTTATCACTGTGTTATCTGTGGTGTTACATAGGACTGCAGGTAACACTACTACATTATCTGTACTCAGGGAGTGATCACTGTGTTATCTGTGGTGTTACATAGGACTGCAGGTAACATCTACTACATTATCTGTACACAGAGCGTTATCACTGTGAGTACAGATAATGTAGATGTTTACCTGCAGTCCTATGTAACACCACAGATAACAGAGAGTTATCACTGTGTTATCTGTAGTGTTACATAGGACTGCAGGTAACATCTACTACATTATCTGTACTCAGAGAGTTATCACTGTGTTATCTGTGGTGTTACATAGGACTGCAGGTAACACTACTACATTATCTGTACTCAGGGAGTTATCTCTGTGTTATCTGTGGTGTTACATAGGACTGCAGGTGACACTACTACATTATCTGTACTCAGGGAGTTATCTCTGTGTTATCTGTGGTGTTACATAGGACTGCAGGCAGTGGCGGATTAAGAAGACCATGGGCCCTGGGCTGTTACCCAAACTTGGGCCCCCCTTCTCCACCACCACCCTGCCGCGCCGTAACTATTGCTAACACTACCTAAACACTAGTACACAAAGTAGGCACATTATGCACAAAGTAGGCACATTATGCACAAAGTACGCACATTATGCACAAAGTACGCACATTATGCACAAAGTACACACAGTACACAAAGTAGGCACATTATGCACAAAGTACGCACATTATGCACAAAGTACGCACAGTACACAAAGTACCACATTATGCACAAAGTACACAAAGTAGGCACATTATGCACAAAGTACGCAAATTATGCACAAAGTACGCACATTATGCACAAAGTACACAAAGTACGCACATTATGCACAAAGTACGCACATTATGCACAAAGTACGCACATTATGCACAAAGTACGCACATTATGCACAAAGTACACAAAGTACCACATTATGCACAAAGTACACAAAGTAGGCACATTATGCACAAAGTACACAAAGTACCACATTATGCACAAAGTACACAAAGTAGGCACATTATGCACAAAGTACGCACAGTACACAAAGTACCATATTATGCACAAAGTACGCACATTATGCACAAAGTAAGGACATTATGCACAAAGTACGCACATTATGCACAAAGTACACAAAGTATGCACATTATGCACAAAGTACGCACATTATGCACAAAGTATGCACAGTACACAAAGTACCACATTATGCACAAAGTACGCACATTATGCACAAAGTAGGCACATTATGCACAAAGTACGCACATTATGCACAAAGTAGGCACATTATGCACAAAGTACGCACATTATGCACAAAGTACGCACATTATGCACAAAGTAGGCACATTATGCCCAAAGTATGCACAGTACACAAAGTACCACATTATGCACAAAGTACGCACATTATGCACAAAGTACGCACATTATGCACAAAGTACACAAAGTACGCACATTATGCACAAAGTAGGCACATTATGCACAAAGTACGCACATTATGCACAAAGTACACAAAGTACGCACATTATGCACAAAGTATGCACAGTACACAAAGTACCACATTATGCACAAAGTACGCACATTATGCACAAAGTAGGCACATTATGCACAAAGTACGCACATTATGCACAAAGTACGCACATTATGCACAAAGTACGCACATTATGCACAAAGTAGGCACATTATGCACAAAGTACGCACAAAGTACGCACATTATGCACAAAGTAGGCACATTATGCACAAAGTACGCACAAAGTACGCACATTATGCACAAAGTACGCACATTATGCACAAAGTACGCACAGTACAAAGTACGCACATTATGCACAAAGTACGCACAGTACACAAAGTACACACATTATGCACAAAGTACACAAAGTAGGCACATTATACACAAAGTATGCATAGTACACAAAGTACACACGAGTATGCACATTATACACTAAGTAGGCACATTATACACGAGTATGCACATTATACACAAAGTACACCTTGTAAACACATGAATATGGACATTAAACATACATGAATATGGACATTAAACATACATGAATATGGACATTAAACATACATTAATATGGACATTAAACACACATGAATATGGACATTAAACACACATGAATATGGACATTAAACATACATTAATATGGATATTAAACACACATGCACTTACCTTTTATGTCTTCACTGCAGCTCTTCTCCTGCTCACAGCACAGAGCCCGCCGACAGTCTCCCCTCCCCCATGTCCCGACAGCTAGCAGCAGAGATGTTTAGAGCAGGGAAGGGGGGCTGGAGGGGGAGCTTCTAAAGCAGCACAGACCACGGCTGCTAAGTAGAAGCAAAGCTCCCCTCGCCTGACAGGTGCGGTCCTGGCACCGGGGCTCCCTCCGGTGCTAGCGACGCCACTGGGCATGAGGGGGTTCGGGCGGTCATAGGCTCGCTGGGCCCCCTGGCAGTCTTGGGCCCCGGGCGACCGCCCGAAACGCCCTAATGATAATCCGCCACTGACTGCAGGTGACACTACTACATTATCTGTACTCAGAGGGTTATCACTGTGTTATCTGTGGTGTTACATAGGACTGCAGTTAACATCTACTACATTATCTGTAATCAGAGAGATATCACTGTGTTATCTGTGGTGTTACATTGGACTGCAGGTAACATCCACTATATTATCTGTACTCAGAGAGTTATCACTGTGTTATCTGTGGTGTTACATAGGACTGCAGGTAACATCTACTACATTATCTGTACTCAGAGAGTTATCACTGTGTTATCTGTGGTGTTACATAGGACTGCAGGTAACACTACTACATTATCTGTACTCAGAGAGTTATCACTGTTATCTGTGGTGTTACATAGGACTGCAGGTATCATCCACTACAAACACGCAGTTATCACGGTGCACAGTGACATATTCCTCTCTGCTGCCCCTGCGCTCACACAGTTTGCTGTGATTCTGCTGTTTTTTGGGGCTTCTTTCTGATGACTTGGTTTATTGGGGATTTGATCCCTTTTCTCTGAGCTCTGGGTGGGATTACAGCGCGGCTCTGCACCCCGGACCCTGCAGTGGTGACGGGTAATAATACATCTTGTTATAATGACCCCCTAGGCTGAAGAGCTGGCACTTTATCCTGCTTAGTGCATCTACAGATATATAAACAAACACAAGCAGATGGCAGCAGCGGCAGGAACAGCCCCCGGGGGTAATTCATTACAACCAATGTCTCTGCGGCAGCTGCTTGCTCTGCTGTATTACGGGGGGATGCGCTGGAGACGGGGGAGGGGGGAATATATTTTGGTTTTATATGTACAGTAAATTATAGTATCCAGAGAACGAAAAAGATTCAGAGAAAACAGGCAATAAAACCGTGTGAAAAGCTCATCCTGAGCCCCCCGGTTCATGAATACACCACCAAAGTACAGTGGAGACTGACACACATAGATAAATACCATTCACTGCTGGAATCCCCTCTTTGGGTTCAGCCCATAGTCCTGCTCATCCAGAGCTTCCTGGTCCATTGAAAGAAAGAGCGCAGAACTTTGGTGAAGGCTCACAGAAAAGTAGTAGGGGGGGGGGGAGCGTGGGCACATGAGGATCTATGGGGTAAGACAGTAATGGGAGGAGGGGTGCAGGGTATGTACTAGGCTCAGTATTGGGTGCAGGGTATATACTAGGCTCAGTATTTGGGGTGTTGGGTATATACTAGACTCAGTATTTGGGGTGCAGGGTATTTACTAGGCTCAGTATTTGGGGTGCAGGGTATATACTGTGTCCAGTATTTGGGGTGCAGGGTATATACTAGGCTCAGTATTTGGGGTGCAGGGTATATACTGTGTCCAGTATTTGGGGTGCAGGGTATTTACTAGGCTCAGTATTTGGGGTACAGGGTATTTACTAGGCTCAGTATTTGGGGTGCAGGGTATATACTGTGTCCAGTATTTGGGGTGCAGGGTATATACTAGGCTCAGTATTTGGGGTGCAGGGTATATACTAGGCTCAGTATTTGGGGTGCAGGGTATATACTAGCCTCAGTATTTGGATGCAGGGTATATACTAGGCCCAGTATTTGGAGTGCAGGGTATTTACTAGGCTCAGTATTTGGGGTGCAGGGTATTTACTAGGCTCAGTATTTGGGGTGCAGGGTATTTACTAGGCTCAGTATTTGGGGTGCAGGGTATATACTGTGTCCAGTATTTGGGGTGCAGGGTATATACTAGGCTCAGTATTTGGGGTGCAGGGTATATACTAGGCTCAGTATTTGGGGTGCAGGGTATATACTAGCCTCAGTATTTGGATGCAGGGTATATACTAGGCCCAGTATTTGGAGTGCAGGGTATTTACTAGGCTCAGTATTTGGGGTGCAGGGTATTTACTAGGCTCAGTATTTGGGGTGCAGGGTATATGCTAGGCTCAGTATTTGGG
The DNA here is from genome assembly GCF_050947455.1 of Rhinoderma darwinii. NCBI lineage: Eukaryota > Metazoa > Chordata > Amphibia > Anura > Rhinodermatidae > Rhinoderma > Rhinoderma darwinii. The sequence goes on along the minus strand of NC_134691.1, from coordinate 340,172,348 downwards.
GTGCAGGGTATATACTAGGCTCAGTATTTGGAGTGCAGGGTATATACTGTGTCCAGTATTTGGGGTGCAGGGTGTTTACTAGGCTCAGTATTTGGGGTGCAGGGTATTTACTAGGCTCAGTATTTGGGGTGCAGGGTATATACTGTGTCCAGTATTTGGGGTGCAGGGTATATACTAGGCTCAGTATTTGGAGTGCAGGGTATATACTAGGCTCAGTATTTGGAGTGCAGGGTATATACTAGGCTCAGTATTGGGTGCAGGGTATATACTAGGCTCAGTATTTGGAGTGCAGGGTATTTACTAGGCTCAGTATTTGGGGTGCAGGGTATTTACTAGGCTCAGTATTTGGGGTGCAGGGTATATGCTAGGCTCAGTATTTGGGGTGCAGGGTATTTACTAGGCTCAGTATTTGGGGTGCAGGGTATATACTAGGCTCAGTATTTGGGGTGCAGGGTATATACTAGGCTCAGTATTTGGAGTGCAGGGTATTTACTAGGCTCAGTATTTGGGCTGCAGGGTATATACTAGGCTCAGTATTTGGGGTGCAGGGTATATACTAGGCTCAGTATTTGGGGTGCAGGGTATATACTAGGCTCAGTATTTGGAGTGCAGGGTATTTACTAGGCTCAGTATTTGGGCTGCAGGGTATATACTAGGCTCAGTATTTGGGGTGCAGGGTATATACTAGGCTCAGTATTTGGGGTGCAGGGTATTTACTAGGCTCAGTATTTGGAGTGCAGGGTATTTACTAGGCTCAGTATTTGGGGTGCAGGGTATATACTAGGCTCAGTATTGGGTGCAGGGTATATACTAGGCTCAGTATTTGGGGTGCAGGGTATATACTAGGCTCAGTATTTGGGGTGCAGGGTATATGCTAGGCTCAGTATTTGGAGTGCAGGGTATTTACTAGGCTCAGTATTTGGGGTGCAGGGTATATGCTAGGCTCAGTATTTGGGGTGCAGGGTATATACTAGGCTCAGTATTGGGTGCAGGGTATATACTAGGCTCAGTATTTGGGGTGCAGGGTATTTACTAGGCTCAGTATTTGGGGTGCAGGGTATATGCTAGGCTCAGTATTTGGGGTGCAGGGTATATACTAGGCTCAGTATTGGGTGCAGGGTATATACTAGGCTCAGTATTTGGAGTGCAGGGTATTTACTAGGCTCAGTATTTGGGGTGCAGGGTATTTACTAGGCTCAGTATTTGGGGTGCAGGGTATTTACTAGGCTCAGTATTTGGGGTGCAGGGTATTTACTAGGCTCAGTATTTGGGGTGCAGGGTATATACTAGGCTCAGTATTGGGTGCAGGGTATATACTAGGCTCAGTATTTGGGGTGCAGGGTATTTACTAGGCTCAGTATTTGGGGTGCAGGGTATATACTAGGCTCAGTATTTGGGGTGCTGGTACACGCTGGATATTGCCCCCCTTATTTTGCAGCCTGTGCCCCCCGCTCCGGTCATCTGCTTGCTGCGATCTGGACGTTCGATCCTCTCAGACGCCTTGTGATCCCACATCTGAACCTGCGGTTTTATCTCTCAGCCTCATCAGCTGCACTTTAGCTCCATTTATATTCGGCTCTTGGGTACTTTGAGATTTCCAAATTTTCTTAAATTTATTCCTGGAGAAGCTAAAATAGACAACAACCCACCAGCATCCACCTGCAGCCCCCACTCCTCCAGTCTGCTCCACCTGCACAGAGGCTGGATATAATCCACATAGGACACTCGGACTGTACTAACCCTCAGGCCTCGATCATACACCCGCAGCACTCTGTCTGTACTGATTCATTTCTTAATATATCTGTATTATAGTTGGAGATTTGTTTTTTCTGATACACAGCTCCAAATCCCCTGCATAGCCATAGAGTTTACATGATAAAATTCTTCCTGCCTGCAGCCACCACTAGAGGGAGCTCAGGAACTTACTGTATATACATTGATCTCAATAGTAGCACAGTATGCAGTTAGCTCCCCAGTGCCCTCTAGTGGTGGCTGCAGTAAGGAAGAATTTTATCATGTAAACTCTATGGCTATGCAGGGGATTTGGAGCTGTGTATCAGTGGAATATTAAAGATATCGTAATTATTTAATCAGCACAGAATGTAAGACCTAGAACTACATGGTGTAGGTTCAGGCTCCTCCTCCTTACTGAGGCTCCTCCCCCAGTCGATGTGCAGCCGTTTCCTGATCATCATCTCTTTCTCTCTGTATATATTCATGCTATACGAGATATCAGCTCTGCGTGTACTGACTTCCTGTTGAGCTCATTCTTATACATATGAGCCAATCTGAACAAGCAGAGCTGCAGTGTAAAGTATGGGTGAGGGACTAAGAGATGGATTACTGATCCTTAATCACAGTTCCAGTAATAGGCCTGCTCTGACCGCCTTCATGTCTGTGTACGGATGTAGTCATCTTTATCTTGACTGATAACTTGCCGCAGCGTGATATCACACAACAAAAGCCATTGAAAAAGTCCAGATAAAGATGGCTACATCTGTACGTACCTTACCAGCTGTAATAATCACAGGGGTCCCAGGAGCTGAAATATAAAGAGTCCACGGCGTTCCCTCCATGTCACAGGCAGCACCGGGACTACAAAAACAGCGCCACATATCTCAGCTTCCTGGATTAGCTGTGGGGTCCTGTCACCTGTGTCAGGTGTAATTGGTAGTGTTGCCCGTGTGTGCCCTCAGTGGGCGCTCGTACCAGCTGTTCTACACCGCTCGCTGCTCTTTTATCCGTATGAACAAGTCAAACAAATCTGCAGGATCTCAGCTTAGCAGTAAAGACTCCAGAGCGGCAGAGCTCACAGTAAAGCTGCTCACAGGGGTCTTACCGGAGGGGGGGGGGGGATTTATCCTCCCACCTCCCGGTCATGACCCCGCTCCCCCATACAGTCACGCTGCTTATATAACCCAGGACATTATATACAGTGCAATCCTATACATGAAGCGATATACAGTATGTGATAATATGTATCACTGTCCCGAACCCCAAGTGTCATTATTCTGTCCCCCAAGTGTCAGTGTGTCATTATCCTGTCCCCCAAGTGTCAGTGTATCATTATCCTGTACCCCAAGTGTCAGTGTCATTATCCTGTACCCCAAGTGTCAATGTATCATTATCCTGTACCCCAAGTGTCAGTGTCATTATCCTGTCCCCCAAGTGTCAGTGTGTCATTATCCTGTCCCCTAAGTGTCAGTGTATTATTATCCTGTACCCCAAGTGTCAGTGTAGCATTATCCTGTATCCCAAGTGTCATTGTCATTATCCTGTATCCCAAGTGTCATTGTCATTATCCTGTACCCCAAGTGTCAGTGTATCATTATCCTGTCCCCCAAGTGTCAATGTGTCATTATCCTGTACCCCAAGTGCCAGTGTCATTATCCTGTCCCCCAAGTGTCAATGTGTCATTATCCTGTACCCCAAGTGCCAGTGTCATTATCCTGTACCCCAAGTGTCAGTGTATTATTATCCTGTACCCCAAGTGTCAGTGTATCATTATCCTGTACCCCAAGTGTCAGTGTCATTATCCTCTACCCCAAGTGTCAGTGTCATTATCCTGTACCCCAAGTGTCAGTGTATCATTATCCTGTACCCCAAGTGTCAGTGTGTCATTATCCTGTACCCCAAGTGTCAGTGTATCATTATCCTGTCCCCCAAGTGTCAGTGTGACATTATCCTGCACCCCAAGTGTCAGTGTATCATTATCCTGTACCCCAAGTGTCAGTGTCATTATCCTCTACCCCAAGTGTCAGTGTCATTATCCTGTACCCCAAGTGTCAGTGTCATTATCCTGTACCCCAAGTGTCAGTGTGTCATTATCCTGTACCCCAAGTGTCAGTATGTCATTATCCTGTCCCCCAAGTGTCAGTGTCATTATCCTGTACCCCAAGTGTCAGTGTGTCATTATCCAGTACCCCAAGTGTCAGTGTGTCATTATCCTGTGCTCCAAATGTTAGTGTATTATTATCCTGCACCCCAAGTGTCAGCGTATCATTATCCTGTACCCCAAGTGTCAGTGTATCATTATCCTGTACCCCAAGTGTCAGTGTATCATTATCCTGTACCCCAAGTGTCAGTGTATCATTATCCTGTACCCCAAGTGTCAATGTGTCATTATCCTGTACCCCAAGTGTCAGCATATCATTATCCTGTGCCCCAAGTGTCAGTGTCATTATCCTGTATCCCAAGTGTCAGCGTATCATTATCCTGTATCCCAAGTGTCAGCGTATCATTATCCTGTACCCCAAGTGTCAGTGCATCATTATCCTGTATCCCAAGTGTCAGTGTATCATTATCCTGCACCCCAAGTGTCAGTGTCATTATCCTGTACCCCAAGTGTCGGTGTGCCATTAGGGTGTCCCATCATGGAGGCGTTGCATTGCTGGAGATGTAGTTTTCGGGGTCACTATGTTATAACCTCTAATTGTCTTGACCGGCACAGATCTTTGCAGCTGCAGATTTATGGGGTGATATGTGGAGGGGAGCAGATCGCTGGCTGTACATCATTCATCTCTGTGTCTTCACTGATGAGAACTTCACATAAATCACTAGATGAAGCCTTGTGTGGAGATTACTGAATCTCTCCTTACACTTAGTCTGGTGGGAGGTGTAGTCATTATCCTGTACCCCAAGTGTCAGTGTATCATTATCCTGTCCCCCAAGTGTCAGTGTGTCATTATCCTGTCCCCCAAGTGTCAGTGTATTATTATCCTGTACCCCAAGTGTCAGTGTAGCATTATCCTGTATCCCAAGTGTCATTGTCATTATCCTGTACCCCAAGTGTCAGTGTATCATTATCCTGTCCCCCAAGTGTCAATGTGTCATTATCCTGTACCCAAGTGTCAGTGTATCATAATCCTGTCCCCCAAGTGTCAATGTGTCATTATCCTGTACCCCAAGTGCCAGTGTCATTATCCTGTACCCCAATTGTCAGTGTATCATTATCCTGTCCCCCAAGTGTCAGTGTATTATTATCCTGTACCCCAAGTGTCAGTGTAGCATTATCCTGTATCCCAAGTGTCATTGTCATTATCCTGTACCCCAAGTGTCAGTGTATCATTATCCTGTCCCCCAAGTGTCAATGTGTCATTATCCTGTACCCCAAGTGTCAGTGTATCATTATCCTGTCCCCCAAGTGTCAATGTGTCATTATCCTGTACCCCAAGTGCCAGTGTCATTATCCTGTACCCCAATTGTCAGTGTATCATTATCCTGTACCCCAAGTGTCAGTGTATCATTATCCTGTCCCCCAAGTGTCAATGTGTCATTATCCTGTACCCCAATTGTCAGTGTATCATTATGCTGTACCCCAAGTGTCAGTGTCATTATCCTCTACCCCAAGTGTCAGTGTCATTATCCTGTACCCCAAGTGTCAGTGTATCATTATCCTGTAACCCAAGTGTCAGTGTGTCATTATCCTGTACCCCAAGTGTCAGTGTATCATTATCCTGTCCCCCAAGTGTCAGTGTGACATTATCCTGCACCCCAAGTGTCAGTGTATCATTATCCTGTACCCCAAGTGTCAGTGTCATTATCCTCTACCCCAAGTGTCAGTGTCATTATCCTGTACCCCAAGTGTCAGTGTCATTATCCTGTACCCCAAGTGTCAGTGTGTCATTATCCTGTACCCCAAGTGTCAGTATGTCATTATCCTGTCCCCCAAGTGTCAGTGTCATTATCCTGTACCCCAAGTGTCAGTGTGTCATTATCCAGTACCCCAAGTGTCAGTGTGTCATTATCCTGTGCTCCAAATGTTAGTGTATTATTATCCTGCACCCCAAGTGTCAGCGTATCATTATCCTGTACCCCAAGTGTCAGTGTATCATTATCCTGTACCCCAAGTGTCAGCGTATCATTATCCTGTACCCCAAGTGTCAGTGTATCATTATCCTGTACCCCAAGTGTCAATGTGTCATTATCCTGTACCCCAAGTGTCAGCATATCATTATCCTGTGCCCCAAGTGTCAGTGTCATTATCCTGTATCCCAAGTGTCAGCGTATCATTATCCTGTATCCCAAGTGTCAGCGTATCATTATCCTGTACCCCAAGTGTCAGTGCATCATTATCCTGTATCCCAAGTGTCAGTGTATCATTATCCTGCACCCCAAGTGTCAGTGTCATTATCCTGTACCCCAAGTGTCGGTGTGCCATTAGGGTGTCCCATCATGGAGGCGTTGCATTGCTGGAGATGTAGTTTTCGGGGTCACTATGTTATAACCTCTAATTGTCTTGACCGGCACAGATCTTTGCAGCTGCAGATTTATGGGGTGATATGTGGAGGGGAGCAGATCGCTGGCTGTACATCATTCATCTCTGTGTCTTCACTGATGAGAACTTCACATAAATCACTAGATGAAGCCTTGTGTGGAGATTACTGAATCTCTCCTTACACTTAGTCTGGTGGGAGGTGTAGTACCGTGTATACTGGTCCGGTGGGAGGTGTAGTACCGTGTATACTGGTCCGGTGGGATGTGTATTACTGTGTATATTGGTCCGGTGGGAGGTGTAGTACCGTGTATACTGGTCCGGTGGGATGTGTATTACTGTGTATACTGGTCCGGTGGGAGGTGTAGTACCGTGTATACTGGTCCGGTGGGAGGTGTAGTACCGTGTATACTGGTCCGGTGGGAGGTGTAGTACCGTGTATACTGGTCCGGTGGGAGGTGTAGTTCCGTGTATACTGGTCCGGTGGGAGGTGTATTACTGTGTATATTGGTCCGGTGGGAGGTGTAGTACCGTGTATACTGGTCCGGTGGGATGTGTATTACTGTGTATACTGGTCCGGTGGGAGGTGTAGTTCCGTGTATACTGGTCCGGTGGGAGGTGTAGTACCGTGTATACTGGTCCGGTGGGAGGTGTAGTTCCGTGTATACTGGTCCGGTGGGAGGTGTATTACTGTGTATACTGGTCCGGTGGGAGGTGTAGTTCCGTGTATACTGGTCCGGTGGGAGGTGTATTACTGTGTATATTGGTCCGGTGGGAGGTGTAGTACCGTGTATACTGGTCCGGTGGGATGTGTATTACTGTGTATACTGGTCCGGTGGGAGGTGTAGTTCCGTGTATACTGGTCCGGTGGGAGGTGTAGTTCCGTGTATACTGGTCCGGTGGGAGGTGTAGTTCCGTGTATACTGGTCCGGTGGGAGGTGTAGTACCGTGTATACTGGTCCGGTGGGAGGTGTATCACTGTGTATACTGGTCCGGTGGGAGGTGTAGTACTGTGTATACTGGTCCGGTGGGAGGTGTAGTACCGTGAATACTGGTCCGGTGGGAGGTGTATTACTGTGTATACTGGTCCGGTGGGAGGTGTATTACTGTGTATACTGGTCCGGTGGGAGGTGTAGTACTGTGTATACTGGTCCGGTGGGAGGTGTAGTACCGTGAATACTGGTCCGGTGGGAGGTGTATTACTGTGTATACTGGTCCGGTGGGAGGTGTAGTTCCGTGTATACTGGTCCGGTGGGAGGTGTAGTTCCGTGTATACTGGTCCGGTGGGAGGTGTAGTTCCGTGTATACTGGTCCGGTGGGAGGTGTAGTACCGTGTATACCGGCTTTTGTCCTCGTTATACTTTGTGTTATTTCAGGCTTTGGCTCGGTGTAGTTGTCAGCTTTGATCCCGTCCACACTGCTACATACAGGTCGCTGCCGGCTCTCGGCGGTTCAGGAGTTAGTGGGGTCGGTGTTGATCATTACCTGCTCCTCCATCATCTCCTCAGACAATGACCACGTCCCCCCGGTACACGCCGGCCGCTCCTGATGTGTCCTCCAGCCACGCACAGCACACCGTCCCCTGCTTGTCCCAGATTTTGCGTCTATTTCTGGAAGCTGGTGGAGCCTTGGGGGTTTTCCGATGGGTTTGTTCCACGCACGGTTGTACGGTCCCTCTGACGTCGGCTAATAACACCGCGAGCTGCTGATCCAGCAACAACACATAATCATTAGTTCTTTTCCTGAGCCTCGGGGCGCGGAGCTCCAGCAGCAGCAAACGCCATAAATATTACACACCTGCGATTATCTTCAGAGCGCCTCATAAATAATGCCAAGACGTAACCCCCATCCCAGCAGCCGCCAGCTACAGCCCCGGATCACAGCGCTCCTCATCACACCCCCCTCTGGGGAACATAACGCCTGGAATACTGTGTATATATATATATAGAAGTGGAGATAACCGTCACCGCAACACATAACAGGCAGAGTCCCCTCACTGCTTGTCCTTGGTTTGCCCCTGCGGGGTCCGCCTTGTCCCTTCATTGCTTGTCCTTGGTTTGTCCCTGGGGGGTCCGCCATGTCCCTTCGTCGCTATCACCGCTGCAACTATACAGAACAATTCCACTTAGAATGGCTTTTTAAAGGGAACCGCTCAACAAAACGGCCCATCAGATGCCTGAGCCACTAAATAGTCCCCGCAAAGTGCCAGTCAGGGACTGGAATTCACCATCACATAAGCTCCACCCCTTTGTGGTCACATGACACGCTGGGGTATTCTGACTCCAAAGAATTGGGGAGAAATGGGAAGCCCTCATGGTAAGGAATTGGGGAGAAAAGACTTTATTCTGGCCACCTTAGAGGACCCCTTAATGTTGATAGAGGAGGATCCCAGTTCTTTGAAATAAATGGACACTGTGTAATGCTTATTTTCCCCTGTGGTGGCGCTGCAGAGAAATCAAACACTTACTGCCAGGTTTCCCCACAGATCACAGCGGATCGTCGTGGGTCTCACCTTATTTTCAAGGGATCCTTCTGAAAAGTAGGGATTGTCCGAAGCGGAGACCCCTTTAACAAACAAATATTGAAGAATAAATCGGAAGCTAGGGCTAGTGACTTAATCATTGTATAATAATAAGTTCTGCAACGTTTGTTATCCAATTCCTCACCCTTTCCAAGATCTCTGCTTGCTTTCAGTGACTGTAAACATTGGGGAAGATTTACAAATTCTATCTTAAATTCAGAAAGCATAAAACTATACTAACTGCGCCAACTTTACGCAGTACCTCGTGGTGGATGATAAATTCGGGGCACCTTTCTAGCTTTATATCACCTTTTGCTTGGCTTATTTTAGTCCTTTTTTATTGTGCTCCAGTCAAGTTTTTTCCTTCAGAGGGTGAAAAACCTGCCAGATAGCTGAGGGTTTGTTACAATGTTTCAGTGTGGGTAAAACCTTCCTGCAGTTTAGGACAGAGGAGAGTTTGTATTCTGCAAGGCTCGCACACAGAGGATAGTGTAGACTGATACATTGTAACAAACTGCAGCTCTGTGAGATAAGACATCTTGAAATTGGTGTAGAAGGCGGCAGCTGCTTAGTGGGTTTAGATTACGTAGTATGAATATGCGCAGAGATAATAACACTGCTGCGTGTCTGCGGGAAATATGGTCCTATTGTCGCTATTACTAGAGGGTGTCACCGGGAAGATGGTGAAGATGGTGATGAGCAGTTCCCCCCTCGCTGTGCGCTGCGCTCAACTAACTCCACATCATCGCAAGACAGTAAAATCATCAGAGCACATCAGATAATGTCTGCACCGTCAACCACAAACACCCCGAGTCATGTCTGTCTGATCAGTCACCACCCTGTACCGAGAGCTGCACCCAGCATACAGAAGTGGTACTGTGCATTACACCCAGTATACAGGACAGGAGAAGTGGTACTGTGCATTACACCCAGTATACAGGACAGGAGAAGTGGTACTGTGCAGTGTCCATATATACAGGATAATACAGATACTGAGAATTACACCCAGTATACAGGACAGGAGGAGTAGTACTGTGCAGTGTATATATATATAGAATAATACAGATATTGAGAATTACACCCAGTATACAGGACAGGAGAAGTGGTACTGTGCAGTGTCCATATATACAGGATAATACAGATACTGAGAATTACACCCAGTATACAGGACAGGAGAAGTGGTACTGTGCAGTGTATATATACAGAATAATACAGATACTGAGAATTACACCCAGTATACAGGACAGGAGAAGTAGTACTGTGCAGTGTCCATATATACAGAATAATACAGATACTGAGAATTACACCCAGTATACAGGACAGGAGAAGTGGTACTGTGCAGTGTATATATATATACAGAATAATATAGATACTGAGAATTACACCCAGTATACAGGACAGGAGAAGTAGTACTGTGCAGTGTATATATAGACAGAATAATACAGATACTGAGAATTACACCCAGTATACAGGACAGGAGAAGTTGTACTGTGCAATGTGTATATATACAGAATAATATAGATACTGAGAATTACACCCAGTATACAGGACAGGAGAAGTTGTACTGTGCAATGTGTATATATACAGAATAATACAGATACTGAGAATTACACCCAGTATACAGGACAGGAGAAGTAGTACTGTGCAGTGTATATATATATAGAATAATACAGATACTGAGAATTACACCCAGTATACAGGACAGAAGAACTGGTACTGTGCAGCGTGTGTGTATATACAGAATAATACAGATACTGAGAATTACACCCAGTATACAGGACAACAGACCAAAGACTGGGTATGGAACAGGGATCGATCAGGAGAAGTTGTACTGTGTATATATCAGTGAATCTTTACAAGTCACACTTTCTCATTTGCTGTCAGAATATGCCCAACCACAAGCAGCATGCAAAGCGACAGTGAATTATTAATGTGCGGGGAGAGGAGAGCAGCGAAGCGGATAATACAGCGACAGTGTGAAGTGGAGAGAGGGTATAGACACAGGTAATAGAGAGTTATGATGTGACAAATAATAAAAAAGTTATGGAAAGACACAGGTAATGTAATGTATGTACACAGTAACTCCACCAGCAGAATAGTGAGTGCAGCTCTGGAGTATAATACAGGATGTAACTCAGGATCAGTACAGGATAAGTAATGTAATGTATGTACACAGTAACTCCACCGGCAGAATAGTGAGTGCAGCTCTGGAGTATAATACAGGATGTAACTCAGGATCAGTACAGGATAAGTAATGTAATGTATGTACACAGTGACTCCACCAGCAGAATAGTGAGTGCAGCTCTGGAGTATAATACAGAATGTAACTCAGGATCAGTACAGGATAAGTAATGTAATGTATGTACACAGTGACTCCACCAGCAGAATAGTGAGTGCAGCTCTGGAGTATAATACAGAATGTAACTCTGGATCAGTACAGGATAAGTAATGTAATGTATGTACATAATGACTCCACCAGCAGAATAGTGAGTGCAGCTCTGGAGTATAATACAGGCTATAACTCAGGATCAGTACAGGATAAGTAATGTATGTACACAGTGACTCCAGGGAGGACAGAATAGTGAGTGCAGCTCTGGAGTATAATACAAGATGTAACTCTGGATCAGTACAGGATAGGATATGTAATGTATGTACACAGTGACTCCACCAGCAGAATAGTGAGTGCAGCTCTGGAGTATAATACAGGATGTAACTCAGGATCAGTACAGGATAAGTAATGTAATGTATGTACACAGTGACTCCACCAGCAGAATAGTGAGTGCAGCTCTGGAGTATAATACAGGATGTAACTCAGGACCAGTACAGGAAAAGTAATGTAATGTATACAATGTAAATCTATTAAACTATGGCAGGGAGCAGCTTATATTTACACTTCCAGAAAGATGATTTAATGTTTTTGTTTTTTTACTTTATAATTAGCGCATTGAGAGTAAAATATTTTTTATTCTGTCTGGGGAGGGGGATGGGACAGGGTTGTATACAAATCTATAAAAGTGGATATATGTTTTTTCATTTTTGTTCAGAGGGAATTTTCATCTTTTCTGACTTGTATATTGTAACATTTCAAGAAAAATAACAATATAAAAATAAAGTACAATATTATTATTACTGTCGCTACATTGAGTATAATATTATCTTCCCCGTAGACAGTAATGTATTTATATTACCACATTGAGAGTAGAAGAAAATTATTAATACATGGAGAGTAATATCGTATTATATCCTCACTGTGGGTCATATCATCTACACATTGTACCCACGGCTGTCAATTATAATGATATTACACACTACTGGGGGGGGGGGGGGGGGGGGTTACTTTACAATATATAAGATCAAGAGTGGAGGTCAACTGGTTTTGTAGAGGTCACAGGGTTCTCAGGTAATAAGGACTTATAATATCCAGCCGCCGGGTAAAGCGTTATAATAATAATAATACAGGACTATAATAGTGACACCTCAGAGCAGTATTATTAACCCTATCATTGTAAGTCAGGTGATCTGTGGAGTCGGAGCCAAAAATAGCAACTTGATTAATCCTGGGATTCCGACTTCCCGGCAATGTCCTGAGATAATTATAACCATTGACGCAAGTTTCTGCGAGACGGTTCCAGTGCGAGCGTCACTGTCCCTCCCGACAGACCAGTGCCTTTGTTTGACTTCCCTTTGTTTGACTTCCCTAATGATGAAGGAAATCTTCTACAAAGTGATTCTGACCACAGATATTAACTCTTTCTAGTGGTCTTTGAATCCTTGTGTCATGCTCCGCCCCTTGGGACTTGCACTGGTCATGACACAATGTATCAGATTTGCCTGGAGTGTTCCTTTAATATCAAGTTTTTGAGGTTGTCAGATCCCCAGAGCTTCAAACAATGCAAAAATCAACACACGACGCGGTCCATTGAAAGACCACAATAGTTGAGACCCCCTCGTTAGTAACAAATATAGAAATTAACCCTACGATTAAGTCACCCCAATAACGCCACCTGCACCCATCTAGCCCATGGTATTTCCAATCAACAGTAGTCATTAGGGACCAGCTCAATACAGTCTCTTCTATCTATCCGATCTGAAACCCCCTGTGGGACACCCACTAGGCACCTACTACTAAGGACTGACACCCATTTTCCCGCCAATACAATCCTATAGTTTGAAGTGTGGGTGGAGAGCTGAGACCCCTGAGGATACACAGGGAGAACATACAAACTCCATACAGATGTGGTCCCTGCTCAGACTAATACCCAGGACCCCAAGACAACAATGCGGAGCCGCCATGTCACCTTCTGTATAGCGTGATTGGCCGCCAAGAAGTATAATCCGCTATATCCCTGGTGTAACATTGGCGCCGCACGTGGAGGTTGTATCCGGACTCCTCACTAGGACTTGACGTATGGCGTTAGAATGATTTGATGTTTGGGGGTCTCGTGGAGGACTGGGGTTCATGTCCCACCAGAAGTCACGCAGAGAGAGCGCCGCGTGTGAAAAGTATTTACTAACGAGATCCCAAACGCCTCCTAATTGATATGAACAATGAAGGTTCTGCTCTTATTATCAGCAGCGGGAAAGAGAGTGCTCAGAGGAAAACTGAGAGACCGCAAGGGATGAGAATAAGAGACAGAGGATCAGGGAGACAGGGACAGAAAGACTGAGAGACAGCAGGGGATGAGAATGAGAGTCAGAGGATCAGAGAGACAGGCACAGAAAGACTGAGAGACAGCAGGGGATGAGAATAAGAGACAGAGGATCAGAGAGACAGGGACAGAAAGACTGAGAGACAGCAGGGGATGAGAATGAGAGACAGGGACAGAAAGACTGAGAGACAGAAAGACTGAGAGACAGCAGGGGATGAGAATAAGAGACAGAGGATCAGAGAGACAGGGACAGAAAGACTGAGAGACAGCAGGGGATGAGAATGAGAGACAGGGACAGAAAGACTGAGAGACAGAAAGACTGAGAGACAGAGGATCAGAGAGACAGGGATAGAAAGACTGAGAGACAGCAGGGGATGAGAATAAGAGACAGAGGATCAGAGAGACAGGGACAGAAAGACTGAGAGACAGCAGGGGATGAGAATAAGAGACAGAGGATGAGAGAGACAGGGACAGAAAGACTGAGAGACAGCAGGGCATGAGAATGAGAGACAGGGACAGAAAGACTGAGAGACAGAAAGACTGAGAGACAGCAGGGGATGAGAATGAGAGTCAGAGGATCACAGAGACAGGCACAGAAAGACTGAGAGACAGCAGGGAAATAGAGACTGAGAGAGACAGAGGATCCGGGAGGCTGGAACAGAGAGACAGCAGGGGAACTAAGAGATAGAGAAACAGCAGGGAAATAGAGACCGTGAGACAGCAGGTGAACAGAGAGACACCGGGGAACAGAGAAACTGAGAGACATCAGGTGAATAGAGAGGCAGCAGGGAATAGAGACTGAGAGACAACGGGAACTGAGAGACGAGGGGAATAAAGAGCAGAGAGACAGCAGGGGAACTGAGAGAGTGAGAAACAAAGGAGCAGAGAGATGGGAATAGAAAGACAGCAGAGGAACGGAGAGTGAGAAAGACAATGGAGAAGCAGAGAGACCGAGAGAGACAGCAGGAGAACAGGGAGACCGAGAGAGACAGCAGGGGAACAGAGAGACCGAGAGAGACAGCAGGAGAACAGGGAGACCGAGAGAGACAGCAGGGGAACAGGGAGACCGAGAGAGACAGCAGGGGAACAGAGAGACCGAGAGAGACAGCAGGGGAACAGAGAGACCGAGAGAGACAGCAGGAGAACAGGGAGACCGAGAGAGACAGCAGGGGAACAGGGAGACCGAGAGAGACAGCAGGGGAACAGAGAGACCGAGAGAGACAGCAGGGGAACAGAGAGACCGAGAGAGACAGCAGGAGAACAGGGAGACCGAGAGAGACAGCAGGAGAACAGGGAGACCGAGAGAGAAAGCAGGGGAACAGGGAGACCGAGAGAGACAGCAGGGGAACAGAGAGACCGAGAGAGACAGCAGGGGAACAGGGAGACCGAGAGAGACAGCAGGGGAACAGGGAGACCGAGAGAGACAGCAGGGGAACAGGGAGACCGAGAGAGACAGCAGGGGAACAGGGAGACCGAGAGAGACAGCAGGGGAACAGGGAGACCGAGAGAGACAGCAGGGGAACAGGGAGACCGAGAGAGACAGCAGGGGAACAGAGAGACCGAGAGAGACAGCAGGAGAACAGGGAGACCGAGAGAGACAGCAGAGGAACAGGGAGACCGAGAGAGACAGCAGGGGAACAGGGAGACCGAGAGAGACAGCAGGGGAACAGGGAGACCGAGAGAGACAGCAGGAGAACAGGGAGACCGAGAGAGACAGCAGGAGAACAGGGAGACCGAGAGAGACAGCAGGGGAACAGGGAGACCGAGAGAGACAGCAGGGGAACAGGGAGACCGAGAGAGACAGCAGGGGAACAGGGAGACCGAGAGAGACAGCAGGAGAACAGGGAGACCGAGAGAGACAGCAGGAGAACAGGGAGACCGAGAGAGACAGCAGGAGATATAGAGACTAAAGGGGGTTTTACACCGGACGATTTTCGGGCTCATAGAACGCTCGTTGCTGATAATTGCGCTGTGTAAACAGGGCAGCGATCAGCAGATGAACGAGCGAACGCCGGATCATCTGCTGGTTGTATCATTTTTAAAAAGTTCAATATTCTTGTTGTCGGCAGCTCATCTTGGTGTAAACAGGGAGATGCGCTGCCGACATGATAATAATGTATGGGGACGAGCGATCAGAGTAATGACCACTCGTCCCCATCCATAGATCCGTGTGACAGGAGCAAACGAGCGCCGATCAATGATGTCTCGTTGATGGCGCTCGCTGCATCGGCTGATTATCACCCGGTGTAATAGGGCCTTATGACAGGCTGGGAAATAGACAAACTGAAAGTAGCAGCAAAAAATAGACTGATGGAGAACAGAATACAAATCCCTGACTTCCTGGAGCCTATTGACACTTTTCTGTCCATTACCTCCCATTCATTGCAGCTGCCATAAAGCAGATACACCCTGCAGAACCGACAATACAGACAATACTGGAAAGATGTTTGTGTCCCAAGGACATCTTTAAAAAGAAAACACAATCTTTATGAGGGTATTCTGACCATATACATTTTCTTAAAAAATGTCTGATAAGTGTGAGTCCGACCACAAGGACCTCTGGGACAAGGGGGATACCAGGACACCCCCCCCCCCCTTGTGCCAAACAGAATGGCTCATCGATGGCAGCCAAGAAAAGGAGGAGAAGAAAGTGTGAGCGGCTGGGCATGTACGGGGCTCTCTTCAGTGTACAGGTCCTTCTCTATGAATTACAATATCATCAAAGAGTTCATTTATCTCAGTAATTCAGTTCAGAAAGTGTCTCGTATATTCTATAGATTCATCACACACAGAGGGATCTCGTATATTCTATAGATTCATCACACACAGAGGGATCTCGTATATTCTATAGATTCATCACACACACAGAGGGATCTCGTATATTCTATAGATTCATCACACACAGAGGGATCTCGTATATTCTATAGATTCATCACACACGGAGGGATCTCGTATATTCTATAGATTCATCACACGCAGAGGGATCTCGTATATTCTATAGATTCATCACACACAGAGGGATCTCGTATATTCTGTAGATTCATCACACACAGAGGGATCTCGTATATTCTGTAGATTCATCACACACAGAGGGATCTCGTATATTCTATAGATTCATCACACGCAGAGGGATCTCGTATATTCTATAGATTCATCACACGCAGAGGGATCTCGTATATTCTATAGATTCATCACACACAGAGGGATCTCGTATATTCTATAGATTCATCACACGCAGAGGGATCTCGTATATTCTATAGATTCATCACACACAGAGGGATCTCGTATATTCATCACACGCAGAGGGATCTCGTATATTCTATAGATTCATCACACGCAGAGGGATCTCGTATATTCTATAGATTCATCACACGCAGAGGGATCTCGTATATTCTATAGATTCATCACACGCAGAGGGATCTCGTATATTCTATAGATTCATCACACACAGAGGGATCTCGTATATTCTATAGATTCATCACACGCAGAGGGATCTGTTTCCAGCAGTTTTTCTTTTAATGTTGATGATTATGCGAACAGTTACTGAAAACCGCTCGGCCTGCAACCTATCAGGTGCAGGGACTGGACCTCTGCGTAGGCCGGCGCGATGATGTCACTGGATCATGCCGGCCTACGCAAGGGTCCCGTCAGCGTTGAGGAGGCTGTGGAGAAGCTCCGTTCCTCGCGGGATTGGGGCCTAGGGGAGTATGATTTTTTTTTTGTTTTATTTTGGGGGCGCTAGCTTCAAGGGAGAGGTGGGGGTGCTATCTACAGGGGGGCTGCATGGTACTATCTTTAAGGGAAATGTGGGGAGCGCTATCTACAACGTGAATCTGTATGGCACTATTGACAAGGGGAAGGTGTATGGCACTATATACAGGGGGCTGTATGGCACTATACAAGGGGGAGGTGGGGCACTATCTACAGGAGGCTGTATGGCACTACAGACAAGTAGGGGTAGTATCTACAGGGGGGGCTGTATGGCACTATACAAGGGGGAGGTGGGGGGCATTATCTACAGGGGGGCTGTATGGCACAATCTACAGGGGGGGCTGTATGGCACAATCTGCAGGGGGGTCTGTATGGCACAATCTACAGGGGGGCTGTATGGCACTATCTACAGGTTTGGCTGTATGGCACAATCTGCAGGGGGGTCTGTATGGCACTATCTACAGGTTTGGCTGTATGTCAGAATCTATAGGGGGGGCTGTATGGCACTATCTACAGGTTTGGCTGTATGGCAGAATCTACAGGGGGGCTGTATGGCACTATCTCAACAGGGTGGCACTATCTACAAGGGGGGTGTGTGTGGCACCCAGGGGAGGAGGGGGGCCCAGTCAAAAGTTTGCTATGGGGCCCAGTGTTTCCTAGTTACGTCCCTGAGTGCGCGTGCCGGGCTGAAGCTGTGAGCGTCCCCGTCAGGATGACAGCGGTATTTCATCCAGGCCATAAATCAGAGTGAGTATTTCTGACAGGTGGGATCCCGCGCTCCTGTTATTTCGTTATTTAGAGGTTGGGTAATTGTCTCTTGATTCGGCGCTATTACTGAATTCATCTTGTCCCGCTTGGCCGAATGTCAGAGCCGTGACGGAGTTTCAGGGCCGCCATCAGGAATTTCAGGGCCCCCTACAGCTAAATTTTCTGGGCCCCCCTACCGTGGCACCGCCTGTTAACGGTACTCCGTCCAGTACTATATCATGGTACCCAGGGCCGCCATCAGGGGGGGTATTAGGGGTACTGATGTGAGAGGCCCGGCCAAACCTAATTGAAAGGGGGGCCCGGCAACTGCCGCGACTTGCCTTTGGTAGAAAAAAAAGAGGCCCCTGCAATGGGGCCCGTTTTTTTCACCAAAAGAATGTCATGAGCTGCGGGCCCCCCTTTCAATTAGGTTTGGCCAGGCCTCTCACATCAGTACCCCTAATACCCCCCCTGATGGCGGCCCTGGGTAGCATGGGGGTCGTCAAACACCGCCGCCCGTGCGACCGATCACGCGCACCCGCAAACTCCCGCGCATGCGCTCCGGCGACCGCCTGGAACCGCGCACCGAATTTTGAGGCAGATTTTGACCTGCCCACACTATCTTGCCGCGTTTTTTGCCCGCGGCGATTGAGGACAGCAGACAGAAAACGCAGCGAAAAATGCATTTTCTGCCTCCCATTGATTTCGATGGGAGGTCAGAGGCGGAACCGCGGCAAGAAAGGACGTGCTGCTTCTTCTTTTTTCCGCGACTGGCTCCCATTGATTTCAGATTAAATCAATGGGAGGCGGTTTTGGAAGTTTTTTGGTGCTGATTCTGACGCCGTGTCCGAGTCAATATCAAGTAGAATTTGGAATTATTTTTTTTTGTGAACCAGCTTAAAAACACACAAAACTTTTGTGTTCGGGCCTGTTCACATCACCGTTCACTTCCGCTCCGTGGTTCCATCTGAGGTTTCTGTCGGGTGAACCCCGCAACGGAAAGTGAAAGTGACAGCACAGCTTCCGTTTCCATCACCATTAGCGCAGTCGACTGCGCTATTGATTCCGTCCGAAAACCAGCCGGAATGGTGACGAACGGAAACCATTAGCGATATTTCCGTCACCATTGAGATCAATAGTGACTGAAACGGAAGCTGTGCTATCACTTTCACTTTCCGTTGCGGGGTTCACCCGACAGAAACCTCAGACGGAACCCCGGAACGGGAGCGAACGGTGATGTGAACAGGCCCGAACACAAAAGTTTTGTATTTTTTTAAGCTGGTTCACAAAAGAAAATAATTCCAAATTCTACTGGACCAATTGCCTATTTAGAGACCGGCAGCAGCTCCAGGAGCGACATCATAAGGGACACACTAGGCGGATATGCTGAGTAAAACTACACAGCTTATCTGCCCCGGTAGCCGCAGGGAATTCTGCCAGCAAAACCACACCAAATAGTGGCGCAGGTTTCGTGAGGCGTGTCCGCTGCGGGAATCCTGCAGGGAAAAAAAAGTTTAGACTTACCCCGGCCGTAGTCCTGGTGACGCATCTCTCTCTTCTGAACGTAGCCCCGCCTCCTGGGATGACGCTGTAGACCATGTGACCGCTGCAGCAGTCACATGGGATGAAACGTCATGACAGGAGGCGGGGCTGCGCTAAGAATAGAGGATCGCGTCACCAGGACTACGGCCGGAGCAAGTCTAGACTTTATCAATTTAAAAAAGTGCCTTTTTTTTTTTTCCTCATGTGTGATTTCTGCGGCAGAACCGCAGCATTTCCGCAACAGAGGAGCAGCGATTCCAGAGAATAAATTGACACGCTGCGGCTTAAAAAGCCAAAAAGCCACACGGCAGGTCCATTTTTTTTGCAGCGTGTGAATGAGATTTGTTAAAATCTCATCCGCTCTGCTGCGACTGTAATACGCTGCGGATTATCCACAATAAAATGTGTTGCATAAAATCCGCAGCGTTCATGCCTAGTGTGTTCTACCCTAAGGCCGGATTTACACAAGTGTGTGCTTTTTGCGCGCGCAAAAGGTCCATAACAGCTCCGTGTGTCAGCAGCGTATGATGCGCGGCTGCGTGATTTTCGCGCAGCCGCCATTATTATGACACTCTGTTTGTATGTTTGTAGCACGCGGTTCTTTTCTGTTTTCATTCATAGTTTATACTCCTGGGAAGTGCTGGGCGTGATTTTCGCGCACCCATTGACTTCAATGGGTGCGTGATGCGCGAACAATGCACAAATATCGGACATGTCGTGAGTTTTACGCAGCGGACACACGGACACACGCTGCGTGAAAATCACTGACAGTCTGAACGACCCCATAGAGTAACATAGGTCCGTGCGAGGCGCGTGAAAATCACTGACAGTCTGAACGGCCCCATAGAGTAACATAGGTCCGTGCGAGGCGCGTGAAAATCACGCACGTTGCACGGATGTATTACACGTTCGTCTGAATAAGCCCTAACAATAAGGCCCAGTTCACAGAGTTTTTGGGCCTTGATAATGACTCGGACACTGCGTCAGAATCAGCACCAAACAACTTCCAAAACCGCCTCCCATTGATTTAATCTGAAATCAATGGGAGCCAGTCGCGGAAAAAAGAAGAAGCAGCACGTCCTTTCTTGCCGCGGTTCCGCCTCTGACCTCCCATCGAAATCAATGGGAGGCAGAAAATGCATTTTTCGCTGCGTTTTCTGTCTGCTGTCCTCAATCGCCGCGGGCAAAAAACGCAGCAAAAAAACGCGGCAAGATAGTGTGGGCAGGTCAAAATCTGCCTCAAAATTCTTTAAGGAATTTTGAGGCAGATTTTTTTTTGCCTGCAAAATACTGTGTGAACAGGGCCATACATGATCAGCACTTTGAGATAATTTACTCACTGTGTCAGAAGAGCTGCTGCTCCCACTCCAGTCCTCTTCCGGCGATGTCTTCCAGGCGAGGTCTTCGGTCCAGACGTCCAGTCCTTCACCTCCAGCCAGGCTCCAGGTAAGTTTTGTCCATGTGTGTCCGCGGCTGCGCGTGCTTCGTTCGCGGGTGCGCGCGCGGCCGATCGCGGGTGCGCGCGCGGCGATCGCGGGTGCGCGCGCGGGCGATCGCGGGTGCGCGGGCGGTCTCCAGTGCGGGCGTTCGTGGGTGCGCGCTCGCGAGTGCGCACGCGCGGGAGTTTCCTTGGGCGCGCGATCGGGTGCGCGCGCGCGGGCGGACGTTTTGACGGCCCCCCATGACGAGGGGAGGGGGCCCGCAGCAGCAGCAGCTCACGACATTCTTTTGGTGACAAAAACGGGCCCCATTGCAGGGGCCCGTTTTTTCCTTTCCTACCAAAAGAATGTCGCGGCAGTTGCCGGGCCCCCCTTTCAATTAGGTTTGGCCGGGCCCCTCACACCACTACCCCTAATACCCCCCTGATGGCGGCCCTGCGGAGTTTCATCTGTCACCGGGAGGCATGGAGAACCTGTGGGCAGCAGGCGGGGGGGGGTGAGGAGATGTGCAGTCCGTTCACCTCGTCCCTCATCTCAGGGTGATTAACTATTCATTGTTCCAGGACGCAGTGTTCTCCTCACTCCACCTTGGAACGTCCCATGAGCTCCTCTCCACCACCGCTACCAACGTCTCTTCTCATTAAACAGTTTTCTAGTTTTATATAAATGAAGCTTAATCTCTGGATAAATGAAAAGTTCTACAACTTTCTAATATAATTTGTGTTTTAATTCTTCACCATTTTTAATATTTGTTTGCTGTCAGTGAATGATAACCCTCTTGTTTACATAGGCAGCAAATCCTGTGCACAGCTAGTCCTGCTGTCAGCTGAGAAGTGGATACAATGTATCAGTTTAGACAATGCTCTTGCACTCCAGACTGATACATTGTAACAAACTAGCAGAGAGATTTGTGCTGCTGCTGTTGTGTTTAGATCACAGATCATTGTCTAGACTGGAGACATTTGTAGCCACTTCTCAGCTGTGTACAGGGTTTGCTGCCTCTGAATGTAAACCAGAGTGTTCTCATTCACTGACAGCAAGCAAATATCTTAAAAATGGTAAGCTGGAATCAGAAGCACCTTATTTATGAATGAGATGCGCCTCTTAATAAATGAGGAGTATCTTTGGCCATCCGTGCGCCAGAAATTCAATCATGGCCGTTTCTGGTGTAAATTCTAGTAAATTTGTCGGACTGCGGGAGGCTCCGCCTTATCCACTAAGCTCCGTCCACTTTTTGATAAAGTCCTGTGATTTTTTTCCAGAAATTTTGACTTTTACGGTGTATGAACCTTTTTTTATCCCAGAAAACCGTCATAAAATGAATGATCAATTCCCACCAATGGATATAAGGCTCTATTCACACAACAGGGTCCGAGTGTCTTGGCCGTTTTGCATCTGTTTTTTTCCCTGTCCGTTTTAAGAACGGATGAATTTCATTTGTACATTTTTTCTCACACACTTCCCTTTGTAGATACTGCCACAGCCCCCCTATAAAGTAGTGCCACACAGCCCCCTGTAGATAGTGCCACACAGCCCCCCTTGTAGATAGTGCCACACAGCCCCCCTATAAAGTAGTGCCACACAGCCCCCCCTGTAGATAGTGCCACACAGCCCCCCTTGTAGATAGTGCCACACAGCCCCCCTTGTAGATAGTGCCACACAGCCCCCCTTGTAGATAGTGCCACACGGCCCCCTTGTAGGTATTGCCCTGCGGCCCCTCTGTAGGCAGTGCCACGCGGCCCCTCTGTAGGTAGTGCCACACAGACACCCTGTAGGTATTACCACACAGACACCCTGTAGGTATTACCACACAGACACCCTGTAGGTAGTACCACACAGCCGCCCTGTAGGTAATGCCACACAGCCCCCTTTGTATGTAGTGTTACACAGCCCCCTGTAGGTAATGCCACACAGCCCCCTGTAGGTAATGCCACACAGCCCCCTGTAGGTAATGCCACACAGCCCCCTGTAGATAATGCCACACAGCCCCCTGTAGGTAATGCCACACAGCCCCCTGTAGGTAATGCCACACAGCCCCCTGTAGATAATGCCACACAGCCCCCTGTAGGTAATGCCACACAGCCCCCTGTAGGTAATGCACCACAGCCCCCCTGTAGGTAATGCCACACAGACCCCCTTTTACATAGCATCCCCCCCCCCTTAGATGGCACTCCCCTACCTTTCTGTAGATAGTGCCACTGTAGCGGACCGTTCCGGGAGAAGTCCCTGACTTCAATGTCCGTATATGGACAGTGAAGTCATGGACTTCTCCTGGAGCGAAAACACCGGCAATAGCGCCGGGGATTCTGCTTCAGGGGTAGGGGACCGCTCCAGGAGAAGTCCGTGATGTGACTGTCTATATATAGTCAGCGAAGTTAGGGACTTCTCCTGGAGCAGAATCCCCGACCACAGCTTCAGCAACGCTGTGGCCGGGGATTAGGGAATCCGCTCCTACAGGGAGCAAAAAGATACCCTCCCCCTCCTCCTCACATGCACTTCGCACTAGGAGGAGGAGAAGACAGCGAGCAAGTGACTGCCCTGCTTTACACAGCCCCATAGACTTCTATGGGAGCCGTTTGGCTGGGAGAACGGCCGAAAAAAGGGCATGTTCCATTTTTTAAAAAATGGGCCATGTGAATAGCCCCATTTGGGGTCTATTGTGTCTACTGCGGCCGTTCAAAAAAACGTCCGTCACACGGCCGGAAATCCCTGTCATGTGAATAGGGCCTTAGAAAGCTGCAGAACCAGTCAAAATGTTCTCTCATCATGGCCCGGGCATTACATGGGACAAACAAATTGGGGTCTATTTATGTGGCTAGACTTTTTGCTCTCTGTCCTTGTGCCACATTTCTCTCTACCTCTGTTCTTTCCAAATCTTTGTATCTTTCCTCTGAACTTCTGTCTCTCCTGTGTCTGCTTACACCGTGTTCCAAATTATTCTGCACATTGGATTTAAGTGTCATAAACATTTAATTATTAGTTTTTCAATGAAACTCATGGATGGTTTTGTGTCTTAGGGCTCTTTGGATCATTGTAATCAATCTCAGACACCTGTGATAATTAGTTTGCCAGGTGTGCCCAATCAAAGGAAAACTACTTAAAGAGGCTCTGTCACCAGATTTTGCAACCCCTATCTGCTATTGCCTGTGATCGGCGCTGCAATGTAGATTACAGTAACGTTTTTATTTTTAAAAAACAAGCATTTTTGGCCAAGTTATGACCATTTTCGTATTTATGCAAATGAGGTTTGCAAAAGTACAAGTGGGCGTGTTTAAAAGTAAAAGTACAACTGGGCGTGTATTATGTGCGTACATCGGGGCGTGTATTATGTGCGTACATCGGGGCGTGTATTATGTGCGTACATTGGGGCGTGTTTACTACTTTTACTAGCTGGGCGTTCTGATGAGAAGTATCATCCACTTCTCTTCACAACGCCCAGCTTCTGGCAGTGCAGATCTGTGACGTCACTCACAGGTCCTGCATCGTGTCGGCACCAGAGGCTACAGTTGATTCTGCAGCAGCATCAGCGTTTGCAGGTAAGTAGCTACATCGACTTACCTGCAAACGCCGATGCTGCTGCAGAATCATCTGTAGCCTCTGGTGCCGATGTGTCCTCGCTCGTCTGACACGATGCAGGACCTGTGAGTGACGTCACAGCGTGATCTCTCGAGAACACGCTGTGTCTGCACTGCCAGAAGCTGGGCGTTCTGAAGAGAAGTGGATGACACTTCTATACACAACGCCCAGCTAGTAATAGTAGTAAACACGCCCCGATGTACGCACATAATACACGCCCAGTTGTACTTTTACTTTTCAACACGCCCAGTTGTACTTTTGCAAGCCTCATTTGCATAAATACGAAAATGGTCATAACTTGGCCAAAAATGCTCGTTTTTTAAAAATAAAAACGTTACTGTAATCTACATTGCAGCGCCGATCTGCTGCAATAGGAGATAGGGGTTGCAAAATCTGGTGACAGAGCCTCTTTAAAGGGAATGTGTCGCTAGAACATTTTTTTTTTTTTTTTTTAGTTAAACAGTTAGTGTATAAGTGATTACACATTGTTCTAATTTTTTTACGAGTCAGGAAATATTATAAATTAGATTCTAATTTATAACATTTCCCTCTGCTGGTCACTAGAGGGAGCAATTCCCAAAATTGCAGCATTGGCATGTGGTAAAGCAACCACATTGCTTTATGCTGCAAAATTTGAGAAAACTCACTCGCTCTAGTGTGCTCACACAATCCCCCCTCCCTTATCCTGGCTAGTGCCAGGAGAAAGGAGGGGATTGAACGGTCAAACCTCCTACACTGTGTGTCGCCATTTTTTGAGCTAACACACAGTGTAGTAGGTTTACATACAGTAGTAAACACACAGTAAAACACGTACATACACAGACCTAACTTACCTGCTCCTGCCGCCGCCGCTCCCTCCGGTCCGTCCACTCCGTCTGCTCCCTCCGCTCCAAGTGCACAAGTCCGGAAGCCGCGACCGGAAGTAGTAATCTTACTGTCCGGCCGCGGCTTCTGGTCTACAAGAAAATGGCGCCGGACGTCACTCGGCCGAAGACCTTCAATTTGGACTGTGTGGGAGCGGCGCATGCGCCGTTCCCACACAGACGGCGTACAGCATAGTGGATGGAACGGGCCCTGTTCGCATTCACTATGGGGCTGTATGTGCCGTATTCCATGTCTGTATGTGTCATTAATCGACACATACAGAGATGGAAAAAAAAAATGGCAGCCCCCATAGAGAAGAAAAAGTTAAAAAATAAAAAAAAGTAAAACACAAACACACAAATAAATAAAACATGTTTTAATAAAACACTAAAAGCAAATAGATATATTTTTTTTCCGTGACACTGGTCCTTTAAGAAGGACATTCCACATTATTAAGTAGGCCACAGGTTTCTAGCAATATGGGAAAGAAAAAGGATCTCTCTGCTGCCGAAAAGCGTGAAATAGTGCAATACCTTGGACAAGGTATAAAAACATTGGATATTTCAAGAAAACTTAAGCGTGATCATCGTACTGTGAAAAGATTTGTGGCTGATTCAGAGCACAGACGGGTTCATTCAGATAAAGGCATAATAAGGAAGGTTTCTGCCAGACAAATTAATAGGATTAGGAGAGCAGCTGCTAAAATGCCATTGAAAAGCAGCAAACAGGTATTTGAAGCCGATGGTGCCTCTGGAGTCCCGCAAACCTCAAGGTGTAGGATCCTCCAGAGGTTTGCAAGTGTGCACAAAGCTATTATTTGGCCACCGATAAACAATGCTCACAAGCAGAAACGGTTGCAGTGGGCTCAGAAATACATGAAGAATAATTTTCAAACCGTGTTGTTTACTGATGAGTGCCGTGCAACCCTGGATGGTCCAGATGGATGGAGTAGTGGATGGTTGGTGAATGGCCACCATGTCCCAACAAGGCTGCGACGTCAGCAAGGAGGTGGCGGAGTCATGTTTTGGGCTGGAATTATGGGGAGAGAGCTGGTAGGCCCCTTTAGGGTCCCTGACGGTGTGAAAATTACCTCTGCAAAGTACGTAGAGTTTATGACTGACCACTTTCTTCCGTGGTACAAAAAGAAGAACCGTGCCTTCCGTAGCAAAATTATCTTCATGCATGACAATGCGTCATCTCATGCTGCAAAGAATACCTGTAATGATAGGGATAGGGAAACGGATAAGTGAGCCCTAATCCACCCGCCACTCTGTCCCTGCCTACTTGCAACGACACGCCCTAGGCGACGGGGTACAACTGGGCGGCGGTCCCTACGCTCAGTAAGTGCACGAGACAAAAAGACAAGGGTACACAAAGCTAAGGGAAATGGGGCAGTTGCCCACGGCAACACCGTGAGCAACAAGAGAGGAGAACGAGCCGAGTCAAACCAGGAGAGCACGAGGTACCAAACGCAGAGCAGGAGAGTAGTCAGTAAACCGGGGTCAATATGGAGCAGGATCAAATAGTCAGAAGCTGTAGCTGGGCCAGGAAACCACACGAGATGAATCACAAGCAAGGAGGAACAGGAAAGGCAGTTATAAATAGACAGAGGGCGGGAGCTAGAGGAGTCTGGCCAGGCTGCGATAGGCTCTCCCACTCCTAAGCCTGCCAGCCTGAGTGGTGGAAGATGGAGTCAGTCTCAGAGACATAGACTCAGGTGAAGGCTGACTACCTATGGGCGTTAACCCCGAAGCTGTGCCTGGCAGATCCTTTACAGTACCCCCCCCCCCCCTTTTATGAGGGGCCACCGGACCCTTTCTAAGTGGACCTGGTTTATTGGGGAAACGAAGGTGGAACTTCCTGACCAATACCCCAGCGTGAACATCCCGAGCGGGTACCCAAGTCCTCTCCTCAGGCCCGTATCCTCTCCAATGGACCAGGAACTGGAGGGAGCCTTGGACCATCTTACTGTCCACAATCTTGGCCACCTCAAATTCCACCCCCTCAGGGGTGAGAACGGGAACAGGAGGTTTCCTCGAGGGAGCCAAGGACGGGGAGCAGCATTTAAGGAGGGAGGCATGAAACACGTCGTGTATTCGAAAAGATGGGGGCAACTCCAGTCGGAAGGAGACAGGATTGAGGACTTCAATGACCTTATACGGCCCAATAAACCGGGGAGCAAATTTCTTGGACGGGACCTTAAGGCGCAAGTTCCTAGACGATAACCACACCAGATCCCCGACCATAAACAAGGGGTTAGCAGAACGTCTTCTATCAGCCTGAGTTTTTTGTACGCTCTGGGACGCCTCTAAGTTCTTCTGAACCTGGGCCCAGACTGTGCACAGTTCCCGATGAACGACCTCTACCTCGGGATTGTTGGAACTACCAGGTGAAATGGAGGAGAACCGTGGATTAAACCCAAAATTGCAGAAAAAGGGGGAGACCCCTGACGAGTTACTGACCCGGTTATTAAGGGAAAATTCGGCGAGGGGAATGAATGAGACCCAATCATATTGACAGTCATAGATAAAACACCTTAAATATTGTTCTAGAGATTGATTAGTCCTCTCGGTTTGGCCATTAGTTTCAGGATGAAAAGCAGAGGAGAAGGACAGATCAATCTCCAACTTTTTACAGAAGGCTCTCCAAAACAATGAAACAAATTGTACCCCTCTGTCCGAAACAATATTGACAGGGACCCCATGGAGACGCAGGATGTGTTTGACAAACAAGGTAGCTAACGTCTTGGCATTGGGTAGTTTCTTGAGGGGCACAAAGTGGCACATCTTACTGAAGCGGTCTACTACAACCCACACCACCGACTTGCCTTGAGATGGAGGCAAATCGGTAATAAAATCCATGGAGATATGGGTCCAAGGTCTCTGGGGAATGGCCAAAGAACGTAGTAAGCCCGCTGGTCGGGACCTGGGAGTCTTGGACCTAGCACAAACCTCACAAGCGGCGACGTAGGCCTTAACGTCTTTAGGCAACCCAGGCCACCAATAGTTTCTAGCAATGAGGTGTTTGGTACCCAGGACGCCTGGATGACCAGATAGTGCAGAGTCATGATTTTTCCTAAGTACCCTTAGCCGGAATTGCAGGGAAACAAACAGCTTGTCCTCAGGAAGGTTCCCGGGAGCTGAACCTTGATCAGCCGCAATTTCTGAGACTAAATCAGAATCAATAGAAGAAATGATTATACCAGGAGGCAGAATACAAGCAGGATCTTCCTCTGAAGGGGGGCTGGCCATGAAGCTATGCGTTAATATTTTTAGACCCAGCCCTATAGGTAACGAAAAAGTTTAATCTGGTAAAAAATAGCGCCCATCGAGCTTGTCTCGGGTTTAGCCTCCGGGCAGATTCTAGGAAAACCAGATTCTTGTGGTCGGTAAGGACCGTTACCTGGTGCCTAGCCCCCTCCAGGAAGTGGCGCCACTCTTCAAATGCCCATTTAATGGCTAAGAGTTCGCGGTTGCCAATATCATAGTTACTCTCAGTGGGCGAAAACTTCCTGGAGAAGTAGGCACAGGGACGGAGATGGGTGAGGGACCTGGTACCCTGGGACAAGACAGCCCCCACTCCCACCTCGGATGCGTCAACTTCCACGATAAATGGCTCCATTTGGTTGGGCTGAACCAGCACCGGGGCCGATAAAGCACTTCTTAAGGACCTCAAAAGCCTGGACAGCCTCAGGAGGCCAGTGGAGGAGATCGGCACCTTTGCGAGTGAGGTCCGTAAGAGGCTTAGCGATGACCGAGAAGTTAGCAATAAATCTCCTGTAATAATTAGCGAACCCCAAGAAACACTGTAACACCTTCAGGGAGGCAGGTTGGACCCATTCTGCCACAGCCTGGACCTTGGCGGGGTCCATGCGGAATTCATGAGGAGTGAGGATTTGACCCAAAAATGGTATCTCCTGTACCCCAAACACACATTTTTCGGTTTTCGCAAACAGTTTGTTTTCCCGAAGGACCTGGAGCACCTTCCTGACATGCTCAATGTGGGAGGACAAGTCCTTGGAAAACACCATTATGTCATCAAGGTACACTACAAGAAATACCCCCAGGTAATCCCTTAAAATCTCATTTATGAAATTCTGGAAGACCGCAGGAGCATTACACAACCCAAAGGGCATGACGAGGTATTCGAAATGACCTTCGGGCGTGTTAAACGCAGTCTTCCACTCATCCCCCTCTTTGATGCGGATAAGGTTATACGCCCCGCGTAGATCAAACTTAGAGAACCATTGGGCCCCCTGAACCTGATTAAAGAGATCAGGAATCAAAGGAAGGGGATACTGGTTCCTTACAGTGACCTTATTCAAGTTACGGTAGTCAATGCATGGCCTAAGACCACCATGCTTCTTCCCTACGAAGAAGAAGCCAGCACCTACCGGAGAAGTAGGGGGGCGAATGTAACCCTTGGCCAGGCATTCCTGGATATACTCTCTCATGGCTTCACGTTCGGGACAAGAAAGATTAAATATCCTACCCTTAGGGAGCTTAGCTCCTGGTACCAATTCGATAGCGCAATCGTATTCTCTATGAGGAGGTAACACTTCGGAGGCCTCCTTAGAGAAAACATC
Organism: Rhinoderma darwinii; assembly: GCF_050947455.1. NCBI lineage: Eukaryota > Metazoa > Chordata > Amphibia > Anura > Rhinodermatidae > Rhinoderma > Rhinoderma darwinii. Next base: position 340,142,500 of record NC_134691.1, on the reverse strand, counting down.
AGCGAAGTCCTGAACAAACTCAGGTAGCGTGTTCACCTCCTCAGGGGGAGAAATAGAATTAACAGCAAAACATGACGTCAAGCATTTATTACCCCATTTGGTAAGCTTGCTGTGTAAAATAACCATTAGCAAGAGGAGTGGAGTCGATACCCACTACCGGGACAGGTTTAGGCAAATCAATCAAAGGCATAGCTAGAGACATAGCAAATTCCACAGACATGATATTAGCAGAAGACCCTGAATCCACGAAGGCACTGCCGGTAGCAGACCTACCACCAAAAGAGACCTGAAAGGGAAGCAAGATTTTATTACATTTCATATTTATGGGAAATACCTGTGCGCCCAAGTGACCTCCCGATGATCACTTAGGCGCGGAAGTTTTCCGGCTGCTTATTTTTACGCCTAGGACAGGTGTTCACTTGATGCTTGTCATCCCCACAATAGAAGCAGAGACCATCCTTCCTGCGGAACTCTCTACGTTGTCGGGGGGACACGGAGGCCCCGAGTTGCATAGGTACCTCCGAGTCTTCCGTGGAAGAGCGAAGCAACGGGACCTCGGGAGGCATCATGGGGGAGTCAGAGGGGAAAACACAAAAACGTTCAAGTTGTCGTTCCCTGAGACGTCGGTCAAGTCGTACCGCTAAAGCCATAACCTGGTCTAGGGAGTCAGAAGAGGGATAGCTAACTAGCAGGTCTTTCAGGGCATTCGACAGACCCAACCTAAACTGGCACCTTAAGGCAGGGTCATTCCACCGAGAAGCTACGCACCACTTCCTAAAGTCAGAACAATACTCCTCAACAGGTCTCTTACCCTGACGTAAGGTCACCAGCTGACTCTCGGCAAAGGCAGTCCTGTCAGTCTCGTCATAAATGAGTCCGAGAGCAGAAAAGAAACGATCAACGGAGGAAAGTTCAGGGGCGTCAGGAGCCAAGGAGAAGGCCCACTCTTGGGGCCCTTCCTGGAGCCGGGACATAATTATACCCACCCGCTGGCTCTCAGAACCTGAGGAGTGAGGCTTTAAGCGAAAGTAAAGCCTACAACTCTCCCGAAAGGAGAGAAAAGTCCTCCGGTCCCCTGAGAACCGGTCAGGCAACTTGAGGTGGGGTTCAAGAGGTGAGGTGAGGGGCACTACCATGGTAGCGTCAGGCTGGTTGACCCTCTGAGCCAGGGCCTGGACCTGTAGGGAGAGACCCTGCATTTGCTGGGCCAGGGTCTCAACGGGGTCCATAGTAGAGACAGGGACCAGGGTAGACTAGGTAATGGGCTTGTGATTATGTAATGATAGGGATAGGGAAACGGACAAGTGAGCCCTAATCTACCCGCCACTCTGTCCCTGCCTACTTGCAACGACCCGCCCTAGGCGATGGGGTACAGCTGGGCGACGGTCCCTACGCTCAGTAAGTGCACGAGACAAACAGACAAGGGTACACAAAGCTAAGGGAAATGGGGCAGTTGCCCACGGCAACACCGTGAGCAACAAGAGAGGAGAACGAGCCGAGTCAAACCAGGAGTGTACGAGGTACCAAACGCAGAGCAGGAGAGTAGTCAGTAAGCCGGGGTCAATATGGAGCAGGATCGAATAGTCAGAAGCTGTAGCTGGGCCAGGAAACCACACGAGAAGAATCACAAGCAAAGGAGGAACAGGAAAGGCAGGTATAAATAGACAGAGGGCGGGAGCTAGCTCCGTCTGGCCAGGCTGCGATAGGCTCTCCCGCTCCTAAGCCTGCCATCCTGAGTGGTGGAAGCTGGAGTCAGTCTCAGAGACATAGACTCAGGTGAAGGCAGATTACCTATGGGCGTTAACCCCGAAGCTGTGCCTGGCAGATCCTTTACAATACCTCTGTGTCATTGGCTGCTATGGGCATAAAAGGAGAGAAACTCATGGTGTGGCCCCCATGTTCCCCTGACCTCAACCCTATTGAGAACCTTTGGAGAATCCTCAAGCAAACTATCTATGAGGGTGGGAGGCAGTTCACATCAAAACAGAAGCTCTGGGAGGTGATTCTGACATCCTGCAAAGATATTCAAGCAGAAACAGTCCAAATGCTCACAAATTCAATGGATGCAAGAATTGTGCAGGTGATATCAGAGGAGGGTCCTGTGTAACATGTAACTTGTGCTGTGCAGGTGATATCAGAGAAGGGTCCTGTGTAACATGTAACTTGTCCTGTGCAGGTGATATCAGAGGAGGGTCCTGTGTAACATGTAACTTGTGCTGTGCAGGTGATATCAGAGAAGGGTCCTGTGTAACATGTAACTTGTGCTGTGCAGGTGATATCAGAGAATGGTCCTGTGTAACATGTAACTTGTGCTGTGCAGGTGATATCAGAGAAGGGTCCTGTGTAACATGTAACTTGTGCTGTGCAGGTGATATCAGAGAAGGATCCTGTGTAACATGTAACTTGTGCTGTGCAGGTGATATCAGAGGAGGGTCCTGTGTAACATGTAACTTGTCCTGTGCAGGTGATATCAGAGAAGGGTCCTGTGTAACATGTAACTTGTGCTGTGCAGGTGATATCAGAGAAGGGTCCTGTGTAACATGTAACTTGTCCTGTGCAGGTGATATCAGAGAAGGGGTCCTGTGTAACATGTAACTTGTGCTGTGCAGGTGATATCAGAGGAGGGTCCTGTGTAACATGTAACTTGTGCTGTGCAGGTGATATCAGAGAAGGGTCCTGTGTAACATGTAACTTGTGCTGTGCAGGTGATATCAGAGGAGGGTCCTGTGTAACATGTAACTTGTGCTGTGCAGGTGATATCAGAGACGGGTCCTGTGTAACATGTAACTTGTCCTGTGCAGGTGATATCAGAGAAGGGGTCCTGTGTAACATGTAACTTGTGCTGTGCAGGTGATATCAGAGGAGGGTCCTGTGTAACATGTAACTTGTGCTGTGCAGGTGATATCAGAGAAGGGTCCTGTGTAACATGTAACTTGTGCTGTGCAGGTGATATCAGAGAAGGGTCCTATGTAACATGTAACTTGTCCTGTGCAGGTGATATCAGAGGAGGGTCCTGTGTAACATGTAACTTGTGCTGTGCAGGTGATATCAGAGAAGGGTCCTGTGTAACATGTAACTTGTGCTGTGCAGGTGACATCAGAGAAGGGTCCTGTGTAACATGTAACTTGTGCTGTGCAGGTGATATCAGAGAAGGGTCCTGTGTAACATGTAACTTGTCCTGTGCAGGTGATATCAGAGGAAGGTCCTGTGTAACATGTAACTTGTGCTGTGCAGGTTATATCAGAGGAGGGTCCTGTGTAACATGTAACTTGTCCTGTGCAGGTGATATCAGAGGAAGGTCCTGTGTAACATGTAACTTGTCCTGTGCAGGTGATATCAGAGGAGGGTCCTGTGTAACATGTAACTTGTCCTGTGCAGGTGATATCAGAGGAGGGTCCTGTGTAACATGTAACTTGTCCTGTGCAGGTGATATCAGAGGAGGGTCCTGTGTAACATGTAACTTGTCCTGTGCAGGTGATATCAGAGGAAGGTCCTGTGTAACATGTAACTTGTGCTGTGCAGGTTATATCAGAGGAGGGTCCTGTGTAACATGTAACTTGTCCTGTGCAGGTGATATCAGAGAAGGGTCCTGTGTAACATGTAACTTGTGCTGTGCAGGTTATATCAGAGGAGGGTCCTGTGTAACATGTAACTTGTCCTGTGCAGGTGATATCAGAGAAGGGTCCTGTGTAACATGTAACTTGGCCTGTGCAGGTGATATCAGAGAAGGGTCCTGTGTAACATGTAACTTGTGCTGTGCAGGTGATATCAGAGAAGGGTCCTGTGTAACATGTAACTTGTGCTGTGCAGGTGATATCAGAGGAGGGTCCTGTGTAACATGTAACTTGTCCTGTGCAGGTGATATCAGAGGAAGGTCCTGTGTAACATGTAACTTGTGCTGTGCAGGTTATATCAGAGGAGGGTCCTGTGTAACATGTAACTTGTCCTGTGCAGGTGATATCAGAGAAGGGTCCTGTGTAACATGTAACTTGTGCTGTGCAGGTGACATCAGAGAAGGGTCCTGTGTAACATGTAACTTGTGCTGTGCAGGTGATATCAGAGAAGGGTCCTGTGTAACATGTAACTTGTGCTGTGCAGGTGATATCAGAGAAGGGTCCTGTGTAACATGTAACTTGTCCTGTGCAGGTGATATCAGAGGAGGGTCCTGTGTAACATGTAACTTGTCCTGTGCAGGTGATATCAGAGGAAGGTCCTGTGTAACATGTAACTTGTGCTGTGCAGGTTATATCAGAGGAGGGTCCTGTGTAACATGTAACTTGTCCTGTGCAGGTGATATCAGAGAAGGGTCCTGTGTAACATGTAACTTGTGCTGTGCAGGTTATATCAGAGGAGGGTCCTGTGTAACATGTAACTTGTCCTGTGCAGGTGATATCAGAGAAGGGTCCTGTGTAACATGTAAATTGTCCTGTGCAGGTGATATCAGAGGAGGGTCCTGTGTAACATGTAACTTGTGCTGTGCAGGTGATATCAGAGAAGGGTCCTGTGTAACATGTAACTTGTGCTGTGAAGGTGATATCAGAGGAGGGTCCTGTGTAACATGTAACTTGTGCTGTGCAGGTGATATCAGAGAAGGGTCCTGTGTAACATGTAACTTGTGCTGTGAAGGTGATATCAGAGAAGGGTCCTGTGTAACATGTAACTTGTGCTGTGCAGGTGATATCAGAGGAGGGTCCTGTGTAACATGTAACTTGTGCTGTGCAGGTGATATCAGAGAAGGGTCCTGTGTAACATGTAACTTGTGCTGTGCAGGTGATATCAGAGAAGGGTCCTGTGTAACATGTAACTTGTGCTGTGAAGGTGATATCAGAGAAGGGTCCTGTGTAACATGTAACTTGTGCTGTGCAGGTGATATCAGAGAAGGGTCCTGTGTAACATGTAACTTGTCCTGTGCAGGTGATATCAGAGGAGGGTCCTGTGTAACATGTAACTTGTGCTGTGCAGGTGATATCAGAGGAGGGTCCTGTGTAACATGTAACTTGTGCTGTGCAGGTGATATCAGAGAAGGGTCCTGTGTAACATGTAACTTGTCCTGTGCAGGTGATATCAGAGGAGAGTCCTGTGTAACATGTAACTTGTGCTGTGAAGGTGATATCAGAGGAGGGTCCTGTGTAACATGTAACTTGTGATGTGCAGGTGATATCAGAGGAGGGTCCTGTGTAACATGTAACTTGTCCTGTGCAGGTGATATCAGAGAAGGGTCCTGTGTAACATGTAACTTGTGCTGTGAAGGTGATATCAGAGAAGGGTCCTGTGTAACATGTAACTTGTCCTGTGCAGGTGATATCAGAGAAGGGTCCTGTGTAACATGTAACTTGTCCTGTGCAGGTGATATCAGAGAAGGGTCCTGTGTGACATGTAACTTGTGCTGTGCAGGTGATATCAGAGGAGGGTCCTGTGTAACATGTAACTTGTGCTGTGCAGGTGATATCAGAGAAGGGTCCTGTGTAACATGTAACTTGTGCTGTGCAGGTGATATCAGAGGAAGGTCCTGTGTAACATGTAACTTGTCCTGTGCAGGTGATATCAGAGGAGGGTCCTGTGTAACATGTAAATTGTCCTGTGCAGGTGATATCAGAGGAGGGTCCTGTGTAACATGTAACTTGTGCTGTGCAGGTGATATCAGAGAAGGGTCCTGTGTAACATGTAACTTGTGCTGTGCAGGTGATATCAGAGAAGGGTCCTGTGTAACATGTAAATTGTCCTGTGCAGGTGATATCAGAGGAGGGTCCTGTGTAACATGTAACTTGTGCTGTGCAGGTGATATCAGAGGAGGGTCCTGTGTAACATGTAACTTGTGCTGTGCAGGTGATATCAGAGGAGGGTCCTGTGTAACATGTAACTTGTGCTGTGCAGGTGATATCAGAGGAGGGTCCTGTGTAACATGTAACTTGTGCTGTGCAGGTGATATCAGAGGAGGGTCCTGTGTAACATGTAACTTGTGCTGTGCAGGTGATATCAGAGGAGGGTCCTGTGTAACATGTAACTTGTGCTGTGCAGGTGATATCAGAGGAGGGTCCTGTGTAACATGTAACTTGGCCTGTTCAGTTTTTTTTTGATTGAAAGAGCTTTTGATGTCCGTAAATATGACCTCCTGATGCTGCAAATTCAACAAATGACCATTTTAGTCTCTTTACAACCTTTACAATGTTTTGATCTCTGTTGTGCATAATAATGTGAAGCATTTTGAGTTTTTTATTTCGAAATAAAAATCTGTAATCATTAGGATATTTGTTCAATAAAATTCGCATTATTCTCCAACGGTTGATGCTGGAAGATTATACTGACTGTCATTTGCATCGACTATTTAGGAAAATCAGAGAAGAAAAACATTTGCATAATAATTTGGAATGTGGTGTAGTTACTATCTGTCTCTCCTGTCTCTGTCTCCCTTTTACATGGGCCAATTATCGGGCAAACACTCGATCATCTGTTGGTTGTATCGTGTTAAAAAAGTTCAATATTCTGGTTGTCGGCAGCTCATCTTGGTGTAAACAGGGAGACGCGCTGCCGACATGATAATATTGTATGAGGACTAGCGATCAGAGTAATGACCACTCGTCCCCATCCATAGCTCCGCGTGACCGGAGCAAACGAGCGCCGATGAATGATGTCTCGTTGATCGGCGCTCGTGTACACAGCCCAGGACGGGCCATGTAAGAGGACCTTTACTTCTCTATCTCTATCCTCTCCTATCTCTGCTCCTTATCTACTTACTTCTCTATCTCTATCCTCTCTGCCTCTCCTATCTCTGCTCCTTATCTACTTACTTCTCTATCTTTATCCTCTCTGCCTCTCCTATCTCTGTTCCTTATCTACTTACTTCTCTATCTCTATCCTCTCCTATCTCTGCTCCTTATCTACTTACTTCTCTATCTCTATCCTCTCTGCCTCTCCTATCTCTGCTCCTTATCTACTTACTTCTCTATCTCTATCCTCTCCTATCTCTGTTCCTTAGCTTGTAACTTCTCTGTCTCTATCCTCTCTGCCTTTTCTTTATCTGCTTCTTACTTCTGTCTCTATCCTCTCTTCCTCTTCTATCTCTGTTCCTTACCTGTTTAGGCTTTGTTCACATCTGCGTTGGGGTCCCGTTCTGAAGTTCCGTCTGAGCTTTCCGTCAGAACGGGACCCTGAGCAGACACAAACTGACACGAACGGAAACCAGAGGTTTCCGTTCCCATCACCATTGATTTCAATGGTGACGGATCCGGCGCCCGTGGTTTCCGTTTGTCTCTGTTGTGGACCGGACCTGTTCATGTCAGTTTGTGTCTGCTCAGGGTTCCGTTCTGACGGAAAGGTCAGACGGAACATCAGAACGGGACCTCAACGCATATGTGAACAGAGCCTTACTTCTCTGTCTCTATCCTCTCTGCCTGTCCTGTCTCTACTCCTGATCTACTGACTCTTCTGACTTTATCCTCTCTGCCTGTCCTGTCTCTACTCCTGATCTACTGACTCTTCTGACTTTATCCTCTCTGCCTGTCCTGTCTCTACTCCTTATCTACTGACACTTCTGACTTTATCCTCTCTGCCTATCCTGTCTCTACTCCTTATCTACTGACTTTATCCTCTCTGCCTGTCCTGTCTCTACTCCTGATCTACTGACTTTTCTGACTTTATCCTCTCTGCCTGTCCTGTCTCTACTCCTGATCTACTGACTTTTCTGACTTTTCCCTCTCTGCCTGTCCTGTCTCTACTCCTGATCTACTGACTTTATCCTCTCTGCCTCTTCTATCTCTGCCCTTTATCTACATTCCATACTCTTCACCTCGGTCTCTGTGTTCTCTCTGCTTTTGTCTCTCACTTCTCTGCCCCTTTTTCTCTATCTTCTCCTCTATTTCCATCATTTCTGCCCCTCTGTCCTTTCTCTCCCTCCATATTTCTTCCATTTCTTTCTGCCCCTGTTTATCCCTCCCCTCATCTGTCTACATTGTGCCCTTGTGCCTCCTGTCTGTCCTCTGTCGTTCCTTCATTCGCTTCTTCTTCCACGTCCGCCCTGTGCCATCCCCAGGGACAGAGGACACAGCTGTTGTTTGCAGGAGGTGCCCACTATCCCGCCTTCCAGGAAGGAGTTTGATGTGTATGATCAGGTCCCGATTCTAGAAAGTGCTTCTCTATGGACCTGCGGAACACACTCAAGCCGGTAAGTGACAAGCCGGTAAGTGACAAGCCGGTAAGTGACGAGCCGGTAAGTGACAAGCCGGTAAGTGACGAGCCGATAAGTAACGAGCCGGTAAGTGACGAGCCGGTAAGTGACGAGCCGGTAAGTGACGAGCCGGTAAGTGACGAGCCGGTAAGTGTCACGTATTGTCACGCGCTGCTTGGTGTTAGTCTTTCTCATTTCTTGATACCAGCTGGCAATAGTTCCTAATCAGTGCAGGGACGTATCACAGCATAACTAGTCAGGTTTACCGTTCTGGAGTCTGGGAAAGCTGGGTGGCACCCTCTTTGACAGATGTAATGGCGGCCATATTGGTTGCTCGGACTTGACAGCAGAGGACAACTCAAGGATTAACAATATCATTTATTTCATTTAAGAGGGGAAATGATCCTTAATATATCTAATTGCTACATTGTATCCGATTCCTTCTTAGTGTCGTCTGTAAAAATAAACTGCGCCGATCCTCATTTACATAACTGGGCATTAATCTGATTAGAGAAACAATGGCGCCACTTTCGTAAAGAAAAAAATCAAATTTTTGGTACCGTCGCACTGGTGAAGAGGTGATGTCTCCCGAAGCGACGAGCGACAGAATTGGACTGATTATTAGTTTGTGTTTTTTTTGCTGGTTTAATCGTCTTTTATTGAGTTCTTTAAAAAATATTCATCAAATATTCGGCAGGAATTAATCTTAATAAACAGTAACCTATATATAAGGCGCTGTCGATTTATAATCTATTTTGCCAATGGTTACACATAGTTTTATAAAATTGTATCCAAATGTTATTACGTCTTAGGGTCAGTTCACATTCACTGGGGCAGATTTCTAAAAATAAGAGCGCAGAACGGCGCAATTCTGTGTATATTTCCTGCAAATTGTCACACCAGTTGTCCACTAAGTTTTTTCAAAGGCTAGAAATATGCGTCATTGTAAAGTTGAGATTACTACAATCTTTAGCCCTGTTGGAATGGAAACAATTAGCAAGCTGCTGTTGATGGATCTTTTTATGCTATTTGTGTCTCGATTGAGTATATAATGATATCATGCCGTCAATAGGCTGTGAACTGAATGTTCATGTCAGATATTTATATTTTAAAGAGTCAAATAGCGATACGTCAATTATAAAGCCATATTAGGATCTATCAACAGCAGCTTGCCTACTTTTTGATGGTTTCCAGGTTGCAAAAGGAAATGAAATATATGTGAATTTATAGGGGAAAATGGCAATAAAGTATGTTTATTAATATTTGGCAGCAGTAGGAAACATCAGATCTAATTATAATCAGCGCCGCGTGATTATAATGCCGTATTCAGCCTCAATAGTCGCCTTTTTTTTTCGCTGTAAGCCGGCTGATGCCCCGCAGGAAGAATTATTTACAACAAGTGACAACTGATCTGACACAGAAGATGCCGCCAGGAGCAGATCGTCTGCTGAACCTGCAATTTCTCTGATTGTGATATCAAGTCTGGGTTCACACAGGGACGTGCAGCGCAGCTGAGAAAATTCTCGTTACCTGTGAGTAGCTGCAATGTCAGTGGTTGATCAGTGCAGTGATGTGTCATGGACGTATCCAGACATTTTCCTTTCAGGAGTCTGGGAGAGATGAGTGACAACCATTTTATTAGGGAACTAATACTTATGCAATTGCCACATTTTTAGAATGAAAGGATAAGTTCAGCCTTTAGTTACCGCCAGAGATGTCCTAGATCAGGGGTCTCAAACTCGGCCGGGTAAGTGGGCCGCATATAGAAAAAATGGGAAGTTGACGGGCCGCATTACTTTCAAATTTGATACAATACAAAATTATTATTAATCAATTAGTTATTTGAACTACTATAACACTATATTACTAGAATAATAATACCACATTACTATAATAATAGCGCTAGGTTTAAAATTTGAGATATTTCTCCACGTGCTTATTTCAACAATCCAGCTTTCCAATTTAAGTGTCTCTAAATGCAGTTCGGTGGCTCAGTTAGATGCTGCCACAGAGTCCTCTGTAGATAATGCCACAGAGTCCTCTGTAGATGCTGCCACAGTGCCCTATGTAGATAATGCAACACACCCCTAGATAATGTCACAGTGTCCTGTACATGCTGCCACAGTGCCCTCTGTACATGCTTCCACGGTGCCCTCTGTACATGCTGCCACGGTGCCCTCTGTACGTGCTGCCACAGTGCCCTCTGTACATGCTGCCACAGTGCCCTCTGTACATGCTGCCACAGTGCCCTCCGTACATGCTGCCACAGTGCCCTCTGTACATGCTGCCACAGTGCCCTCCGTACATGTTGCCACAGTGCCCTCCGCAGATGCTGCCACAGTGCCCTCCGCAGATGCTGCCACAGTGATGTCAGCCGCTTCTGGCACTCAGCCTGGGATTCCAGCTCTTCTCCTGACATCACTGTCCATATATGGACAGAGATGTCAGGGGCAACCCCAGAGCTGGAGTCCCGGGCAGAGCACTAGTAGGCTCTTCCTGGGACTCCAGCTGTGCTCCTGACATCACTGGGACTTCTGCTCTGGGGAAGCCCCTGACATCAATGTCGATGTATGGACAGCGATGTCAGAGGCTTCCCCAGAGTCCCGGAGCAGAGCCTATAATAGCGCTCTGCCCGGGACTCCGCTCTGGGGAAGACCCTGACACACTGTCCATATATGGGCAGCGATGTCAGGGAATTCCACAGAGTCCCGGAGCAGAGCCTGTACTAGCGCTCTGCCCGGGACTCCGCTCTGGGGAAGACCCTGACACACTGTCCATATATGGGCAGCGATGTCAGGGAATTCCACAGAGTCCCGGAGCAGAGCCGATACTAGCGCTCTGCCCGGGACTCCGCTCTGGGGAAGACCCTGACACACTGTCCATATATGGGCAGCGATGTCAGGGAATTCCACAGAGTCCCCGAGCAGAGCCTGTACTAGCGCTCTGCCCGGTACTCCGGCTCTGGGGAAGCCCCAGACATCGCTGTTCATATGTGGACAGCGATGTCAGGGAATTCCACAGAGTCCCGGAGCAGAGCCGATACTAGCGCTCTGCCCGGGACTCTGCTCTGGGCAAGACCCTGACACACTGTCCATATATGGGCAGCTATGTCAGGGAATTGCGCTGCGTCTCGGAGCAGAGCCGATACTAGCACTCTGTCCGGGACTCCGCTCTGGGGAAGACCCTGACTCACTGTCCATATATGGGCAGCGATGTCAGGGAATTCCACAGAGTCCCGGAGCAGAGCCTGTACTAGCGCTCTGCCCGGGACATTCTGGCTCTGGGGAAGCCCCAGACATCGCTGTTCATATGTGGACAGCGATGTCAGGGAATTCCACAGAATCCCGGAGCAGAGCCGATACAAGCACTCTGCCCGGTCTCCGCTCTGGGCAAGACCCCGACACACTGTCCATATATGGACAGCTATGTCAGGGAATTCCAGAGTCCTGGAGGAGAGCCGATACTAGCGCTTTGCCCGGGACTCCGCTCTGGGCAAGACCCTGACACACTGTCCATATATGGGCAGCGATGTCAGGGAATTCCACAGAGTCCCAGAGCAGAGCCTGTACTAGCGCTCTGCCCGGGACTCCGGCTCTGGGGAAGCCCCAGACATCGCTGTTCATATGTGGACAGCGATGTCAGGGAATTCCACAGAGTCCCGGAGCAGAGCCGATACAAGCGCTCTGCCCGGTCTCCACTATGGGCAAGACCCTGACACACTGTCCATATATGGACAGCTATGTCAGGGAATTCCAGAGTCCTGGAGCAGAGCCGATACTAGCGCTCTGCCCGGGACTCCGCTCTGGGGAAGACCCTGACTCACTGTCCATATATGGGCAGCGATGTCAGGGAATTCCACAGAGTCCCGGAGCAGAGCCGATACTAGCGCTCTGCCCGGGACTCCGCTCTGGGCAAGACCCTGACACACTGTCCATATATGGGCAGCTATGTCAGGGAATTCCGCTGCGTCTCGGAGCAGAGCCGATACTAGCACTCTGCCCGGGACTCCGCTCTGGGGAAGACCCTGACACACTGTCCATATATGGGCAGCGATGTCAGGGAATTCCACAGAGTCCCGGAGCAGAGCCTGTACTAGCGCTCTGCCCGGGACTCCGGCTCTGGGGAAGCCCCAGACATCGCTGTTCATATGTGGACAGCGATGTCAGGGAATTCCACAGAGTCCCGGAGCAGAGCTGATACAAGCACTCTGCCCGGTCTCCGCTCTGGGCAAGACCCTGACACACTGTCCATATATGGGCAGCGATGTCAGGGAATTCCACAGAGTCCCAGAGCAGAGCCTGTACTAGCGCTAGAATTCCTAGTCTCGGAGCAGAGCCGATACTAGCGGCTCTGTGTCCCGCGGGCCGCAGATGACAGCCCCAGGGGCCGCATGCGGCCCGCGGGCCGCGTGCTTGAGACCCCTGTCCTAGATCCACGTCCAGTTCCCAGAACAAAGTTATGGTCTGTAATCATGTTCCAGGTCCCGAAAACAGCTCCTGAATTTCAGACGTTTTTGCAAGTACTCGCGTTTATCGCGGCGTCCATTACGGACGTTATTGGAGCTTTTTTTCAATGGAGTCAATAAAAAACGGCTCCAAAAACGTCCAAAGAAGTGACATGCACTTCTTTTTCGCGGGCGTCTTTTTACGCGCCGTCTTTTGACAGTGACGTGTAAAATTACACCTCGTCTGAACAGAACATCGTAAGACCCATTGCAAGCAATGAGCAGATGTTTGCAGACGAAATGGAGCCGTCTTTTCAGGCGTAATTCGTGGTGGAAAACGCCTGATTTACGTCTGAAAATAGGTCGTGTTCACATACCCTTACTGTGTTCACGGCCTTCTTCCAGGACCTGTCCTTAGGGATGTGCCCCCGCCACTCTTACTGTAGGGGGCGCCACAGGAGCCTGGCCATCACAGATGAATTGTATACCACTGTGATTAGGTTATTTTTTTGTCCAAATCTGTAATTTGAGTACTGTATGCCAATATAATTTAAGTGTATGGCAATATCTGAGCACTGTATGGCGCTATTATTTGAGCACTGTATGGTAGTATTATGTGAGCACTGTATGGTAGTATTATTTGAGCACTGTATGGCGGTTTTATTTGAGCACTGTATGGTGGTATTATTTGCGCACTGTATGGCGGTATTATTTCAGCACTGTATGGTGATATTATTTGTGCACTGTTTGGTGGTATTATTTCAGCATTGTATGGCGGTATTATTTGAGCAGTGTATGGTATTATTTGTGCACTGTATGGGGGTATTATTTGAACACTGTATGGTGGTATTATTTCAGCACTGTATGGTAGTAGTATTTGAGCACTGTATGGTAGTATTATTTGAGCGCTGTGTGTTGGTATGATTTCAGCACTGTATGGTAGTATTACGTGAGCACTGTATGGTAGTATTATGTGAGCACTGTATGGTAGTATTATTTGAGCAATGTATGGCAGTTTTATTTGAGCACTGTATGGTAGTATTATCTGAGCACTGTATGGTGGTATTATCTGAGCACTGTATGGCGGTATTATTTCAGCACTGTATGGTGGTATTATTTGTGCACTGTATGGTGGTATTATTTCAGCACTGTATGGCGGTATTATTTGAGCAGTGTATGGTGGTATTTGTGCACTGTATGGGGGTATTATTTGAACACTGTATGGTGGTATTATTTCATCACTGTATGGTAGTAGTATTTGAGCACTGTATGGTAGTATTATTTGAGCGCTGTATGGTGATATTATGTGAGCACTGTATGGTAATAGTATTTGAGCACTGTATGGCGGTATTATCGGAGCACTATATAGCGGTATTATTTGAGCACTGTATGGCGGTATTATTTGAGCACTGTATGGCGGTATTATTTGAGCGCTGTATGGTGGTATTATTTGAGCACTGTATGGGGGTATTATATGAGCACTGTATGGTGGCATTATCTGAGCGCTGTTTGGTGGTATTATCTGAGCACTGTATGGTGGTATTATTTGTGCACTGTATGGTGGTATTATTTGAGCACTGTATGATGGTATTATTTGAGCACTGTGTGTTGGTATTATTTGAGCGCTGTATGGTGATATTATTTGAGCACTGTATGGCGGCATTATTTGTGCACTGTATGGCGGTATTATTTCAGCACTGTATGGCAGTATTATTTCAGCACTGTATGGCGGTATTATTTCAGCACTGTATGGCAGTATTATTTCAGCACTGTATGGCAGTATTATTTCAGCACTGTATGGTGGTATTATTTCAGCACTGTATGGTGGTATTATTTCAGCAATGTATGGTGGTATTATTTCAGTACTGTATGGTGGTATTATTTGAACACCGTATGGCGGCATTATTTGTGCACTGTATGGCGGTATTATTTCAGCACTGTATGGCAGTATTATTTGTGCACTGTATGGCGGTATTATTTCAGCACTGTATGGCAGTATTATTTCAGCACTGTATGGCGGTATTATTTCAGCACTGTATGGTGGTATTATTTCAGCACTGTATGGTGGTATTATTTGAGTGCTCTATGGAAGTATAATTTTTGCACTGTATGGCAGTATTATATGAGCACTGTACAGCAGTATTATTTGAGCAGTATATTTCATTACTATTTGAATATTCTATAGAGGTATTATTACACTGTATGGTGATATTCACTAAGGCGTTGTACAGCGTATTATTTATGCAGATTTTGTTGGTGGCAGTACTGTGCAGCTTTGGTATTTAAACAACTATGGAACTGGTATATAACCAACGTGTAGCACGGTCATCTACTGCATGGCGCTTACTAGGCGCTATATGGTATAGTTAGGCTCTGTAAACACTAGCGTCATGGCTTTTATTTATAAGGTAGCCGTGACAGCTATTCCAGATCCGTTTGCAAACTTATACCAATGAATCCTGATGAACCCTTTTGACTTATAATGGGGTTCCGTCATGTTTCTATGGGATTCCAATATTAAGCAAAAACTGTGCTTCAGACTGCTGTGTCCTTGCTGTACAAAAATATTGAAACCCCGACTGACTGGCACAAAGTCAGTAAGAACGGAGCCTTATTTTTACACTGTATGACCGTGCACCATATGAGGTTGGGGGCCAACAGAAGGTAACACACAGGGCACCAACCTCCTGTCCCCAAAATACGGGCTGACCTAAAAAAGCCGACACATTTGCAGGGGGACATTGGGGAATGTGAAACTTCTCACAGTCCTAAGAAGCTAAAGGTAAAGATTTTCATTAGGGGACTAATACTTACATCATTGGCAAATATTAGAATTAAAAGAGAAATGCGGCCTTTAGTTGTCTCCAGAGATGTCATAGAGCCAAGTCCAATTCTCCGTAACGTACCAGGGGCCCCGGAACCCACAACAGCGCAACATAAAGAACCAGAATTGCTCAGGGATTCAGATGTATTACCAGGTGCCAAGACTTCTGCAGAATTAGCGGCGCTGTACTCCCGCAAAAGGTGAATTTCCCCTTTAAAGTCGATATAAGGGGTTTTTGTTTGGGGGGGGGGGGTTGAATCTGAACCATCTTTTTTTTTGCGGTTTCAGAAAGAGGCATGAAAGGATATTTGTCACCGGTAATTGTGAGGTTTTCTTGCGCCCCCTCGGCGGGTTGACAGCTTTATTTGACGATCTATGCAGACGAGAGATTTATCATTCATCCAGTGTACGGCTGTTTATTTGGGTTGTAAATGGAACAGACAATTCCAAGCGCAGCGGCTGCGACGTTGTCATGTGACCTCTATGGAAACTCGCTCTTAGTGTGCGGTGCAACAATAACCGACTCATCTCACACGAAACCAAAATCAATCACTAGAGGAACGTGTCGTTATAGCCGGAGGGCGCCATCATTTACAGCATGGACTCTGTTAGGAACCACTTTCCTTAGAGGGTCCTTACTGTTGGGGGCGAAAACGCGTCAAGAAGTGACATGTGACTTTTTCTTTTCAATATCGCGCAAAGAAAATTCTTTCCCGGGGCAGTTTCCCATTAAACTCAATAGGACGCTTTTTGTAAGCGGTTTTCACGCGTATTTCGGCACGGTTCGCCATGGGGCCTCGAATGGGTGGACGGCTGCAGATTTAGATGTCCTCATACTCTGGTTCTTTTTGTCTAAATCACATTTGTTTTGAGGATCAATAAATATTCTTTGCAAAAAAATGCAGTAATAGGGGCAACTGCATTAATAGGGGTTAATTACTTTATAAAAGCCAGGTAAAGCATTAGGGCAATAAGGTATTTTCTATATTTTACTATACATGGCGGATCCTTGCTGCAGATCTATGAGGTCTGGTTGTTGAGTTGCTGTCAGGTCTCCTGTGCCCTCCCGTCCGGCTCTCTGCTCAGTATTGATCTCACATTCACAGCTCGGAGCCGACACGATTGATCTGCCCCTACATGTGAGCGAGACGTTCCAGCCGGTCAAACAGACGAGGCTTCTCTCTACATCTGGAATTAGCTGGATTATAAAGGGGAGGTGGGGTGCTGGGTGGTGGGTCACATGTACGTGCTCCCTGCAGGTTGTGGGCTCCTTTACCCCACTGTCCACAGGTCACCCAAATTCAGGATCTGATTTGTTGTGCATGGAGTAGTCGTAGAAGAAGAAAATGTTTTCTTGAGTCGTTGGAACTGAAATTAGATTTTTTGATACGTATTATGTGTATACCAGGTTGTAATGAAAAGACAGAGCAGAAGATGAAGGGCAGGTGTGGCGAAGTGTGATGGGAGGCTGGAGCAGATTAGAAGTACAGGGTATGATGGTAATGTGAATGGTATGTATGCACAGAGTGATGGACAAGTGGATCAGGGTATGATGAATAGGTGGAGCAGGGTAGGATGGGCAGGTGGAGCAAGTACTGATGGACATGTGAAGCAGGATATAATGGACAGGTGTGGCAGGGTATGAGTAAGGTGGAGCAGGGTATGAGTAAGGTGGAGCAGGGTATGAGTAAGGTGGAGCAGGGTATGAGTAAGGTGGAGCAGGGTATGAGTGTAAAGTAAAGCAGAGTATGAGCTTAGGGTGAAGCAGGGTATGATGGATAGATGGAGCAGGGTAGGATTGAAAGGTGGATGATGAGCAGGTGGAGTAGCGTATTATGGGCAGGGTATGATAGGTAGTGCGGGTATAACAGGTAGTGCAGGGTATGATGGATCGGTAGTGCGGGGTATGATAGGTAGTGCGGGGTATGATAGGTAGTGCGGGGTATGATAGGTAGTGCGGGGTATGATAGGTAGTGGGGGATATGATAGATAGGTAGTGCGGGGTATAATAGGTAGTGCAGGGTATGATAGGTGGAGCAGGGTATGATAGGTAGTGCAGGGTGTGATAGGTAGTGCGGGGTATAATAGGTAGTTGGAGCAAGGTATGATAGGTAGTGCGGGGTATGATAGGTGGAGCAGCGTATGATAGGTAGTGCAGGGTGTGATAGGTAGTGCGGGGTATGATAGGTGGAGTGGGGTATGATAGGTAGTGCCGGGTGTGATAGACAGTAGTAGCAGGATATGATAAGCAGGTGGATAGCACATTATGGGCAGGTAGTGTGAGATATGGTGGGTCAAGTATGTGTCCATGGTATGATAGGTAGTGCACAGTATGATACTGTCGGTTGTGCAGGGTATGATAGGTAGTGCAGGGTATGATAGGTAGTGCAGGGTATGATAGGTAGTGCAGGGTATGATAGGTAGTGCAGGGTATGATATTTAGTGCAGGGTATGTTAGGTAGAGCGGGGTATGCCCGGTAGTGCAGGGTATGATAGGTAGTGCGGAGTATGATATGTAGTGTGGGGTATGATAGGTAGTTGAAGCAGTGTATGATAGGTAGTGCGGGGTATGATAGGTATTTGGAGCAGAGTATGATAGGTAGTGCGGGTTATGATAGGAAGTTCAGGGTATGATAGGTAGTGCAGAGTATGATAGACAGGTGGAACATGGTATGACAAGTAGTGCAGGGTATAATAGGTAGTGCAGATTATGATAGGTAGTGCGGGATATGATTGGTAGTGCAGGATATGATAGGTAGTGTGGGGTATGATAGCTAGTGCGGGGTATGATAGCTAATGCGGGGTATGATAGCTAATGCGGGGTATGATAGGTAGTGCGGGGTGTGATTGATCGGTAGTGCGGGGTTTGATAGGTAGTGCGGGGTATGATAGGTAGTGCGGGGTATGATAGGTAGTGCTGGGTATAATAGGTAGT
The DNA here is from genome assembly GCF_050947455.1 of Rhinoderma darwinii. Taxonomy (NCBI): domain Eukaryota; kingdom Metazoa; phylum Chordata; class Amphibia; order Anura; family Rhinodermatidae; genus Rhinoderma; species Rhinoderma darwinii. The sequence goes on along the minus strand of NC_134691.1, from coordinate 340,124,133 downwards.
GCTGGGTATAATAGGTAGTGCGGGGTATGATCGGTAGTGCGGGGTATGATCGGTAGTGCGGGGTATGATCGGTAGTGCGGGGTATGATCGGTAGTGCGGGGTATGATAGACAGGTGGAGCAGAGTATGATAGGTAGTGCGGGGTATGATAGGTAGTGCTGGGTATAATAGGTAGTGCGGGGTATGATCGGTAGTGCGGGGTATGATCGGTAGTGCGGGGTATGATCGGTAGTGCGGGGTATGATCGGTAGTGCGGGGTATGATAGACAGGTGGAGCAGAGTATGATAGGTAGTGTGGGGTATGATAGGTAGTGCGGGGTATGATCGGTAGTGCGAGGTATGATAGGTAGTGCGGGGTATGATAGACAGGTGGAGCAGAGTATGATAGGTAGTGTGGGGTATGATCGGTAGTGCGGGGTATGATAGGTAGTGCAGGGTATGATAGACAGGTGGAGCAGAGTATGATAGGTAATCCGGGGTATGATAGGTAGTCGGGGTATATTGGGTAGTGCGGGGTATGATAACAGTTGCTACTGGAATAGTAAATGTAAATGATATGCTCAATAGTGTACAGTATAAAGACTTATGAGCAGGGAGAGGGATCTAATGTATGGAGCGCTCGTCTTCTGGTACATTGTGTTCCCATCACTCGCACCCCGGGCTGTGCAGGATAATGCCAGCTGTGCAGATTTCTGCTCTTACTGTAAAACATCCCATCAACAATGAGCAGGACACAAACAGCGGATTTATTGCAGGAGCCCGAGCTGCAGAAATAGCTGAGGTGTCCTGTGAGATAACATTGTACACAGACAGTCAGGACAATCATTCACAAGTAGAATTATTGGGTGGGGGGGGGGGCACACGCTCTGCGACTATACACGAATCACGCTCTTCCACCTGCTCATAACAGTTATAAACCAACTAGAATAATTCAGGGCAGAATATGCAAGAGATGGGCAGAATGGGTACAAAGTAAAAGGGGGCAGATATCATACAGTCCAAGCTCAAGACAAAAAAAAGTATAAGAAATAGGGGCACATAATAAAGGAAAGGGGCAGATAATACAGGAGAGAAGGAGATAATACAGGAGAGAAGGAGATAATACAGGAGAGAAGGAGATAATACAGGAGAGAAAGATAATACAGGAGAGAAGGAGATAATACAGGAGAGGGGCCGATAATACAGGAGAGGAGCAGATAATACAGGAGAGGAGCCGATAATACAGGAGAGAAGGAGATAATACAGGAGAGGGGCCGATAATACAGGAGAGGGGCCGATAATACAGGAGAGGGGAAGATAATACAAGAGAGGGGCAGATAATACAGGAGAGGGTCAGATAATACAGGAGAGAAGGAGATAATACAGGAGAGGAGCAGATAATACAGGAGAGGGGCAGATAATACAGGAGAGAAGGAGATAATACAGGAGAGAAGGAGATAATACAGGGGAGGAGCAGATAATACAGGAGAGGAGCCGATAATACAGGAGAGAAGGAGATAATACAGGAGAGGGGCCGATAATACAGGAGAGGGGCCGATAATACAGGAGAGGGGAAGATAATACAAGAGAGGGGCAGATAATACAGGAGAGGGTCAGATAATACAGGAGAGAAGGAGATAATACAGGAGAGGAGCAGATAATACAGGGGAGGAGCAGATAATACAGGAGAGGGGCCGATAATACAGGGGAGGAGCAGATAATACAGGGGAGGAGCAGATAATACAGGGGAGGAGCAGATAATACAGGAGAGGGGCAGATAATACAGGAGAGGAGCAGATAATACAGGAGAGGAGCAGATAATACAGGAGAGGAGCAGATAATACAGGAGAGGGGCCGATAATACAGGGGAGGAGCAGATAATACAGGGGAGGAGCAGATAATACAGGGGAGGAGCAGATAATACAGGAGAGGGGCAGATAATACAGGAGAGGAGCAGATAATACAGGAGAGGAGCCGATAATACAGGAGAGGAGCAGATAATACAGGGGAGGAGCAGATAATACAGGAGAGGAGCCGATAATACAGGAGAGGGGCAGATAATACAGGAGAGGGGCAGATAATACAGGAGAGGAGCAGATAATACAGGAGAGGAGCAGATAATACAAGAGAGGAGCAGATAATACAGGAGAGGGGCAGATAATACAGGAGAGGAGCCGATAATACAGGAGAGGAGCAGATAATACAAGAGAGGAGCAGATAATACAGGAGAGGAGCAGATAATACAGGAGAGGGGCAGATAATACAGGAGAGGAGCAGATAATACAGGAGAGGAGCCGATAATACAGGAGAGGAGCAGATAATACAGGGGAGGAGCAGATAATACAGGAGAGGAGCCGATAATACAGGAGAGGGGCAGATAATACAGGAGAGGGGCAGATAATACAGGAGAGGAGCAGATAATACAGGAGAGGAGCAGATAATACAAGAGAGGAGCAGATAATACAGGAGAGGGGCAGATAATACAGGAGAGGAGCCGATAATACAGGAGAGGAGCAGATAATACAAGAGAGGAGCAGATAATACAGGAGAGGGGCAGATAATACAGGAGAGGAGCCGATAATACAGGGGAGGAGCAGATAATACAGGGGAGGAGCAGATAATACAGGAGAGGAGCAGATAATACAGGAGAGGAGCAGATAATACAGGAGAGGAGCAGATAATACAGGAGAGGAGCAGATAATACAGGAGAGGAGCAGATAATACAGGAGAGGGGCAGATAATACAGGAGAGGAGCAGATAATACAGGAGAGGAGCAAATAATACAGGAGAGAAGGAGATAATACAGGAGAGAAGGAGATAATACAGGAGAGGGGCCGATAATACAGGAGAGGAGCAGATAATACAGGAGAGGAGAAGATAATACAGGAGAGGAGAAGATAATACAGGAGAGGAGCAGATAATACAGGGGAGGAGCAGATAATATAGGAGAGGAGCAGATAATACAGGAGAGGGGCAGATAATACAGGAGAGAAGGAGATAATACAGGAGCGAAGGAGATAATACAGGAGAGAAGGAGATAATACAGGAGAAAAGGAGATAATACAGGAGAGAAGGAGATAATACAGGAGAGGGGCAGATAATACAGGGGAGGAGCAGATAATACAGGGGAGGAGCAGATAATACAGGAGAGGAGCCCATAATACAGGAGAGGAGCAGATAATACAGGAGAGGGGCAGATAATACAGGGGAGGAGCAGATAATACAGGGGAGGAGCAGATAATACAGGAGAGGAGCAGATAATACAGGAGAGAAGGAGATAATACAGGAGAGAAGGAGATAATACAGGAGAGGAGCAGATAATACAGGAGAGGGGCAGATAATACAGGAGAGGAGCAGATAATACAGAAGAGGGGCAGATAATACAGGAGAGGAGCCCATAATACAGGAGAGGAGCAGATAATACAGGGGAGGAGCAGATAATACAGGAGAGGGGCAGATAATACAGGAGAGGAGCAGATAATACAGGAGAGGGGCAGATAATACAGGGGAGGAGCAGATAATACAGGGGAGGAGCAGATAATACAGGAGAGGAGCCCATAATACAGGAGAGGAGCAGATAATACAGGAGAGGGGCAGATAATACAGGGGAGGAGCAGATAATACAGGGGAGGAGCAGATAATACAGGAGAGGAGCCCATAATACAGGAGAGGAGCAGATAATACAGGAGAGGGGCAGATAATACAGGAGAGAAGGAGATAATACAGGAGAGAAGGAGATAATACAGGAGAGAAGGAGATAATACAGGAGAGGGGCCGATAATACAGGAGAGGAGCAGATAATACAGGAGAGGAGCCGATAATACAGGAGAGGGGCAGATAATACAGGAGAGGGGCAGATAATACAGGAGAGAAGGAGATAATACAGGAGCGAAGGAGATAATACAGGAGAGAAGGAGATAATACAGGAGAAAAGGAGATAATACAGGAGAGAAGGAGATAATACAGGAGAGAAGGAGATAATACAGGAGAGGGGCCGATAATACAGGAGAGGAGCCGATAATACAGGAGAGGGGCAGATAATACAGGAGAGGAGCAGATAATACAGGAGAGGGGCAGATAATACAGGAGAGGAGAAGATAATACAGGAGAGGAGAAGATAATACAGGAGAGGAGCAGATAATACAGGGGAGGAGCAGATAATACAGGAGAGGAGCAGATAATACAGGAGAGGGGCAGATAATACAGGAGAGAAGGAGATAATACAGGAGCGAAAGAGATAATACAGGAGAGAAGGAGATAATACAGGAGAAAAGGAGATAATACAGGAGAGAAGGAGATAATACAGGAGAGGGGCAGATAATACAGGGGAGGAGCAGATAATACAGGGGAGGAGCAGATAATACAGGAGAGGAGCCCATAATACAGGAGAGGAGCAGATAATACAGGAGAGGGGCAGATAATACAGGGGAGGAGCAGATAATACAGGGGAGGAGCAGATAATACAGGAGAGGAGCCCATAATACAGGAGAGGAGCAGATAATACAGGAGAGGGGCAGATAATACAGGAGAGAAGGAGATAATACAGGAGAGAAGGAGATAATACAGGAGAGAAGGAGATAATACAGGAGAGAAGGAGATAATACAGGAGAGGAGCAGATAATACAGGAGAGGGGCAGATAATACAGGAGAGGAGCAGATAATACAGAAGAGGGGCAGATAATACAGGAGAGGAGCCCATAATACAGGAGAGGAGCAGATAATACAGGGGAGGAGCAGATAATACAGGAGAGGGGCAGATAATACAGGAGAGGAGCAGATAATACAGGAGAGGGTAGATAATACAGGGGAGGAGCAGATAATACAGGGGAGGAGCAGATAATACAGGAGAGGAGCCCATAATACAGGAGAGGAGCAGATAATACAGGAGAGGGGCAGATAATACAGGGGAGGAGCAGATAATACAGGGGAGGAGCAGATAATACAGGAGAGGAGCCCATAATACAGGAGAGGAGCAGATAATACAGGAGAGGGGCAGATAATACAGGAGAGAAGGAGATAATACAGGAGAGAAGGAGATAATACAGGAGAGAAGGAGATAATACAGGAGAGGGGCCGATAATACAGGAGAGGAGCAGATAATACAGGAGAGGAGCCGATAATACAGGAGAGGGGCAGATAATACAGGAGAGGGGCTGATAATACAGGAGAGGAGCCGATAATACAGGAGAGGGGCAGATAATACAGGAGAGGGGCAGATAATACAGGAGAGAAGGAGATAATACAGGAGCGAAGGAGATAATACAGGAGAGAAGGAGATAATACAGGAGAAAAGGAGATAATACAGGAGAGAAGGAGATAATACAGGAGAGAAGGAGATAATACAGGAGAGGGGCCGATAATACAGGAGAGGAGCCGATAATACAGGAGAGGGGCAGATAATACAGGAGAGGAGCAGATAATACAGGAGAGGAGCAGATAATACAGGAGAGGGGCAGATAATACAGGAGAGGAGCAGATAATACAGGAGAGAAGGAGATAATACAGGAGAGAAGGAGATAATACAGGAGAGGGGCCGATAATACAGGAGAGGAGCAGATAATACAGGAGAGGAGCCGATAATACAGGAGAGGGGCAGATAATACAGGAGAGGAGAAGATAATACAGGAAAGGAGAAGATAATACAGGAGAGGAGCAGATAATACAGGGGAGGAGCAGATAATACAGGAGAGGGGCAGATAATACAGGAGAGGAGCAGATAATACAGGAGAGGGGCAGATAATACAGGGGAGCAGCAGATAATACAGGGGAGGAGCAGATAATACTGGAGAGGAGCCCATAATACAGGAGAGAAGGAGATAATACAGGAGAGGGGCCGATAATACAGGAGAGGGGCAGATAATACAGGAGAGGAGCAGATAATACAGGAGAGGGGCAGATAATACAGGGGAGGAGCAGATAATACAGGGGAGGAGCAGATAATACAGGAGAGGAGCAGATAATACAGGAGAGGGGCCGATAATACAGGAGAGGAGCAGATAATACAGGAGAGGAGCCGATAATACAGGAGAGGGGCAGATAATACAGGAGAGGAGAAGATAATACAGGAGAGGAGAAGATAATACAGGAGAGGAGCAGATAATACAGGGGAGGAGCAGATAATACAGGAGAGGAGCAGATAATACAGGAGAGGGGCAGATAATACAGGAGAGGAGCAGATAATACAGGAGAGGGGCAGATAATACAGGGGAGGAGCAGGTAATACAGGGGAGGAGCAGATAATACAGGAGAGGAGCCCATAATACAGGAGAGAAGGAGATAATACAGGAGAGGGGCAGATAATACAGGAGAGGGGCAGATAATACTGGAGAGGAGCCGATAATACAGGAGAGGGGCAGATAATACAGGAGAGGAGCAGATAATACAGCAGAGGAGCAGATAATACTGGAGAGGAGCAGATAATACAGGAGAGGAGCAGATAATACAGGGGAGGGGCAGATAATACAGGGGAGGAGCAGATAATACAGGAGAGGAGCAGATAATACAGGGGAGGAGCAGAGAATACAGGGGAGGAGCAGATAATACAGGAGAGGAGCAGATAATACAGGAGAGGAGCAGATAATACAGGAGAGGAGCAGATAATACAGGAGAGGGGCAGATAATACAGGGGAGGAGCCGATAATACAGGAGAGGAGCAGATAATACAGGAGAGGGGCAAATAATACAGGGGAGGAGCCGATAATACAGGGGAGGAGCAGATAATACAGGAGAGGAGCAGATAATACAGGAGAGGAGCAGATAATACAGGAGAGGAGCAGATAATACAGGGGAGGAGCAGATAATACAGGGGAGGAGCAGATAATACAGAGGAGGAGCAGATAATACAGGAGAGGGGCAGATAATACAGGAGAGGAGCATATAATACAGGAGAGGGGCAGATAATACAGGAGAGGAGCAGATAATACAGGAGAGGGGCAGATAATACAGTGGAGGAGCAGATAATACAGGGGAAGAGCAGATAATACAGGAGAGGAGCCGATAATACAGGAGAGGGGCAGATAATACAGGGGAAGAGCAGATAATACAGGAGAGGGGCAGATAATACAGGAGAGGGTCAGATAATACAGGAGAGGAGCAGATAATACAGGAGAGGAGCAGATAATACAGGGGAGGAGCAGATAATACAGGGGAGGAGCAGATAATACAGAGGAGGAGCAGATAATACAGGAGAGGGGCAGATAATACAGGAGAGGAGCAGATAATACAGGAGAGGGGCAGATAATACAGGAGAGGAGCAGATAATACAGGAGAGGGGCAGATAATACAGGAGAGGAGCAGATAATACAGGAGAGGGGCAGATGATACAGGAGAGGAGCAGATAATACAGGAGAGGAGCAGATAATACAGGAGAGGGGCAGATAATACAGCAGAGGAGCAGATAATACAGGAGAGGGTCAGATAATACAGGAGAGGGGCAGATAATACAGGAGAGGGGCAGATAATACAGGAGAGGAGCAGATAATACAGGAGAGGAGCAGATATTACAGGAGAGGAGCAAATAATACAGGAGAGGAGCAGATAATACAGGAGAGGAGCAGATAATACAGGGGAGGAGCAGATAATACAGGGGAGGAGCAGATAATACAGGAGAGGGGCAGATAATACAGGAGAGGAGCAGATAATACAAGAGAGGAGCAGATAATACAGGAGAGGAGCAGATAATACAGGAGAGGAGCAGATAATACAGGAGAGGAGCAGATAATACAGGGGAGAAGCAGATAATACAGGAGAGGAGCAGATAATACAGGAGAGGAGCAGATAATACAGGAGAGGAGCAGATAATACAGGAGAGGAGCAGATAATACAGGGGAGGAGCAGAGAATACAGGGGAGGAGCAGATAATACAGGAGAGGAGCAGATAATACAGGAGAGGAGCAGATAATACAGGAGAGGAGCAGATAATACAGGAGAGGGGCAGATAATACAGGGGAGGAGCCGATAATACAGGAGAGGAGCAGATAATACAGGAGAGGGGCAAATAATACAGGGGAGGAGCCGATAATACAGGGGAGGAGCCGATAATACAGGGGAGGAGCAGATAATACAGGAGAGGAGCAGATAATACAGGAGAGGAGCAGATAATACAGGAGAGGAGCACATAATACAGGGGAGGAGCAGATAATACAGGGGAGGAGCAGATAATACAGAGGAGGAGCAGATAATACAGGAGAGGGGCAGATAATACAGGAGAGGAGCATATAATACAGGAGAGGGGCAGATAATACAGGAGAGGAGCAGATAATACAGCGGAGGAGCAGATAATACAGGGGAGGAGCAGATAATACAGGAGAGGAGCCGATAATACAGGAGAGGGGCAGATAATACAGGTGAAGAGCAGATAATACAGGAGAGGGGCAGATAATACAGGAGAGGGTCAGATAATACAGGAGAGGAGCAGATAATACAGGAGAGGAGCAGATAATACAGGGGAGGAGCAGATAATACAGGGGAGGAGCAGATAATACAGAGGAGGAGCAGATAATACAGGAGAGGGGCAGATAATACAGGAGAAGAGCATATAATACAGGAGAGGGGCAGATAATACAGGAGAGGAGCAGATAATACAGGAGAGGGGCAGATAATACAGGAGAGGAGCAGATAATACAGGAGAGGGGCAGATAATACAGGAGAGGAGCAGATAATACAGGAGAGGGGCAGATAATACAGGAGAGGAGCAGATAATACAGGAGAGGAGCAGATAATACAGGAGAGGGGCAGATAATACAGGAGAGGGGCAGATAATACAGCAGAGGAGCAGATAATACAGGAGAGGGTCAGATAATACAGGAGAGGGGCAGATAATACAGGAGAGGGGCAGATAATACAGGAGAGGAGCAGATAATACAGGAGAGGAGCAGATAATACAGGAGAGGAGCAAATAATACAGGAGAGGAGCAGATAATACAGGAGAGGAGCAGATAATACAGGAGAGGAGCAGATAATACAGGAGAGGAGCAGATAATACAGGAGAGGAGCAGATAATACAGGGGAGGAGCAGATAATACAGGGGAGGAGCAGATAATACAGGAGAGGAGCAGATAATACAGGAGAGGAGCAGATAATACAGGAGAGGGGCAGATAATACAGGAGAGGAGCAGATAATACAGGAGAGGAGCAGATAATACAGGAGAGTGGCAGATAATACAGCAGAGGAGCAGATAATACAGGGGAGGGTCAGATAATACAGGAGAGGGTCAGATAATACAGGAGAGGGGCAGATAATACAGGAGAGGAGCAGATAATACAGGAGAGGGGCAGATAATACAAAAGAGGAGCAGATAATACAGGAGAGGGGCAGATAATACAGGAGAGGAGCAGATAATACAGGGGAGGAGCAGATAATACAGGAGAGGAGCAGATAATACAGGAGAGGAGCCGATAATACAGGAGAGGAGCAGATAATACAGGAGAGGAGCAGATAATACAGGAGAGGAGCAGATAATACAGGAGAGGAGCAGATAATACAGGAGAGGAGCAGATAATACAGGAGAGGGGCAGATAATACAGGGGAGGAGCCGATAATACAGGAGAGGAGCAGATAATACAGGAGAGGGGCAGATAATACAGGGGAGGAGTCGATAATACAGGGGAGGAGCAGATAATACAGGAGAGGAGCAGATAATACAGGAGAGGAGCAGATAATATAGGAGAGGAGCAGATAATACAGGGGAGGAGCAGATAATACAGGGGAGGAGCAGATAATACAGAGGAGGAGCAGATAATACAGGAGAGGGGCAGATAATACAGGAGAGGAGCATATAATACAGGAGAGGAGCAGATAATACAGGAGAGGAGCAGATAATACAGGAGAGGGGCAGATAATACAGCGGAGGAGCAGATAATACAGGGGAGGAGCAGATAATACAGGAGAGGAGTCGATAATACAGGAGAGGGGCAGATAATACAGGGGAAGAGCAGATAATACAGGAGAGGGGCAGATAATACAGGAGAGGGTCAGATAATACAGGAGAGGGGCAGATAATACAGGAGAGGAGCAGATAATACAGGAGAGGGGCAGATAATACAGGAGAGGAGCAGATAATACAGGAGAGGGGCAGATAATACAGGAGAGGAGCAGATAATACAGGAGAGGAGCAGATAATACAGGAGAGGGGCAGATAATACAGCAGAGGAGCAGATAATACAGGAGAGGGTCAGATAATACAGGAGAGGGTCAGATAATATAGGAGAGGGGCAGATAATACAGGAGAGGAGCAGATAATACAGGAGAGGAGCAGATAATACAGGAGAGGAGCAAATAATACAGGAGAGGAGCAGATAATACAGGAGAGGAGCAGATAATACAGGGGAGGAGCAGATAATACAGGGGAGGAGCAGATAATACAGGAGAGGGGCAGATAATACAGGAGAGGAGCAGATAATACAAGAGAGGAGCAGATAATACAGGAGAGGAGCAGATAATACAGGAGAGGAGCAGATAATACAGGAGAGGAGCAGATAATACAGGGGAGGAGCAGAT